>NC_139547.1:9192256-9547872 GCF_965153285.1 Podarcis tiliguerta | reverse complement strand
CAGTTGATCGTTTGCAACAGTTTGGCACCATTTCTGAGTGAATTGCAGAACGTTAAATTTTTGCTGAAATTGTGACCGCGCGGCTTAGGGATTTTTTTCAAAAAAAGTTGTTCAGACGTCGAGGGCTAATTCTGTTTACCATGATAAAAACCCATTTGTTTTCACCGAAAAAGCTTTCAGGGGATCGTTTGCAACAGTTTGGCACCATTTCTGAGTGAATTGCAGAACGTCAGTTTTTTCCTGAAATTGTGACCGCGCGGCTTAGGGATTTTTTCAAAAAGAGTTGTTCAGACATCGAGGTCTAATTCTGTTTCCCATGATAAAAACCCATCTGTTTTCACCGAAAAAGCTTTCAGTCGATCGTTTGCAACAGTTTGGCACCATTTCTGAGTGAATTGCAGAACGTCAAATTTTTGCTGAAATTGTGACCGCGCGGCTTAGGGATTTTTTCAAAAAAAGGTGTTCAGACATCTAGGGCTAATTCTGTTTCCCATGATAAAAACCCATCTGTTTTCACCGAAAAAGCTTTCAGGGGATCGTTTGCAACAGTTTGGCACCATTTCTGAGTGAATTGCAGAACGTCAAATTTTTGCTGAAATTGTGACGGCGCGGCTTAGGGATTTTTTCAAAAAAAGGTGTTCAGACATCTAGGGCTAATTCTGTTTCCCATGATAAAAACCCATCTGTTTTCACCGAAAAAGCTTTCAGGGGATCGTTTGCAACAGTTTGTCACCATTTCTGAGTGAATTGCAGAACGTCAGATTTTTGCTGAAATTGTGACCGCGCGGCTTAGGGATTTTTTCAAAAAAGTTGCTCAGACGTCGAGGGCTAATTCTGTTTCCCATGATACAAACCCATCTGTTTCCACCGAAAAAGCTTTCAGGGGATCGTTTGAAACAGTTTGGCACCATTTCTGAGTGAATTGCAGAAAGTCAGATTTTTGCTGAAATTGTGACCGCGCGGCTTAGGGATTTTTTCAAAAAAAGTTGTTCAGACGTCGAGGGCTAATTCTGTTTCCCATGATAAAAACCCATCTGTTTTCACCGAAAAAGCCTTCAGTCGATCGTTTGCAATAGTTTGGCACCATTTCTGAGTGAATTGCAGAAAGTCAGATTTTTGCTGAAATTGTGACCGCGCGGTTTCGGTATTTTTTCAAAAAAAGTTGTTCAGACGTCGAGGGCGAATTCTGTTTCCCATGATACAATCCCATATGTTTCCACCGAAAAAGCTTTCAGGGGACCGTTTGCAACAGTTTGGCCCCATTTCTGAGTGAATTGCAGAATGTCAGATTTTTGCTGAAATTGTGACCGCGCGACCTAGGTATTTTTTCAAAAAAAGTTGTTCAGACGTCGAGGGCTAATTCTGTTTCCCATGATAAAAACCCATCTGTTTCCACCGAAAAAGCTTTCAGTCGATCGTTTGCAGCAGTTTGGCACCATTTCTGAGTGAATTGCAGAACGTCAGATTTTTGCTGAAATTGTGACCGCCCGGCTTAGGGATTTCTTCAAAAAAAGTTGTTCAGACGTCGAGGGCGAATTCTGTTTCCCATGATACAATCCCACCTGTTTTCACCGAAAAAGCTTTCAGGGGATCGTTTGCAACAGTTTGGCACCATTTCTGAGTGAATTGGAGAACGTCATATTTTTGCTGAAATTGTGACCGCGCGGCTTTGGGATTTTTTCAAAAATAGTTGTTCAGACGTCGAGGGCTAATTCTGTTTCCCATGATAAAAACCCATCTGTTTCCACCGAAAAAGCTTTCAGTCGATCGTTTGCAATATCTGGGCACCATTTCTGAGTGAATTGCAGAAAGTCAGATTTTTGCTGAAATTGTGACCGCGCGGCTTAGGTATTTTTTCAAAAAAAGTTGTTCAGACGTCGAGGGCTAATTCTCTTTCCCATGATACAAAGCCATCTGTTTCCACCGAAAAAGCTTTCAGGGGATCGTTTGCAACAGTTTGGCCCCATTTCTGAGTGAATTGCAGAACGTCAGATTTTTGCTGAAATTCTGACCGCGCGGCTTAGCGATTTTTTCAAAAAAAATTGTTGAGACATCGAGGGCTAATTCTGTTTCCATGATAAAAACCCATCTGTTTTCACCGAAAAAGCTTTCAGTTGATCGTTTGCAACAGTTTGGCACCATTTCTGAGTGAATTGCAGAACGTTAAATTTTTGCTGAAATTGTGACCGCGCGGCTTAGGGATTTTTTCAAAAAAAGTTGTTCAGACGTCGAGGGCGAATTCTGTTTCCCATGATACAATCCCATATGTTTCCACCGAAAAAGCTTTCAGGGGACCGTTTGCAACAGTTTGGCCCCATTTCTGAGTGAATTGCAGAATGTCAGATTTTTGCTGAAATTGTGACCGCGCGACCTAGGTATTTTTTCAAAAAAAGTTGTTCAGACGTCGAGGGCTAATTCTGTTTCCCATGATAAAAACCCATCTGTTTTCATCGAAAAAGCTTTCAGTCGATCGTTTGCAACAGTTTGGCACCATTTCTGAGTGAATTGCAGAACGTGAGATTTTTGCTGAAATTGTGACCGGGCGGCTTAGGTATTTTTTCAAAAAAAGTTGTTCAGACGTCGAGGGCTAATTCTGTTTCCCATGATACACACCCATCTGTTTCCACCGAAAAAGCTTTCAGGGAACCGTTTTCAACAGTTTGGCCCCATTTCTGAGTGAATTGCAGAACGTCAGATTTTTGCTAAAATTGTGACCGCGCGGCTTTGGGATTTTTTCAAAAAAAGTTGTTCAGACGTCGAGGGCTAATTCTGTTTCCCATGATAAAAACCCATCTGTTTCCACCGAAAAAGCTTTCAGTCGATCGTTTGCAACAGTTTGGCACCATTTCTGAGTGAATTGCAGAAAGTCAGATTTTTGCTGAAATTGTGACGCGCGGCTTAGGTATTTTTTCAAAAAAAGTTGTTCAGACGTCGAGGGCTAATTCCCTTTCCCATGATACAAACCCATCTGTTTCCACCGAAAAAGCTTTCAGTCGATCGTTTGCAACAGTTTGGCACCATTTCTGAGTGAATTGCAGAACGTCAGATTTTTGCTGAAATTGTGACCGCGCGGCTTAGCGATTTTTTCAAAAAAAATTGTTGAGACATCGAGGGCTAATTCTGTTTCCCATGATAAAAACCCATCTGTTTTCACCGAAAAAGCTTTCAGTTGATCGTTTGCAACAGTTTGGCACCATTTCTGAGTGAATTGCAGAACGTTACATTTTTGCTGAAATTGTGACCGCGCGGCTTAGGGATTTTTTCAAAAAAAGTTGTTGAGACATCGAGGGCTAATTCTGTTTCCCATGATAAAAACCTATCTGTTTTCACCGAAAATGCTTTCAGTCGATCGTTTCCAACAGTTTGGCACCATTTCTGAGTGAATTGCAGAACGTCAGATTTTTGCTGAAATTGTGACCGCGCGGCTTAGGGATTTTTTCAAAAAAAGGTGTTCAGACATCTAGGGCGAATTCTGTTTACCATGATAAAAACCCACCTGTTTTCACCGAAAAAGCTTTCAGGGGATCGTTTGCAACAGTTTGGCACGATTTCTGAGTGAATTGCAGAACGTCAGATTTTTGCTGAAATTGTGACCGCGCGGCTTAGGGATTTTTTCAAAAAAAGTTGTTCAGACGTCGAGGGCTAATTCTGTTTCCCATGATAAAAACCCATCTGTTTCCACCGAAAAAGCTTTCAGTCGATCGTTTGCAATAGTTTGGCACCATTTCTGAGTGAATTGCAGAAAGTCAGATTTTTGCTGAAATTGTGACCGCGCGGCTTAGGTATTTTTTCAAAAAAAGGTGTTCAGACGTCGAGGGCTAATTCTGTTTCCCATGATAAAAACCCATCTGTTTCCCCCCAAAAAGCTTTCAGTCGATCGTTTGCAACAGTTTGGCACCATTTCTGAGTGAATTGCAGAACGTCAGATTTTTGCTGAAATTGTGACCGCGCGGCTTAGGGATTTTTTCAAAAAAAGTTGCTTAGACGTCGAGGGCTAATTCTGTTTCCCATGATAAAAATCCATCTGTTTCCACCGAAAAAGCTTTCAGTCGATCGTTTGCAATAGTTTGGCACCATTTCTGAGTGAATTGCAGAAAGTCAGATTTTTGGTGAAATTGTGACCGCGCGGCTTAGGTATTTTTTCAAAGAAGTTGTTCAGACGTCGAGGGCTAATGCTGTTTCCCATGATAAAAACCCATCTGTTTTCATCGAAAAAGCTTTCAGTCGATCGTTTGCAACAGTTTGGCACCATTTCTGAGTGAATTGCAGAACGTCAGATTTTTGCTGAAATTGTGACCGCGCGGCTTTGTGATTTTTTCAAAAAAAGTTGTTCAGACGTCGAGGGCTAATTCTGTTTCCCATGATAAAAACCCATCTGTTTCCACCGAAAAAGCTTTCAGTCGATCGTTTGCAATTGTTTGGCACCATTTCTGAGTGAATTGCAGAAAGTCAGATTTTTGCTGAAATTGTGACCGCGCGGCTTAGGTATTTTTTCAAAAAAAGGTGTTCAGACGTCGAGGGCTAATTCTGTTTCCCATGATACACACCCATCTGTTTCCACCGAAAAAGCTTTCAGGGGACCGTTTTCAACAGTTTGGCCCCATTTCTGAGTGAATTGCAGAACGTCAGATTTTTGCTAAAATTGTGACCGCGCGGCTTTGGAATTTTTTCAAAAAAAGTTGTTCAGACGTCGAGGGCTAATTCTGTTTCCCATGATAAAAACCCATCTGTTTCCACCGAAAAAGCTTTCAGTCGATCGTTTGCAATAGTTTGGCACCATTTCTGAGTGAATTGCAGAACGTCAGATTTTTGCTGAAATTGTGACCGCGCGGCTTAGCGATTTTTTCAAAAAAAATTGTTGAGACGTCGAGGGCTAATTCTGTTTCCCATGATAAAAACCCATCTTTTTTCACCGAAAAAGCTCTCAGTTGATCGATTGCAACAGTTTGGCACCATTTCTGAGTGAATTGCAGAACGTCAGATTTTTGCTGAAATTGTGACCGCGCGGCTTAGGGATTTTTTCAAAAAAAGTTGTTCAGACGTCGAGGGCTAATTCTGTTTCCCATGATAAAAACCCATCTGTTTTCACCGAAAAAGCTTTCAGGGGATCGTTTGCAACAGTTTGGCACCATTTCTGAGTGAATTGCAGATCGTCAAATTTTTGCTGAAATTGTGACCGCGCGGCTTAGGGATTTTTTCAAAAAAAGGTGTTCAGACATCTAGGGGGAATTCTGTTTACCAGGATAAACACCCATCTGTATTCACCGAAAAAGCTTTCAGGGGATCGTTTGCAACAGTTTGGCACGATTTCTGAGTGAATTGCAGAATGTCAGATTTTTGCTGAAATTGTGACCGCGCGGCTTAGGGATTTTTTCAAAAAAAGTTGTTGAGACATCGAGGGCTAATTCTGTTTCCCATGATAAAAACCCACCTGTTTTCACCGAAAAAGCTTTCAGGGGATCGTTTGCAACAGTTTGGCACGATTTCTGAGTGAATTGCAGAACGTCATATTTTTGCTGAAATTGTGACCGCGCGGCTTAGGGATTTTTTCAAAAAAAGTTGTTCAGACGTCGAGGGCTAATTCTGTTTCCCATGATAAAAACCCATCTGTTTCCACCGAAAAAGCTTTCAGTCGATCGTTTGCAATAGTTTGGCACCATTTCTGAGTGAATTGCAGAACGTCAGATTTTTGCTGAAATTGTGACCGCGCGGCTTAGCGATTTTTTCAAAAAAAATTGTTGAGACGTCGAGGGCTAATTCTGTTTCCCATGATAAAAACCCATCTTTTTTCACCGAAAAAGCTCTCAGTTGATCGTTTGCAACAGTTTGGCACCATTTCTGAGTGAATTGCAGAACGTCAGATTTTTGCTGAAATTGTGACCGCGCGGCTTAGGGATTTTTTCAAAAAAAGTTGTTCAGACGTCGAGGGCTAATTCTGTTTCCCATGATAAAAACCCATCTGTTTTCACCGAAAAAGCTTTCAGGGGATCGTTTGCAACAGTTTGGCACCATTTCTGAGTGAATTGCAGATCGTCAGATTTTTGCTGAAATTGTGACCGCGCGGCTTAGGGATTTTTTCAAAAAAAGGTGTTCAGACATCTAGGGGGAATTCTGTTTACCAGGATAAACACCCATCTGTATTCACCGAAAAAGCTTTCAGGGGATCGTTTGCAACAGTTTGGCACGATTTCTGAGTGAATTGCAGAACGTCATATTTTTGCTGAAATTGTGACCGCGCGGCTTAGGGATTTTTTCAAAAAAAGTTGTTCAGACGTCGAGGGCTAATTCTGTTTCCCATGATAAAAACCCATCTGTTTCCACCGAAAAAGCTTTCAGTCGATCGTTTGCAATAGTTTGGCACCATTTCTGAGTGAATTGCAGAACGTCAGATTTTTGCTGAAATTGTGACCGCGCGGCTTAGCGATTTTTTCAAAAAAAATTGTTGAGACGTCGAGGGCTAATTCTGTTTCCCATGATAAAATCCCATCTGTTTTCACCGAAAAAGCTCTCAGTTGATCGTTTGCAACAGTTTGGCACCATTTCTGAGTGAATTGCAGAACGTCAGATTTTTGCTGAAATTGTGACCGCGCGGCTTAGGGATTTTTTCAAAAAAAGTTGTTCAGACGTCAAGGGCTAATTCTGTTTCCCATGATAAAAACCCATCTGTTTTCACCGAAAAAGCTTTCAGGGGATCGTTTGCAACAGTTTGGCACCATTTCTGAGTGAATTGCAGAACGTCAGATTTTTGCTGAAATTGTGACCGCGCGGCTTTGGGATTTTTTCAAAAAAAGTTGTTCAGACGTCGAGGGCTAATTCTGTTTCCCATGATAAAAACCCATCTCTTTCCACCGAAAAAGCTTTCAGTCGATCGTTTGCAATAGTTTGGGACCATTTCTGAGTGAATTGCAGAAAGTCAGATTTTTGCTGAAATTGTGACCGCGCGGCTTAGGTATTTTTTCAACAAAAGTTGTTCAGACGTCGAGGGCTAATTCTCTTTCCCATGATACAAACCCATCTGTTTCCACCGAAAAAGCTTTCAGTCGATCGTTTGCAGCAGTTTGGCACCATTTCTGAGTGAATTGCAGAACGTCAGATTTTTGCTGACATTGTGACCGCGCGGCTTAGCGATTTTTTCAAAAACAATTGTTGAGACATCGAAGGCTAATTCTGTTTCCCATGATAAAAACCCATCTGTTTTCACCAAAAAAGCTTTCAGTTGATCGTTTGCAACAGTTTGGCACCATTTCTGAGTGAATTGCAGAACGTCAGATTTTTGCTGAAATTGTGACCGCGCGGCTTAGGGATTTTTTCAAAAAAAGTTGTTCAGACGTCGAAGGCTAATTCTCTTTCCCATGATACAAAGCCATCTGTTTCCACCGAAAAAGCTTTCAGGGGATCGTTTGCAACAGTTTGGCCCCATTTCTGAGTGAATTGCAGAACGTCAGATTTTTGCTGAAATTGTGACCGCGCGGCTTAGCGATTTTTTCAAAAAAATTTGTTGAGACATCGAGGGCTAATTCTGTTTCCCATGATAAAAACCCATCTGTTTTCACCGAAAAAGCTTTCAGTTGATCGTTTGCAACAGTTTGGCACCATTTCTGAGTGAATTGCAGAACGTTAAATTTTTGCTGAAATTGTGACCGCGCGGCTTAGGGATTTTTTCAAAAAAAGTTGTTCAGACGTCGAGGGCTAATTCTGTTTACCATGATAAAAACCCATTTGTTTTCACCGAAAAAGCTTTCAGGGGATCGTTTGCAACAGTTTGGCACCATTTCTGAGTGAATTGCAGAACGTCAGTTTTTTCCTGAAATTGTGACCGCGCGGCTTAGGGATTTTTTCAAAAAGAGTTGTTCAGACATCGAGGTCTAATTCTGTTTCCCATGATAAAAACCCATCTGTTTTCACCGAAAAAGCTTTCAGTCGATCGTTTGCAACAGTTTGGCACCATTTCTGAGTGAATTGCAGAACGTCAAATTTTTGCTGAAATTGTGACCGCGCGGCTTAGGGATTTTTTCAAAAAAAGGTGTTCAGACATCTAGGGCTAATTCTGTTTCCCATGATAAAAACCCATCTGTTTTCACCGAAAAAGCTTTCAGGGGATCGTTTGCAACAGTTTGGCACCATTTCTGAGTGAATTGCAGAACGTCAAATTTTTGCTGAAATTGTGACGGCGCGGCTTAGGGATTTTTTCAAAAAAAGGTGTTCAGACATCTAGGGCTAATTCTGTTTCCCATGATAAAAACCCATCTGTTTTCACCGAAAAAGCTTTCAGGGGATCGTTTGCAACAGTTTGTCACCATTTCTGAGTGAATTGCAGAACGTCAGATTTTTGCTGAAATTGTGACCGCGCGGCTTAGGGATTTTTTCAAAAAAGTTGCTCAGACGTCGAGGGCTAATTCTGTTTCCCATGATACAAACCCATCTGTTTCCACCGAAAAAGCTTTCAGGGGATCGTTTGAAACAGTTTGGCACCATTTCTGAGTGAATTGCAGAAAGTCAGATTTTTGCTGAAATTGTGACCGCGCGGCTTAGGGATTTTTTCAAAAAAAGTTGTTCAGACGTCGAGGGCTAATTCTGTTTCCCATGATAAAAACCCATCTGTTTTCACCGAAAAAGCCTTCAGTCGATCGTTTGCAATAGTTTGGCACCATTTCTGAGTGAATTGCAGAAAGTCAGATTTTTGCTGAAATTGTGACCGCGCGGTTTCGGTATTTTTTCAAAAAAAGTTGTTCAGACGTCGAGGGCGAATTCTGTTTCCCATGATACAATCCCATATGTTTCCACCGAAAAAGCTTTCAGGGGACCGTTTGCAACAGTTTGGCCCCATTTCTGAGTGAATTGCAGAATGTCAGATTTTTGCTGAAATTGTGACCGCGCGACCTAGGTATTTTTTCAAAAAAAGTTGTTCAGACGTCGAGGGCTAATTCTGTTTCCCATGATAAAAACCCATCTGTTTCCACCGAAAAAGCTTTCAGTCGATCGTTTGCAGCAGTTTGGCACCATTTCTGAGTGAATTGCAGAACGTCAGATTTTTGCTGAAATTGTGACCGCCCGGCTTAGGGATTTCTTCAAAAAAAGTTGTTCAGACGTCGAGGGCGAATTCTGTTTCCCATGATACAATCCCACCTGTTTTCACCGAAAAAGCTTTCAGGGGATCGTTTGCAACAGTTTGGCACCATTTCTGAGTGAATTGGAGAACGTCATATTTTTGCTGAAATTGTGACCGCGCGGCTTTGGGATTTTTTCAAAAATAGTTGTTCAGACGTCGAGGGCTAATTCTGTTTCCCATGATAAAAACCCATCTGTTTCCACCGAAAAAGCTTTCAGTCGATCGTTTGCAATATCTGGGCACCATTTCTGAGTGAATTGCAGAAAGTCAGATTTTTGCTGAAATTGTGACCGCGCGGCTTAGGTATTTTTTCAAAAAAAGTTGTTCAGACGTCGAGGGCTAATTCTCTTTCCCATGATACAAAGCCATCTGTTTCCACCGAAAAAGCTTTCAGGGGATCGTTTGCAACAGTTTGGCCCCATTTCTGAGTGAATTGCAGAACGTCAGATTTTTGCTGAAATTCTGACCGCGCGGCTTAGCGATTTTTTCAAAAAAAATTGTTGAGACATCGAGGGCTAATTCTGTTTCCCATGATAAAAACCCATCTGTTTTCACCGAAAAAGCTTTCAGTTGATCGTTTGCAACAGTTTGGCACCATTTCTGAGTGAATTGCAGAACGTTAAATTTTTGCTGAAATTGTGACCGCGCGGCTTAGGGATTTTTTCAAAAAAAGTTGTTCAGACGTCGAGGGCGAATTCTGTTTCCCATGATACAATCCCATATGTTTCCACCGAAAAAGCTTTCAGGGGACCGTTTGCAACAGTTTGGCCCCATTTCTGAGTGAATTGCAGAATGTCAGATTTTTGCTGAAATTGTGACCGCGCGACCTAGGTATTTTTTCAAAAAAAGTTGTTCAGACGTCGAGGGCTAATTCTGTTTCCCATGATAAAAACCCATCTGTTTTCATCGAAAAAGCTTTCAGTCGATCGTTTGCAACAGTTTGGCACCATTTCTGAGTGAATTGCAGAACGTGAGATTTTTGCTGAAATTGTGACCGGGCGGCTTAGGTATTTTTTCAAAAAAAGTTGTTCAGACGTCGAGGGCTAATTCTGTTTCCCATGATACACACCCATCTGTTTCCACCGAAAAAGCTTTCAGGGAACCGTTTTCAACAGTTTGGCCCCATTTCTGAGTGAATTGCAGAACGTCAGATTTTTGCTAAAATTGTGACCGCGCGGCTTTGGGATTTTTTCAAAAAAAGTTGTTCAGACGTCGAGGGCTAATTCTGTTTCCCATGATAAAAACCCATCTGTTTCCACCGAAAAAGCTTTCAGTCGATCGTTTGCAACAGTTTGGCACCATTTCTGAGTGAATTGCAGAAAGTCAGATTTTTGCTGAAATTGTGACGCGCGGCTTAGGTATTTTTTCAAAAAAAGTTGTTCAGACGTCGAGGGCTAATTCCCTTTCCCATGATACAAACCCATCTGTTTCCACCGAAAAAGCTTTCAGTCGATCGTTTGCAACAGTTTGGCACCATTTCTGAGTGAATTGCAGAACGTCAGATTTTTGCTGAAATTGTGACCGCGCGGCTTAGCGATTTTTTCAAAAAAAATTGTTGAGACATCGAGGGCTAATTCTGTTTCCCATGATAAAAACCCATCTGTTTTCACCGAAAAAGCTTTCAGTTGATCGTTTGCAACAGTTTGGCACCATTTCTGAGTGAATTGCAGAACGTTACATTTTTGCTGAAATTGTGACCGCGCGGCTTAGGGATTTTTTCAAAAAAAAGTTGTTGAGACATCGAGGGCTAATTCTGTTTCCCATGATAAAAACCTATCTGTTTTCACCGAAAATGCTTTCAGTCGATCGTTTCCAACAGTTTGGCACCATTTCTGAGTGAATTGCAGAACGTCAGATTTTTGCTGAAATTGTGACCGCGCGGCTTAGGGATTTTTTCAAAAAAAGGTGTTCAGACATCTAGGGCGAATTCTGTTTACCATGATAAAAACCCACCTGTTTTCACCGAAAAAGCTTTCAGGGGATCGTTTGCAACAGTTTGGCACGATTTCTGAGTGAATTGCAGAACGTCAGATTTTTGCTGAAATTGTGACCGCGCGGCTTAGGGATTTTTTCAAAAAAAGTTGTTCAGACGTCGAAGGCTAATTCTGTTTCCCATGATAAAAACCCATCTGTTTCCACCGAAAAAGCTTTCAGTCGATCGTTTGCAATAGTTTGGCACCATTTCTGAGTGAATTGCAGAAAGTCAGATTTTTGCTGAAATTGTGACCGCGCGGCTTAGGTATTTTTTCAAAAAAAGGTGTTCAGACGTCGAGGGCTAATTCTGTTTCCCATGATAAAAACCCATCTGTTTCCCCCCAAAAAGCTTTCAGTCGATCGTTTGCAACAGTTTGGCACCATTTCTGAGTGAATTGCAGAACGTCAGATTTTTGCTGAAATTGTGACCGCGCGGCTTAGGGATTTTTTCAAAAAAAGTTGCTTAGACGTCGAGGGCTAATTCTGTTTCCCATGATAAAAATCCATCTGTTTCCACCGAAAAAGCTTTCAGTCGATCGTTTGCAATAGTTTGGCACCATTTCTGAGTGAATTGCAGAAAGTCAGATTTTTGGTGAAATTGTGACCGCGCGGCTTAGGTATTTTTTCAAAGAAGTTGTTCAGACGTCGAGGGCTAATGCTGTTTCCCATGATAAAAACCCATCTGTTTTCATCGAAAAAGCTTTCAGTCGATCGTTTGCAACAGTTTGGCACCATTTCTGAGTGAATTGCAGAACGTCAGATTTTTGCTGAAATTGTGACCGCGCGGCTTTGTGATTTTTTCAAAAAAAGTTGTTCAGACGTCGAGGGCTAATTCTGTTTCCCATGATAAAAACCCATCTGTTTCCACCGAAAAAGCTTTCAGTCGATCGTTTGCAATTGTTTGGCACCATTTCTGAGTGAATTGCAGAAAGTCAGATTTTTGCTGAAATTGTGACCGCGCGGCTTAGGTATTTTTTCAAAAAAAGGTGTTCAGACGTCGAGGGCTAATTCTGTTTCCCATGATACACACCCATCTGTTTCCACCGAAAAAGCTTTCAGGGGACCGTTTTCAACAGTTTGGCCCCATTTCTGAGTGAATTGCAGAACGTCAGATTTTTGCTAAAATTGTGACCGCGCGGCTTTGGAATTTTTTCAAAAAAAGTTGTTCAGACGTCGAGGGCTAATTCTGTTTCCCATGATAAAAACCCATCTGTTTCCACCGAAAAAGCTTTCAGTCGATCGTTTGCAATATTTTGGCACCATTTCTGAGTGAATTGCAGAAAGTCAGATTTTTGCTGAAATTGTGACCGCGCGGCTTAGGTATTTTTTCAAAAAAAGTTGTTCAGACGTCGAGGGCTAATTCTCTTTCCCATGATACAAACCCATCTGTTTCCACCGAAAAAGCTTTCAGTCGATCGTTTGCAACAGTTTGGCACCATTTCTGAGTGAATTGCAGAACGTCAGATTTTTGCTGAAATTGTGACCGCGCGGCTTAGGGATTTTTTCAAAAAAAGGTGTTCAGACATCTAGGGCGAATTCTGTTTACCATGATAAAAACCCACCTGTTTTCACCGAAAAAGCTTTCAGGGGATCGTTTGCAACAGTTTGGCACGATTTCTGAGTGAATTGCAGAACGTCAGATTTTTGCTGAAATTGTGACCGCGCGGCTTAGGGATTTTTTCAAAAAAAGTTGTTCAGACGTCGAGGGCTAATTCTGTTTCCCATGATAAAAACCCATCTGTTTCCACCGAAAAAGCTTTCAGTCGATCGTTTGCAATAGTTTGGCACCATTTCTGAGTGAATTGCAGAAAGTCAGATTTTTGCTGAAATTGTGACCGCGCGGCTTAGGTATTTTTTCAAAAAAAGGTGTTCAGACGTCGAGGGCTAATTCTGTTTCCCATGATAAAAACCCATCTGTTTCCCCCCAAAAAGCTTTCAGTCGATCGTTTGCAACAGTTTGGCACCATTTCTGAGTGAATTGCAGAACGTCAGATTTTTGCTGAAATTGTGACCGCGCGGCTTAGGGATTTTTTCAAAAAAAGTTGCTTAGACGTCGAGGGCTAATTCTGTTTCCCATGATAAAAATCCATCTCTTTCCACCGAAAAAGCTTTCAGTCGATCGTTTGCAATAGTTTGGCACCATTTCTGAGTGAATTGCAGAAAGTCAGATTTTTGGTGAAATTGTGACCGCGCGGCTTAGGTATTTTTTCAAAGAAGTTGTTCAGACGTCGAGGGCTAATTCTGTTTCCCATGATAAAAACCCATCTGTTTTCATCGAAAAAGCTTTCAGTCGATCGTTTGCAACAGTTTGGCACCATTTCTGAGTGAATTGCAGAACGTCAGATTTTTGCTGAAATTGTGACCGCGCGGCTTTGTGATTTTTTCAAAAAAAGTTGTTCAGACGTCGAGGGCTAATTCTGTTTCCCATGATAAAAACCCATCTGTTTCCACCGAAAAAGCTTTCAGTCGATCGTTTGCAATTGTTTGGCACCATTTCTGAGTGAATTGCAGAAAGTCAGATTTTTGCTGAAATTGTGACCGCGCGGCTTAGGTATTTTTTCAAAAAAAGGTGTTCAGACGTCGAGGGCTAATTCTGTTTCCCATGATACACACCCATCTGTTTCCACCGAAAAAGCTTTCAGGGGACCGTTTTCAACAGTTTGGCCCCATTTCTGAGTGAATTGCAGAACGTCAGATTTTTGCTAAAATTGTGACCGCGCGGCTTTGGAATTTGTTCAAAAAAAGTTGTTCAGACGTCGAGGGCTAATTCTGTTTCCCATGATAAAAACCCATCTGTTTCCACCGAAAAAGCTTTCAGTCGATCGTTTGCAATATTTTGGCACCATTTCTGAGTGAATTGCAGAAAGTCAGATTTTTGCTGAAATTGTGACCGCGCGGCTTAGGTATTTTTTCAAAAAAAGTTGTTCAGACGTCGAGGGCTAATTCTCTTTCCCATGATACAAACCCATCTGTTTCCACCGAAAAAGCTTTCAGTCGATCGTTTGCAACAGTTTGGCACCATTTCTGAGTGAATTGCAGAACGTCAGATTTTTGCTGAAATTGTGACCGCGCGGCTTAGCGATTTTTTCAAAAAAAATTGTTGAGACATCGAGGGCTAATTCTGTTTCCCATGATAAAAACCCATCTGTTCCCACCGAAAAAGCTTTCAGGGGATCGTTTGCAACAGTTTGGCACCATTTCTGAGTGAATTGCAGAACGTCAGTTTTTTCCTGAAATTGTGACCGCGCGGCTTAGGGATTTTTTCAAAAAGAGTTGTTCAGACATCGAGGTCTAATTCTGTTTCCCATGATACAAACCCATCTGTTTCCACCGAAAAAGCTTTCAGGGGACCGTTTGCAACAGTTTGGCCCCATTTTTGAGTGAATTGCAGAATGTCAGATTTTTGCTGAAATTGTGACCGCGCGACCTAGGTATTTTTTCAAAAAAAGTTGTTGAGACATCGAGGGCTAATTCAGTTTCCCATGATAAAAACCCATCTGTTTCCCCCCAAAAAGCTTTCAGTCGATCGTTTGCAACAGTTTGGCACCATTTCTGAGTGAATTGCAGAACGTCAGATTTTTGCTGAAATTGTGACCGCGCGGCTTAGGGATTTTTTCAAAAAAAGTTGCTTAGACGTCGAGGGCTAATTCTGTTTCCCATGATAAAAATCCATCTGTTTCCACCGAAAAAGCTTTCAGTCGATCGTTTGCAATAGTTTGGCACCATTTCTGAGTGAATTGCAGAAAGTCAGATTTTTGGTGAAATTGTGACCGCGCGGCTTAGGTATTTTTTCAAAGAAGTTGTTCAGACGTCGAGGGCTAATTCTGTTTCCCATGATAAAAACCCATCTGTTTTCATCGAAAAAGCTTTCAGTCGATCGTTTGCAACAGTTTGGCACCATTTCTGAGTGAATTGCAGAACGTCAGATTTTTGCTGAAATTGTGACCGCGCGGCTTTGGGATTTTTTCAAAAAAAGTTGTTCAGACGTCGAGGGCTAATTCTGTTTCCCATGATAAAAACCCATCTGTTTCCACCGAAAAAGCTTTCAGTCGATCGTTTGCAATAGTTTGGCACCATTTCTGAGTGAATTGCAGAAAGTCAGATTTTTGGTGAAATTGTGACCGCGCGGCTTAGGTATTTTTTCAAAGAAGTTGTTCAGACGTCGAGGGCTAATTCTGTTTCCCATGATAAAAACCCATCTGTTTTCATCGAAAAAGCTTTCAGTCGATCGTTTGCAACAGTTTGGCACCATTTCTGAGTGAATTGCAGAACGTCAGATTTTTGCTGAAATTGTGACCGCGCGGCTTTGTGATTTTTTCAAAAAAAGTTGTTCAGACGTCGAGGGCTAATTCTGTTTCCCATGATAAAAACCCATCTGTTTCCACCGAAAAAGCTTTCAGTCGATCGTTTGCAATTGTTTGGCACCATTTCTGAGTGAATTGCAGAAAGTCAGATTTTTGCTGAAATTGTGACCGCGCGGCTTAGGTATTTTTTCAAAAAAAGGTGTTCAGACGTCGAGGGCTAATTCTGTTTCCCATGATACACACCCATCTGTTTCCACCGAAAAAGCTTTCAGGGGACCGTTTTCAACAGTTTGGCCCCATTTCTGAGTGAATTGCAGAACGTCAGATTTTTGCTAAAATTGTGACCGCGCGGCTTTGGAATTTTTTCAAAAAAAGTTGTTCAGACGTCGAGGGCTAATTCTGTTTCCCATGATAAAAACCCATCTGTTTCCACCGAAAAAGCTTTCAGTCGATCGTTTGCAATATTTTGGCACCATTTCTGAGTGAATTGCAGAAAGTCAGATTTTTGCTGAAATTGTGACCGCGCGGCTTAGGTATTTTTTCAAAAAAAGTTGTTCAGACGTCGAGGGCTAATTCTCTTTCCCATGATACAAACCCATCTGTTTCCACCGAAAAAGCTTTCAGTCGATCGTTTGCAACAGTTTGGCACCATTTCTGAGTGAATTGCAGAACGTCAGATTTTTGCTGAAATTGTGACCGCGCGGCTTAGGGATTTTTTCAAAAAAAGGTGTTCAGACATCTAGGGCGAATTCTGTTTACCATGATAAAAACCCACCTGTTTTCACCGAAAAAGCTTTCAGGGGATCGTTTGCAACAGTTTGGCACGATTTCTGAGTGAATTGCAGAACGTCAGATTTTTGCTGAAATTGTGACCGCGCGGCTTAGGGATTTTTTCAAAAAAAGTTGTTCAGACGTCGAGGGCTAATTCTGTTTCCCATGATAAAAACCCATCTGTTTCCACCGAAAAAGCTTTCAGTCGATCGTTTGCAATAGTTTGGCACCATTTCTGAGTGAATTGCAGAAAGTCAGATTTTTGCTGAAATTGTGACCGCGCGGCTTAGGTATTTTTTCAAAAAAAGGTGTTCAGACGTCGAGGGCTAATTCTGTTTCCCATGATAAAAACCCATCTGTTTCCCCCCAAAAAGCTTTCAGTCGATCGTTTGCAACAGTTTGGCACCATTTCTGAGTGAATTGCAGAACGTCAGATTTTTGCTGAAATTGTGACCGCGCGGCTTAGGGATTTTTTCAAAAAAAGTTGCTTAGACGTCGAGGGCTAATTCTGTTTCCCATGATAAAAATCCATCTGTTTCCACCGAAAAAGCTTTCAGTCGATCGTTTGCAATAGTTTGGCACCATTTCTGAGTGAATTGCAGAAAGTCAGATTTTTGGTGAAATTGTGACCGCGCGGCTTAGGTATTTTTTCAAAGAAGTTGTTCAGACGTCGAGGGCTAATTCTGTTTCCCATGATAAAAACCCATCTGTTTTCATCGAAAAAGCTTTCAGTCGATCGTTTGCAACAGTTTGGCACCATTTCTGAGTGAATTGCAGAACGTCAGATTTTTGCTGAAATTGTGACCGCGCGGCTTTGTGATTTTTTCAAAAAAAGTTGTTCAGACGTCGAGGGCTAATTCTGTTTCCCATGATAAAAACCCATCTGTTTCCACCGAAAAAGCTTTCAGTCGATCGTTTGCAATTGTTTGGCACCATTTCTGAGTGAATTGCAGAAAGTCAGATTTTTGCTGAAATTGTGACCGCGCGGCTTAGGTATTTTTTCAAAAAAAGGTGTTCAGACGTCGAGGGCTAATTCTGTTTCCCATGATACACACCCATCTGTTTCCACCGAAAAAGCTTTCAGGGGACCGTTTTCAACAGTTTGGCCCCATTTCTGAGTGAATTGCAGAACGTCAGATTTTTGCTAAAATTGTGACCGCGCGGCTTTGGAATTTTTTCAAAAAAAGTTGTTCAGACGTCGAGGGCTAATTCTGTTTCCCATGATAAAAACCCATCTGTTTCCACCGAAAAAGCTTTCAGTCGATCGTTTGCAATATTTTGGCACCATTTCTGAGTGAATTGCAGAAAGTCAGATTTTTGCTGAAATTGTGACCGCGCGGCTTAGGTATTTTTTCAAAAAAAGTTGTTCAGACGTCGAGGGCTAATTCTCTTTCCCATGATACAAACCCATCTGTTTCCACCGAAAAAGCTTTCAGTCGATCGTTTGCAACAGTTTGGCACCATTTCTGAGTGAATTGCAGAACGTCAGATTTTTGCTGAAATTGTGACCGCGCGGCTTAGCGATTTTTTCAAAAAAAATTGTTGAGACATCGAGGGCTAATTCTGTTTCCCATGATAAAAACCCATCTGTTTTCACCGAAAAAGCTTTCAGTTGATCGTTTGCAACAGTTTGGCACCATTTCTGAGTGAATTGCAGAAAGTCAGATTTTTGCTGAAATTGTGACCGCGCGACTTAGGTATTTTTTCAAAAAAAGTTGTTCAGACGTCGAGGGCTAATTCTCTTTCCCATGATACAAACCCATCTGTTTCCACCGAAAAAGCTTTCAGGGGATCGTTTGCAACAGTTTGGCACCATTTCTGAGTGAATTGCAGAACGTCAGTTTTTTCCTGAAATTGTGACCGCGCGGCTTAGGGATTTTTTCAAAAAGAGTTGTTCAGACATCGAGATCTAATTCTGTTTCCCATGATACAAACCCATCTGTTTCCACCGAAAAAGCTTTCAGGGGACCGTTTGCAACAGTTTGGCCCCATTTTTGAGTGAATTGCAGAATGTCAGATTTTTGCTGAAATTGTGACCGCGCGACCTAGGTATTTTTTCAAAAAAAGTTGTTGAGACATCGAGGGCTAATTCAGTTTCCCATGATAAAAACCCATCTGTTTCCCCCCAAAAAGCTTTCAGTCGATCGTTTGCAACAGTTTGGCACCATTTCTGAGTGAATTGCAGAACGTCAGATTTTTGCTGAAATTGTGACCGCGCGGCTTAGGGATTTTTTCAAAAAAAGTTGCTTAGACGTCGAGGGCTAATTCTGTTTCCCATGATAAAAATCCATCTGTTTCCACCGAAAAAGCTTTCAGTCGATCGTTTGCAATAGTTTGGCACCATTTCTGAGTGAATTGCAGAAAGTCAGATTTTTGGTGAAATTGTGACCGCGCGGCTTAGGTATTTTTTCAAAGAAGTTGTTCAGACGTCGAGGGCTAATTCTGTTTCCCATGATAAAAACCCATCTGTTTTCATCGAAAAAGCTTTCAGTCGATCGTTTGCAACAGTTTGGCACCATTTCTGAGTGAATTGCAGAACGTCAGATTTTTGCTGAAATTGTGACCGCGCGGCTTTGGGATTTTTTCAAAAAAAGTTGTTCAGACGTCGAGGGCTAATTCTGTTTCCCATGATAAAAACCCATCTGTTTCCACCGAAAAAGCTTTCAGTCGATCGTTTGCAATTGTTTGGCACCATTTCTGAGTGAATTGCAGAAAGTCAGATTTTTGCTGAAATTCTGACCGCGCGGCTTAGGTATTTTTTCAAAAAAAGGTGTTCAGACGTCGAGGGCTAATTCTGTTTCCCATGATACACACCCATCTGTTTCCACCGAAAAAGCTTTCAGGGGACCGTTTTCAACAGTTTGGCCCCATTTCTGAGTGAATTGCAGAACGTCAGATTTTTGCTAAAATTGTGACCGCGCGGCTTTGGAATTTTTTCAAAAAAAGTTGTTCAGACGTCGACGGCTAATTCTGTTTCCCATGATAAAAACCCATCTGTTTCCACCGAAAAAGCTTTCAGTCGATCGTTTGCAATATTTTGGCACCATTTCTGAGTGAATTGCAGAAAGTCAGATTTTTGCTGAAATTGTGACCGCGCGGCTTAGGTATTTTTTCAAAAAAAGTTGTTCAGACGTCGAGGGCTAATTCTCTTTCCCATGATACAAACCCATCTGTTTCCACCGAAAAAGCTTTCAGTCGATCGTTTGCAACAGTTTGGCACCATTTCTGAGTGAATTGCAGAACGTCAGATTTTTGCTGAAATTGTGACCGCGCGGCTTAGCGATTTTTTCAAAAAAAATTGTTGAGACATCGAGGGCTAATTCTGTTTCCCATGATAAAAACCCATCTGTTTTCACCGAAAAAGCTTTCAGTTGATCGTTTGCAACAGTTTGGCACCATTTCTGAGTGAATTTCAGAACGTTAAATTTTTGCTGAAATTGTGACCGCGCGGCT
Source organism: Podarcis tiliguerta (assembly GCF_965153285.1). Taxonomy (NCBI): domain Eukaryota; kingdom Metazoa; phylum Chordata; class Lepidosauria; order Squamata; family Lacertidae; genus Podarcis; species Podarcis tiliguerta. The sequence goes on along the minus strand of NC_139547.1, from coordinate 9,528,261 downwards.
TAGGGATTTTTTCAAAAAAAAGTTGTTGAGACATCGAGGGCGAATTCTGTTTACCATGATAAAAACCCACCTGTTTTCACCGAAAAAGCTTTCAGGGGATCGTTTGCAACAGTTTGGCACGATTTCTGAGTGAATTGCAGAACGTCAGATTTTTGCTGAAATTGTGACCGCGCGGCTTTGGGATTTTTTCAAAAAAAGTTGTTCAGACGTCGAGGGCTAATTCTGTTTCCCATGATAAAAACCCATCTGTTTCCACCGAAAAAGCTTTCAGTCGATCGTTTGCAATAGTTTGGCACCATTTCTGAGTGAATTGCAGAAAGTCAGATTTTTGCTGAAATTGTGACCGCGCGGCTTAGGTATTTTTTCAAAAAAAGGTGTTCGGACGTCGAGGGCTAATTCTGTTTCCCATGATACACACCCTCTGTTTCCACCGAAAAAGCTTTCAGGGGACCGTTTTCAACAGTTTGGCCCCATTTCTGAGTGAATTGCAGAACGTCAGATTTTTGCTAAAATTGTGACCGCGCGGCTTAGGGAATTTTTCAAAAAAAAGTTGTTCAGACGTCAAGGGCTAATTCTGTTTCCCATGATAAAAACCCATCTGTTTTCACCGAAAAAGCTTTCAGTCGATCGTTTGCAACAGTTTGGCACCATTTCTGAGTGAATTGCAGAACGTCAAATTTTTGCTGAAATTGTGACCGCGCGGCTTAGGGATTTTTTCAAAAAAAGGTGTTCAGACATCTAGGGCTAATTCTGTTTCCCATGATAAAAACCCATCTGTTTTCACCGAAAAGGCTTTCAGTCGATCGTTTGCAACAGTTTGGCACCATTTCTGAGTGAATTGCAGAACGTCAAATTTTTGCTGAAATTGTGACCGCGCGGCTTAGGGATTTTTTCAAAAAAAGTTGCTCAGACGTCGAGGGCTAATTCTGTTTCCCATGATACAAACCCATCTGTTTCCACCGAAAAAGCTTTCAGGGGATCGTTTGAAACAGTTTGGCACCATTTCTGAGTGAATTGCAGAACGTCAGATTTTTGCTGAAATTGGGACCGCGCGGCTTAGGGATTTTTTCAAAAAAAGTTGTTCAGACGTCGAGGGCTAATTCTGTTTCCCATGATAAAAACCCATCTGTTTTCACCGAAAAAGCCTTCAGTCGATCGTTTGCAATAGTTTGGCACCATTTCTGAGTGAATTGCAGAAAGTCAGATTTTTGCTGAAATTGTGACCGCGCGGCTTAGGGATTTTTTCAAAAAAAGTTGTTGAGACATCGAGGGCTAATTCTGTTTCCCATGATAAAAACCCATCTGTTTTCACCGAGAAAGCTTTCAGGGGATCGTTTGCAACAGTTTGGCACCATTTCTGAGTGAATTGCAGAACGTCAGATTTTTGCTGAAATTGTGACCGCGCGGCTTTGGGATTTTTTCAAAAAAAGTTGTTCAGACGTCGAGGGCTAATTCTGTTTCCCATGATAGAAACCCATCTATTTCCACCGAAAAAGCTTTCAGTCAATCGTTTGCAATATTTTGGCACCATTTCTGAGTGAATTGCAGAAAGTCAGATTTTTGCTGAAATTGTGACCGCGCGACTTAGTTATTTTTTCAAAAAAAGTTGTTCAGACGTCGAGGGCTAATTCTCTTTCCCATGATACAAAGCCATCTGTTTCCACCGAAAAAGCTTTCAGTCGATCGTTTGCAACAGTTTGGCCCCATTTCTGAGTGAATTGCAGAACGTCAGATTTTTGCTGAAATTCTGACCGTGCGGCTTAGCGATTTTTTCAAAAAAAATTGTTGAGACATCGAGGGCTAATTCTGTTTCCCATGATAAAAACCCATCTGTTTTCACCGAAAAAACTTTCAGTCGATCGTTTGCAACAGTTTGGCACCATTTCTGAGTGAATTGCAGAACGTTAAATTTTTGCTGAAATTGTGACCGCGCGGCTTAGGGATTTTTTCAAAAAAAGTTGTTCAGACGTCGAGGGCTAATTCTGTTTACCATGATAAAAACCCATTTGTTTTCACCGAAAAAGCTTTCAGGGGATCGTTTGCAACAGTTTGGCACCATTTCTGAGTGAATTGCAGAACGTCAGTTTTTTCCTGAAATTGTGACCGCGCGGCTTAGGGATTTTTTCAAAAAGAGTTGTTCAGACATCGAGGTCTAATTCTGTTTCCCATGATAAAAACCCATCTGTTTTCACCGAAAAAGCTTTCAGTCGATCGTTTGCAACAGTTTGGCACGATTTCTGAGTGAATTGCAGAACGTCAAATTTTTGCTGAAATTGTGACCGCGCGGCTTAGGGATTTTTTCAAAAAAAGGTGTTCAGACATCTAGGGCTAATTCTGTTTCCCATGATAAAAACCCATCTGTTTTCACCGAAAAAGCTTTCAGAGGATCGTTTGCAACAGTTTGGCACCATTTCTGAGTGAATTGCAGAACGTCAGATTTTTGCTGAAATTCTGACCGTGCGGCTTAGCGATTTTTTCAAAAAAAATTGTTGAGACATCTAGGGCTAATTCTGTTTCCCATGATAAAAACCCATCTGTTTTCACCGAAAAAACTTTTAGTCGATCGTTTGCAACAGTTTGGCACCATTTCTGAGTGAATTGCAGAACGTTAAATTTTTGCTGAAATTGTGACCGCGCGGCTTAGGGATTTTTTCAAAAAAAGTTGTTCAGACGTCGAGGGCTAATTCTGTTTACCATGATAAAAACCCATTTGTTTTCACTGAAAAAGCTTTCAGGGGATCGTTTGCAACAGTTTGGCACCATTTCTGAGTGAATTGCAGAACGTCAGATTTTTGCTGAAATTGTGACCGCGCGGCTTAGGGATTTTTTCAAAAAGAGTTGTTCAGACATCGAGGTCTAATTCTGTTTCCCATGATAAAAACCCATCTGTTTTCACCGAAAAAGCTTTCAGTCGATCGTTTGCAACAGTTTGGCACGATTTCTGAGTGAATTGCAGAACGTCAAATTTTTGCTGAAATTGTGACCGCGCGGCTTAGGGATTTTTTCAAAAAAAGGTGTTCAGACATCTAGGGCTAATTCTGTTTCCCATGATAAAAACCCATCTGTTTTCACCGAAAAAGCTTTCAGAGGATCGTTTGCAACAGTTTGGCACCATTTCTGAGTGAATTGCAGAACGTCAAATTTTTGCTGAAATTGTGACCGCGCGGCTTAGGGATTTTTTCAAAAAAAGGTGTTCAGACATCTAGGGCTAATTCTGTTTCCCATGATAAAAACCCATCTGTTTTCACCGAAAAAGCTTTCAGTCGATCGTTTGCAACAGTTTGGCACCATTTCTGAGTGAATTGCAGAACGTCAGATTTTTGCTGAAATTGTGACCGCGCGGCTTAGGGATTTTTTCAAAAAAGTTGCTCAGACGTCGAGGGCTAATTCTGTTTCCCATGATAAAAACCCATCTGTTTTCACCGAAAAAGCCTTCAGTCGATCGTTTGCAATAGTTTGGCACCATTTCTGAGTGAATTGCAGAAAGTCAGATTTTTGCTGAAATTGTGACCGCGCGGTTTCGGTATTTTTTCAAAAAAAGTTGTTCAGACGTCGAGGGCTAATTCTGTTTCCCATGATACAATCCCATATGTTTCCACCGAAAAAGCTTTCAGGGGACCGTTTGCAACAGTTTGGCCCCATTTCTGAGTGAATTGCAGAATGTCAGATTTTTGCTGAAATTGTGACCGCGCGACCTAGGTATTTTTTCAAAAAAAGTTGTTCAGACGTCGAGGGCTAATTCTGTTTCCCATGATAAAAACCCATCTGTTTTCATCGAAAAAGCTTTCAGTCGATCGTTTGCAACAGTTTGGCACCATTTCTGAGTGAATTGCAGAACGTGAGATTTTTGCTGAAATTGTGACCGCGCGGCTTTGGGATTTTTTCAAAAAAAGTTGTTCAGACGTCGAGGGCTAATTCTGTTTCCCATGATACACACCCATCTGTTTCCACCGAAAAAGCTTTCAGGGAACCGTTTTCAACAGTTTGGCCCCATTTCTGAGTGAATTGCAGAACGTCAGATTTTTGCTAAAATTGTGACCGCGCGGCTTTGGGATTTTTTCAAAAAAAGTTGTTCAGACGTCGAGGGCTAATTCTGTTTCCCATGATAAAAACCCATCTGTTTCCACCGAAAAAGCTTTCAGTCGATCGTTTGCAACAGTTTGGCACCATTTCTGAGTGAATTGCAGAAAGTCAGATTTTTGCTGAAATTGTGACCGCGCGGCTTTGGTATTTTTTCAAAAAAAGTTGTTCAGACGTCGAGGGCTAATTCCCTTTCCCATGATACAAACACATCTGTTTCCACCGAAAAAGCTTACAGTCGATCGTTTGCAACAGTTTGGCACCATTTCTGAGTGAATTGCAGAACGTCAGATTTTTGCTGAAATTGTGACCGCGCGGCTTAGCGATTTTTTCAAAAAAGTTGCTCAGACGTCGAGGGCTAATTCTGTTTCCCATGATAAAAACCCATCTGTTTTCACCGAAAAAGCCTTCAGTCGATCGTTTGCAATAGTTTGGCACCATTTCTGAGTGAATTGCAGAAAGTCAGATTTTTGCTGAAATTGTGACCGCGCGGTTTCGGTATTTTTTCAAAAAAAGTTGTTCAGACGTCGAGGGCTAATTCTGTTTCCCATGATACAATCCCATATGTTTCCACCGAAAAAGCTTTCAGGGGACCGTTTGCAACAGTTTGGCCCCATTTCTGAGTGAATTGCAGAATGTCAGATTTTTGCTGAAATTGTGACCGCGCGACCTAGGTATTTTTTCAAAAAAAGTTGTTCAGACGTCGAGGGCTAATTCTGTTTCCCATGATAAAAACCCATCTGTTTTCATCGAAAAAGCTTTCAGTCGATCGTTTGCAACAGTTTGGCACCATTTCTGAGTGAATTGCAGAACGTGAGATTTTTGCTGAAATTGTGACCGCGCGGCTTTGGGATTTTTTCAAAAAAAGTTGTTCAGACGTCGAGGGCTAATTCTGTTTCCCATGATACACACCCATCTGTTTCCACCGAAAAAGCTTTCAGGGAACCGTTTTCAACAGTTTGGCCCCATTTCTGAGTGAATTGCAGAACGTCAGATTTTTGCTAAAATTGTGACCGCGCGGCTTTGGGATTTTTTCAAAAAAAGTTGTTCAGACGTCGAGGGCTAATTCTGTTTCCCATGATAAAAACCCATCTGTTTCCACCGAAAAAGCTTTCAGTCGATCGTTTGCAACAGTTTGGCACCATTTCTGAGTGAATTGCAGAAAGTCAGATTTTTGCTGAAATTGTGACCGCGCGGCTTTGGTATTTTTTCAAAAAAAGTTGTTCAGACGTCGAGGGCTAATTCCCTTTCCCATGATACAAACACATCTGTTTCCACCGAAAAAGCTTACAGTCGATCGTTTGCAACAGTTTGGCACCATTTCTGAGTGAATTGCAGAACGTCAGATTTTTGCTGAAATTGTGACCGCGCGGCTTAGCGATTTTTTCAAAAAAGTTGCTCAGACGTCGAGGGCTAATTCTGTTTCCCATGATAAAAACCCATCTGTTTTCACCGAAAAAGCCTTCAGTCGATCGTTTGCAATAGTTTGGCACCATTTCTGAGTGAATTGCAGAAAGTCAGATTTTTGCTGAAATTGTGACCGCGCGGTTTCGGTATTTTTTCAAAAAAAGTTGTTCAGACGTCGAGGGCTAATTCTGTTTCCCATTATACAATCCCATATGTTTCCACCGAAAAAGCTTTCAGGGGACCGTTTGCAACAGTTTGGCCCCATTTCTGAGTGAATTGCAGAATGTCAGATTTTTGCTGAAATTGTGACCGCGCGACCTAGGTATTTTTTCAAAAAAAGTTGTTCAGACGTCGAGGGCTAATTCTGTTTCCCATGATAAAAACCCATCTGTTTTCATCGAAAAAGCTTTCAGTCGATCGTTTGCAACAGTTTGGCACCATTTCTGAGTGAATTGCAGAACGTGAGATTTTTGCTGAAATTGTGACCGCGCGGCTTTGGGATTTTTTCAAAAAAAGTTGTTCAGACGTCGAGGGCTAATTCTGTTTCCCATGATACACACCCATCTGTTTCCACCGAAAAAGCTTTCAGGGAACCGTTTTCAACAGTTTGGCCCCATTTCTGAGTGAATTGCAGAACGTCAGATTTTTGCTAAAATTGTGACCGCGCGGCTTTGGGATTTTTTCAAAAAAAGTTGTTCAGACGTCGAGGGCTAATTCTGTTTCCCATGATAAAAACCCATCTGTTTTCACCGAAAAAGCTTTCAGTCGATCGTTTGCAACAGTTTGGCACGATTTCTGAGTGAATTGCAGAACGTCAAATTTTTGCTGAAATTGTGACCGCGCGGCTTAGGGATTTTTTCAAAAAAAGGTGTTCAGACATCTAGGGCTAATTCTGTTTCCCATGATAAAAACCCATCTGTTTTCACCGAAAAAGCTTTCAGAGGATCGTTTGCAACAGTTTGGCACCATTTCTGAGTGAATTGCAGAACGTCAAATTTTTGCTGAAATTGTGACCGCGCGGCTTAGGGATTTTTTCAAAAAAAGGTGTTCAGACATCTAGGGCTAATTCTGTTTCCCATGATAAAAACCCATCTGTTTTCACCGAAAAAGCTTTCAGTCGATCGTTTGCAACAGTTTGGCACCATTTCTGAGTGAATTGCAGAACGTCAGATTTTTGCTGAAATTGTGACCGCGCGGCTTAGGGATTTTTTCAAAAAAGTTGCTCAGACGTCGAGGGCTAATTCTGTTTCCCATGATAAAAACCCATCTGTTTTCACCGAAAAAGCCTTCAGTCGATCGTTTGCAATAGTTTGGCACCATTTCTGAGTGAATTGCAGAAAGTCAGATTTTTGCTGAAATTGTGACCGCGCGGTTTCGGTATTTTTTCAAAAAAAGTTGTTCAGACGTCGAGGGCTAATTCTGTTTCCCATGATACAATCCCATATGTTTCCACCGAAAAAGCTTTCAGGGGACCGTTTGCAACAGTTTGGCCCCATTTCTGAGTGAATTGCAGAATGTCAGATTTTTGCTGAAATTGTGACCGCGCGACCTAGGTATTTTTTCAAAAAAAGTTGTTCAGACGTCGAGGGCTAATTCTGTTTCCCATGATAAAAACCCATCTGTTTTCATCGAAAAAGCTTTCAGTCGATCGTTTGCAAAAGTTTGGCACCATTTCTGAGTGAATTGCAGAACGTGAGATTTTTGCTGAAATTGTGACCGCGCGGCTTTGGGATTTTTTCAAAAAAAGTTGTTCAGACGTCGAGGGCTAATTCTGTTTCCCATGATACACACCCATCTGTTTCCACCGAAAAAGCTTTCAGGGAACCGTTTTCAACAGTTTGGCCCCATTTCTGAGTGAATTGCAGAACGTCAGATTTTTGCTAAAATTGTGACCGCGCGGCTTTGGGATTTTTTCAAAAAAAGTTGTTCAGACGTCGAGGGCTAATTCTGTTTCCCATGATAAAAACCCATCTGTTTCCACCGAAAAAGCTTTCAGGGGATCGTTTGCAACAGTTTGGCACCATTTCTGAGTGAATTGCAGAAAGTCAGATTTTTGCTGAAATTCTGACCGCGCGGCTTTGGTATTTTTTCAAAAAAAGTTGTTCAGACGTCGAGGGCTAATTCCCTTTCCCATGATACAAACACATCTGTTTCCACCGAAAAAGCTTACAGTCGATCGTTTGCAACAGTTTGGCACCATTTCTGAGTGAATTGCAGAACGTCAGATTTTTGCTGAAATTGTGACCGCGCGGCTTAGCGATTTTTTCAAAAAAGTTGCTCAGACGTCGAGGGCTAATTCTGTTTCCCATGATAAAAACCCATCTGTTTTCACCGAAAAAGCCTTCAGTCGATCGTTTGCAATAGTTTGGCACCATTTCTGAGTGAATTGCAGAAAGTCAGATTTTTGCTGAAATTGTGACCGCGCGGTTTCGGTATTTTTTCAAAAAAAGTTGTTCAGACGTCGAGGGCTAATTCTGTTTCCCATTATACAATCCCATATGTTTCCACCGAAAAAGCTTTCAGGGGACCGTTTGCAACAGTTTGGCCCCATTTCTGAGTGAATTGCAGAATGTCAGATTTTTGCTGAAATTGTGACCGCGCGACCTAGGTATTTTTTCAAAAAAAGTTGTTCAGACGTCGAGGGCTAATTCTGTTTCCCATGATAAAAACCCATCTGTTTTCATCGAAAAAGCTTTCAGTCGATCGTTTGCAACAGTTTGGCACCATTTCTGAGTGAATTGCAGAACGTGAGATTTTTGCTGAAATTGTGACCGCGCGGCTTTGGGATTTTTTCAAAAAAAGTTGTTCAGACGTCGAGGGCTAATTCTGTTTCCCATGATACACACCCATCTGTTTCCACCGAAAAAGCTTTCAGGGAACCGTTTTCAACAGTTTGGCCCCATTTCTGAGTGAATTGCAGAACGTCAGATTTTTGCTAAAATTGTGACCGCGCGGCTTTGGGATTTTTTCAAAAAAAGTTGTTCAGACGTCGAGGGCTAATTCTGTTTCCCATGATCAAAACCCATCTGTTTCCACCGAAAAAGCTTTCAGTCGATCGTTTGCAACAGTTTGGCACCATTTCTGAGTGAATTGCAGAAAGTCAGATTTTTGCTGAAATTGTGACCGCGCGGCATTGGTATTTTTTCAAAAAAAGTTGTTCAGACGTCGAGGGCTAATTCCCTTTCCCATGATACAAACACATCTGTTTCCACCGAAAAAGCTTACAGTCGATCGTTTGCAACAGTTTGGCACCATTTCTGAGTGAATTGCAGAACGTCAGATTTTTGCTGAAATTGTGACCGCGCGGCTTAGCGATTTTTTCAAAAAAAATTGTTGAGACATTGAGGGCTAATTCTGTTTCCCATGATAAAAACCCATCTGTTTTCACCGAAAAAGCTTTCAGTTGATCGTTTGCAACAGTTTGGCACCATTTCTGAGTGAATTGCAGAACGTTAAATTTTTGCTGAAATTGTGACCGCGCGGCTTAGGGATTTTTTCAAAAAAAAGTTGTTGAGACATCGAGGGCTAATTCTGTTTCCCATGATAAAAACCTATCTGTTTTCACCGAAAATGCTTTCAGTCGATCGTTTCCAACAGTTTGGCACCATTTCTGAGTGAATTGCAGAACGTCAGATTTTTGCTGAAATTGTGACCGCGCGGCTTAGGTATTTTTTCAAAAAAAGGTGTTCAGACATCTAGGGCGAATTCTGTTTACCATGATAAAAACCCACCTGTTTTCACCGAAAAAGCTTTCAGGGGATCGTTTGCAACAGTTTGGCACGATTTCTGAGTGAATTGCAGAACGTCAGATTTTTGCTGAAATTGTGACCGCGCGGCTTAGGGATTTTTTCAAAAAAAGGTGTTCAGACATCTAGGGCTAATTCTGTTTCCCATGATAAAAACCCATCTGTTTTCACCGAAAAAGCTTTCAGAGGATCGTTTGCAACAGTTTGGCACCATTTCTGAGTGAATTGCAGAACGTCAAATTTTTGCTGAAATTGTGACCGCGCGGCTTAGGGATTTTTTCAAAAAAAGGTGTTCAGACATCTAGGGCTAATTCTGTTTCCCATGATAAAAACCCATCTGTTTTCACCGAAAAAGCTTTCAGTCGATCGTTTGCAACAGTTTGGCACCATTTCTGAGTGAATTGCAGAACGTCAGATTTTTGCTGAAATTGTGACCGCGCGGCTTAGGGATTTTTTCAAAAAAGTTGCTCAGACGTCGAGGGCTAATTCTGTTTCCCATGATAAAAACCCATCTGTTTTCACCGAAAAAGCCTTCAGTCGATCGTTTGCAATAGTTTGGCACCATTTCTGAGTGAATTGCAGAAAGTCAGATTTTTGCTGAAATTGTGACCGCGCGGTTTCGGTATTTTTTCAAAAAAAGTTGTTCAGACGTCGAGGGCTAATTCTGTTTCCCATGATACAATCCCATATGTTTCCACCGAAAAAGCTTTCAGGGGACCGTTTGCAACAGTTTGGCCCCATTTCTGAGTGAATTGCAGAATGTCAGATTTTTGCTGAAATTGTGACCGCGCGACCTAGGTATTTTTTCAAAAAAAGTTGTTCAGACGTCGAGGGCTAATTCTGTTTCCCATGATAAAAACCCATCTGTTTTCATCGAAAAAGCTTTCAGTCGATCGTTTGCAACAGTTTGGCACCATTTCTGAGTGAATTGCAGAACGTGAGATTTTTGCTGAAATTGTGACCGCGCGGCTTTGGGATTTTTTCAAAAAAAGTTGTTCAGACGTCGAGGGCTAATTCTGTTTCCCATGATACACACCCATCTGTTTCCACCGAAAAAGCTTTCAGGGAACCGTTTTCAACAGTTTGGCCCCATTTCTGAGTGAATTGCAGAACGTCAGATTTTTGCTAAAATTGTGACCGCGCGGCTTTGGGATTTTTTCAAAAAAAGTTGTTCAGACGTCGAGGGCTAATTCTGTTTCCCATGATAAAAACCCATCTGTTTCCACCGAAAAAGCTTTCAGGGGATCGTTTGCAACAGTTTGGCACCATTTCTGAGTGAATTGCAGAAAGTCAGATTTTTGCTGAAATTGTGACCGCGCGGCTTTGGTATTTTTTCAAAAAAAGTTGTTCAGACGTCGAGGGCTAATTCCCTTTCCCATGATACAAACACATCTGTTTCCACCGAAAAAGCTTACAGTCGATCGTTTGCAACAGTTTGGCACCATTTCTGAGTGAATTGCAGAACGTCAGATTTTTGCTGAAATTGTGACCGCGCGGCTTAGCGATTTTTTCAAAAAAGTTGCTCAGACGTCGAGGGCTAATTCTGTTTCCCATGATAAAAACCCATCTGTTTTCACCGAAAAAGCCTTCAGTCGATCGTTTGCAATAGTTTGGCACCATTTCTGAGTGAATTGCAGAAAGTCAGATTTTTGCTGAAATTGTGACCGCGCGGTTTCGGTATTTTTTCAAAAAAAGTTGTTCAGACGTCGAGGGCTAATTCTGTTTCCCATTATACAATCCCATATGTTTCCACCGAAAAAGCTTTCAGGGGACCGTTTGCAACAGTTTGGCCCCATTTCTGAGTGAATTGCAGAATGTCAGATTTTTGCTGAAATTGTGACCGCGCGACCTAGGTATTTTTTCAAAAAAAGTTGTTCAGACGTCGAGGGCTAATTCTGTTTCCCATGATAAAAACCCATCTGTTTTCATCGAAAAAGCTTTCAGTCGATCGTTTGCAACAGTTTGGCACCATTTCTGAGTGAATTGCAGAACGTGAGATTTTTGCTGAAATTGTGACCGCGCGGCTTTGGGATTTTTTCAAAAAAAGTTGTTCAGACGTCGAGGGCTAATTCTGTTTCCCATGATACACACCCATCTGTTTCCACCGAAAAAGCTTTCAGGGAACCGTTTTCAACAGTTTGGCCCCATTTCTGAGTGAATTGCAGAACGTCAGATTTTTGCTAAAATTGTGACCGCGCGGCTTTGGGATTTTTTCAAAAAAAGTTGTTCAGACGTCGAGGGCTAATTCTGTTTCCCATGATAAAAACCCATCTGTTTCCACCGAAAAAGCTTTCAGTCGATCGTTTGCAACAGTTTGGCACCATTTCTGAGTGAATTGCAGAAAGTCAGATTTTTGCTGAAATTGTGACCGCGCGGCATTGGTATTTTTTCAAAAAAAGTTGTTCAGACGTCGAGGGCTAATTCCCTTTCCCATGATACAAACACATCTGTTTCCACCGAAAAAGCTTACAGTCGATCGTTTGCAACAGTTTGGCACCATTTCTGAGTGAATTGCAGAACGTCAGATTTTTGCTGAAATTGTGACCGCGCGGCTTAGCGATTTTTTCAAAAAAAATTGTTGAGACATTGAGGGCTAATTCTGTTTCCCATGATAAAAACCCATCTGTTTTCACCGAAAAAGCTTTCAGTTGATCGTTTGCAACAGTTTGGCACCATTTCTGAGTGAATTGCAGAACGTTAAATTTTTGCTGAAATTGTGACCGCGCGGCTTAGGGATTTTTTCAAAAAAAAGTTGTTGAGACATCGAGGGCTAATTCTGTTTCCCATGATAAAAACCTATCTGTTTTCACCGAAAATGCTTTCAGTCGATCGTTTCCAACAGTTTGGCACCATTTCTGAGTGAATTGCAGAACGTCAGATTTTTGCTGAAATTGTGACCGCGCGGCTTAGGTATTTTTTCAAAAAAAGGTGTTCAGACATCTAGGGCGAATTCTGTTTACCATGATAAAAACCCACCTGTTTTCACCGAAAAAGCTTTCAGGGGATCGTTTGCAACAGTTTGGCACGATTTCTGAGTGAATTGCAGAACGTCAGATTTTTGCTGAAATTGTGACCGCGCGGCTTAGGGATTTTTTCAAAAAAAGTTGTTCAGACGTCGAGGGCTAATTCTGTTTCCCATGATAAAAACCCATCTGTTTCCACCGAAAAAGCTTTCAGTCGATCGTTTGCAATAATTTGGCACCATTTCTGAGTGAATTGCAGAAAGTCAGATTTTTGCTGAAATTGTGACCGCGCGGCTTAGGTATTTTTTCAAAAAAAGGTGTTCAGACGTCGAGGGCTAATTCTGTTTCCCATGATACACACCCATCTGTTTCCACTGAAAAAGCTTTCAGGGGACCGTTTTCAACAGTTTGGCCCCATTTCTGAGTGAATTGCAGAACGTCAGATTTTTGCTAAAATTGTGACCGCGCGGCTTAGGGAATTTTTCAAAAAAAAGTTGTTCAGACGTCGAGGGCTAATTCTGTTTCCCATGATAAAAACCCATCTGTTTTCACCGAAAAAGCTTTCAGTCGATCGTTTGCAACAGTTTGGCACCATTTCTGAGTGAATTGCAGAACGTCAGATTTTTGCTGAAATTGTGACCGCGCGGCTTAGGGAATTTTTCAAAAAAAGTTGTTCAGACATCTAGGGCTAATTCTGTTTACCATGATAAAAACCCATTTGTTTTCACCGAAAAAGCTTTCAGGGGATCGTTTGCAACAGTTTGGCACCATTTCTGAGTGAATTGCAGAACGTCAGTTTTTTCCTGAAATTGTGACCGCGCGGCTTAGGGATTTTTTCAAAAAGAGTTGTTCAGACATCGAGGTCTAATTCTGTTTCCCATGATACAAACCCATCTGTTTCCACCGAAAAAGCTTTCAGGGGACCGTTTGCAACAGTTTGGCCCCATTTTTGAGTGAATTGCAGAAAGTCAGATTTTTGCTGAAATTGTGACCGCACGACCTAGGTATTTTTTCAAAAAAAGTTGTTGAGACATCGAGGGCTAATTCAGTTTCCCATGATAAAAACCCATCTGTTTCCCCCCAAAAAGCTTTCAGTCGATCGTTTGCAACAGTTTGGCACCATTTCTGAGTGAATTGCAGAACGTCAGATTTTTGCTGAAATTGTGACCGCGCGGCTTAGGGATTTTTTCAAAAAAAGTTGCTTAGACGTCGAGGGCTAATTCTGTTTCCCATGATAAAAATCCATCTGTTTCCACCGAAAAAGCTTTCAGTCGATCGTTTGCAATAGTTTGGCACCATTTCTGAGTGAATTGCAGAAAGTCAGATTTTTGGTGAAATTGTGACCGCGCGGCTTAGGTATTTTTTCAAAAAAAGTTGTTCAGACGTCGAGGGCTAATTCTGTTTCCCATGATAAAAACCCATCTGTTTTCATCGAAAAAGCTTTCAGTCGATCGTTTGCAACAGTTTGGCACCATTTCTGAGTGAATTGCAGAACGTCAGATTTTTGCTGAAATTGTGACCGCGCAGCTTTGGGATTTTTTCAAAAAAAGTTGTTCAGACGTCGAGGGCTAATTCTGTTTCCCATGATAAAAACCCATCTGTTTCCACCGAAAAAGCTTTCAGTCGATCGTTTGCAATAGTTTGGCACCATTTCTGAGTGAATTGCAGAAAGTCAGATTTTTGCTGAAATTGTGACCGCGCGGCTTAGGTATTTTTTCAAAAAAAGGTGTTCAGACGTCGAGGGCTAATTCTGTTTCCCATGATACACACCCATCTGTTTCCACCGAAAAAGCTTTCAGGGGACCGTTTTCAACAGTTTGGCCCCATTTCTGAGTGAATTGCAGAACGTCAGATTTTTGCTAAAATTGTGACCGCGCGGCTTTGGAATTTTTTCAAAAAAAGTTGTTCAGACGTTGAGGGCTAATTCTGTTTCCCATGATAAAAACCCATCTGTTTCCACCGAAAAAGCTTTCAGTCGATCGTTTGCAATATTTTGGCACCATTTCTGAGTGAATTGCAGAACGTCAGATTTTTGCTGAAATTGTGACCGCGCGGCTTAGCGATTTTTTCAAAAAAAATTGTTGAGACATCGAGGGCTAATTCTGTTTCCCATGATACACACCCATCTGTTTTCACCGAAAAAGCTTTCAGTTGATCGTTTGCAACAGTTTGGCACCATTTCTGAGTGAATTGCAGAACGTTAAATTTTTTTCTGAAATTGTGACCGCGCGGCTTAGGGATTTTTTCAAAAAAAAGTTGTTGAGACATTGAGGGCGAATTCTGTTTACCATGATAAATACCCACCTGTTTTCACCGAAAAAGCTTTCAGTGGATCGTTTGCAACAGTTTGGCACGATTTCTGAGTGAATTGCAGAACGTCAGATTTTTGCTGAAATTGTGACCGCGCGGCTTAGGGATTTTTTCAAAAAAAGTTGTTCAGACGTCGAGGGCTAATTCTGTTTCCCATGATAAAAACCCATCTGTTTCCACCGAAAAAGCTTTCAGTCGATCGTTTGCAATAGTTTGGCACCATTTCTGAGTGAATTGCAGAAAGTCAGATTTTTGCTGAAATTGTGACCGAGCGGCTTAGGTATTTTTTCAGAAAAAGGTGTTCAGACGTCGAGGGCTAATTCTGTTTCCCATGATACACACCCTCTGTTTCCACCGAAAAAGCTTTCAGGGGACCGTTTTCAACAGTTTGGCCCCATTTCTGAGTGAATTGCAGAACGTCAGATTTTTGCTAAAATTGTGACCGCGCGGCTTAGGGAATTTTTCAAAAAAAAGTTGTTCAGACGTCAAGGGCTAATTCTGTTTCCCATGATAAAAACCCATCTGTTTTCACCGAAAAAGCTTTCAGTCGATCGTTTGCAACAGTTTGGCACCATTTCTGAGTGAATTGCAGAACGTCAAATTTTTGCTGAAATTGTGACCGCGCGGCTTAGGGATTTTTTCAAAAAAAGTTGCTCAGACGTCGAGGGCTAATTCTGTTTCCCATGATACAAACCCATCTGTTTCCACCGAAAAAGCTTTCAGTCGATCGTTTGAAACAGTTTGGCACCATTTCTGAGTGAATTGCAGAACGTCAGATTTTTGCTGAAATTGTGACCGCGCGGTTTCGGTATTTTTTCAAAAAAAGTTGTTCAGACGTCGAGGGCTAATTCTGTTTCCCATGATACAATCCCATATGTTTCCACCGAAAAAGCTTTCAGGGGACCGTTTGCAACAGTTTGGCCCCATTTCTGAGTGAATTGCAGAATGTCAGATTTTTGCTGAAATTGTGACCGCGCGACCTAGGTATTTTTTCAAAAAAAGTTGTTGAGACATCGAGGGCTAATTCTGTTTCCCATGATAAAAACCCATTTGTTTTCACCGAAAAAGCTTTCAGTCGATCGTTTGCAACAGTTTGGCCCCACTTCTGAGTGAATTGCAGAATGTCAGATTTTTGGTGAAATTGTGACCGCGCGGCTTAGGTATTTTTTCAAAAAAAGTTGTTCAGACGTCGAGGGCTAATTCTGTTTCCCATGATACAAACCCATCTGTTTCCACCGAAAAAGCTTTCAGGGGACCGTTTGCAACAGTTTGGCCCCATTTTTGAGTGAATTGCAGAATGTCAGATTTTTGCTGAAATTGTGACCGCGCGACCTAGGTATTTTTTCAAAAAAAGTTGTTGAGACATCGAGGGCTAATTCAGTTTCCCATGATAAAAACCCATCTGTTTCCCCCCAAAAAGCTTTCAGTCGATCGTTTGCAACAGTTTGGCACCATTTCTGAGTGAATTGCAGAACGTCAGATTTTTGCTGAAATTGTGACCGCGCGGCTTAGGGATTTTTTCAAAAAAAGTTGTTCAGACGTCGAGGGCTAATTCTGTTTCCCATGATAAAAACCCATCTGTTTTCACCGAAAAAGCCTTCAGTCGATCGTTTGCAATAGTTTGGCACCATTTCTGAGTGAATTGCAGAAAGTCAGATTTTTGCTGAAATTGTGACCGCGCGGTTTCGGTATTTTTTCAAAAAAAGTTGTTCAGACGTCGAGGGCTAATTCTGTTTCCCATGATACAATCCCATATGTTTCCACCGAAAAAGCTTTCAGGGGACCGTTTGCAACAGTTTGGCCCCATTTCTGAGTGAATTGCAGAATGTCAGATTTTTGCTGAAATTGTGACCGCGCGACCTAGGTATTTTTTCAAAAAAAGTTGTTGAGACATCGAGGGCTAATTCTGTTTCCCATGATAAAAACCCATCTGTTTTCACCGAAAAAGCTTTCAGTCGATCGTTTGCAACAGTTTGGCCCCACTTCTGAGTGAATTGCAGAATGTCAGATTTTTGGTGAAATTGTGACCGCGCGGCTTAGGTATTTTTTCAAAAAAAGTTGTTCAGACGTCGAGGGCTAATTCTGTTTCCCATGATACAAACCCATCTGTTTCCACCGAAAAAGCTTTCAGGGGACCGTTTGCAACAGTTTGGCCCCATTTTTGAGTGAATTGCAGAATGTCAGATTTTTGCTGAAATTGTGACCGCGCGACCTAGGTATTTTTTCAAAAAAAGTTGTTGAGACATCGAGGGCTAATTCAGTTTCCCATGATAAAAACCCATCTGTTTCCCCCCAAAAAGCTTTCAGTCGATCGTTTGCAACAGTTTGGCACCATTTCTGAGTGAATTGCAGAACGTCAGATTTTTGCTGAAATTGTGACCGCGCGGCTTAGGGATTTTTTCAAAAAAAGTTGCTTAGACGTCGAGGGCTAATTCTGTTTCCCATGATAAAAATCCATCTGTTTCCACCGAAAAAGCTTTCAGTCGATCGTTTGCAATAGTTTGGCACCATTTCTGAGTGAATTGCAGAAAGTCAGATTTTTGCTGAAATTGTGACCGCGCGGCTTAGGTATTTTTTCAAAAAAAATTGTTCAGACGTCGAGGGCTAATTCTGTTTCCCATGATAAAAACCCATCTGTTTCCACCGAAAAAGCTTTCAGTCGATCGTTTGCAACAGTTTGGCACCATTTCTGAGTGAATTGCAGAACGTCAGATTTTTGCTGAAATTCTGACCGCGCGGCTTAGGGATTTTTTCAAAAAAAGGTGTTCAGACATCTAGGGCTAATTCTGTTTCCCATGATAAAAATCCATCTGTTTTCACCGAAAAAGCTTTCACGGGATCGTTTGCAACAGTTTGGCACGATTTCTGAGTGAATTGCAGAACGTCAGATTTTTGCTGAAATTGTGACCACGCGGCTTAGGGATTTTTTCAAAAAAAGTTGTTCAGACGTCGAGGGCTAATTCTGTTTCCCATGATAAAAACCCATCTGTTTTCACCGAAAAAGCTTTCAGTCGGTCGTTTGCAACAGTTTGGCACCATTTCTGAGTGAATTGCAGAACGTCAGATTTTTGCTGAAATTGTGACCGCGCGGCTTAGGGATTTTTTCAAAAAAAGGTATTCAGACATCGAGGGCTAATTCTGTTTCCCATGATAAAAACCCATCTGTTTTCACCGAAAAAGCTTTCAGTCGATCGTTTGCAACAGTTTGGCACCATTTGTGAGTGAATTGCAGAACGTCAGATTTTTGCTGAAATTGTGACCGCGCGGCTTAGGGATTTTTTCAAAAAAAGTTGTTCAGACGTCGAGGGCTAATTCTGTTTCCCATGATAAAAACCCATCTGTTTCCACCGAAAAAGCCTTCAGTCGATCGTTTGCAATAGTTTGGCACCATTTCTGAGTGAATTGCAGAACGTCAGATTTTTGCTGAAATTGTGACCGCGCGGCTTAGGGATTTTTTCAAAAAAAGTTGCTCAGACGTCGAGGGCTAATTCTGTTTCCCATGATACAAACCCATCTGTTTCCACCGAAAAAGCTTTCAGTCGATCGTTTGAAACAGTTTGGCACCATTTCTGAGTGAATTGCAGAACGTCAGATTTTTGCTGAAATTGTGACCGCGCGGTTTCGGTATTTTTTCAAAAAAAGTTGTTCAGACGTCGAGGGCTAATTCTGTTTCCCATGATACAATCCCATATGTTTCCACCGAAAAAGCTTTCAGGGGACCATTTGCAACAGTTTGGCCCCATTTCTGAGTGAATTGCAGAATGTCAGATTTTTGCTGAAATTGTGACCGCGCGACCTAGGTATTTTTTCAAAAAAAGTTGTTGAGACATCGAGGGCTAATTCTGTTTCCCATGATAAAAACCCATTTGTTTTCACCGAAAAAGCTTTCATTCGATCGTTTGCAACAGTTTGGCCCCACTTCTGAGTGAATTGCAGAATGTCAGATTTTTGGTGAAATTGTGACCGCGCGGCTTAGGTATTTTTTCAAAAAAAGTTGTTCAGACGTCGAGGGCTAATTCTGTTTCCCATGATACAAACCCATCTGTTTCCACCGAAAAAGCTTTCAGGGGACCGTTTGCAACAGTTTGGCCCCATTTTTGAGTGAATTGCAGAATGTCAGATTTTTGCTGAAATTGTGACCGCGCGACCTAGGTATTTTTTCAAAAAAAGTTGTTGAGACATCGAGGGCTAATTCAGTTTCCCATGATAAAAACCCATCTGTTTCCCCCCAAAAAGCTTTCAGTCGATCGTTTGCAACAGTTTGGCACCATTTCTGAGTGAATTGCAGAACGTCAGATTTTTGCTGAAATTGTGACCGCGCGGCTTAGGGATTTTTTCAAAAAAAGTTGTTCAGACGTCGAGGGCTAATTCTGTTTCCCATGATAAAAACCCATCTGTTTTCACCGAAAAAGCCTTCAGTCGATCGTTTGCAATAGTTTGGCACCATTTCTGAGTGAATTGCAGAAAGTCAGATTTTTGCTGAAATTGTGACCGCGCGGTTTCGGTATTTTTTCAAAAAAAGTTGTTCAGACGTCGAGGGCTAATTCTGTTTCCCATGATACAATCCCATATGTTTCCACCGAAAAAGCTTTCAGGGGACCGTTTGCAACAGTTTGGCCCCATTTCTGAGTGAATTGCAGAATGTCAGATTTTTGCTGAAATTGTGACCGCGCGACCTAGGTATTTTTTCAAAAAAAGTTGTTGAGACATCGAGGGCTAATTCTGTTTCCCATGATAAAAACCCATCTGTTTTCACCGAAAAAGCTTTCAGTCGATCGTTTGCAACAGTTTGGCCCCACTTCTGAGTGAATTGCAGAATGTCAGATTTTTGGTGAAATTGTGACCGCGCGGCTTAGGTATTTTTTCAAAAAAAGTTGTTCAGACGTCGAGGGCTAATTCTGTTTCCCATGATACAAACCCATCTGTTTCCACCGAAAAAGCTTTCAGGGGACCGTTTGCAACAGTTTGGCCCCATTTTTGAGTGAATTGCAGAATGTCAGATTTTTGCTGAAATTGTGACCGCGCGACCTAGGTATTTTTTCAAAAAAAGTTGTTGAGACATCGAGGGCTAATTCAGTTTCCCATGATAAAAACCCATCTGTTTCCCCCCAAAAAGCTTTCAGTCGATCGTTTGCAACAGTTTGGCACCATTTCTGAGTGAATTGCAGAACGTCAGATTTTTGCTGAAATTGTGACCGCGCGGCTTAGGGATTTTTTCAAAAAAAGTTGCTTAGACGTCGAGGGCTAATTCTGTTTCCCATGATAAAAATCCATCTGTTTCCACCGAAAAAGCTTTCAGTCGATCGTTTGCAATAGTTTGGCACCATTTCTGAGTGAATTGCAGAAAGTCAGATTTTTGCTGAAATTGTGACCGCGCGGCTTAGGTATTTTTTCAAAAAAAATTGTTCAGACGTCGAGGGCTAATTCTGTTTCCCATGATAAAAACCCATCTGTTTCCACCGAAAAAGCTTTCAGTCGATCGTTTGCAACAGTTTGGCACCATTTCTGAGTGAATTGCAGAACGTCAGATTTTTGCTGAAATTCTGACCGCGCGGCTTAGGGATTTTTTCAAAAAAAGGTGTTCAGACATCTAGGGCTAATTCTGTTTCCCATGATAAAAATCCATCTGTTTTCACCGAAAAAGCTTTCACGGGATCGTTTGCAACAGTTTGGCACGATTTCTGAGTGAATTGCAGAACGTCAGATTTTTGCTGAAATTGTGACCACGCGGCTTAGGGATTTTTTCAAAAAAAGTTGTTCAGACGTCGAGGGCTAATTCTGTTTCCCATGATAAAAACCCATCTGTTTTCACCGAAAAAGCTTTCAGTCGGTCGTTTGCAACAGTTTGGCACCATTTCTGAGTGAATTGCAGAACGTCAGATTTTTGCTGAAATTGTGACCGCGCGGCTTAGGGATTTTTTCAAAAAAAGGTATTCAGACATCGAGGGCTAATTCTGTTTCCCATGATAAAAACCCATCTGTTTTCACCGAAAAAGCTTTCAGTCGATCGTTTGCAACAGTTTGGCACCATTTGTGAGTGAATTGCAGAACGTCAGATTTTTGCTGAAATTGTGACCGCGCGGCTTAGGGATTTTTTCAAAAAAAGTTGTTCAGACGTCGAGGGCTAATTCTGTTTCCCATGATAAAAACCCATCTGTTTCCACCGAAAAAGCCTTCAGTCGATCGTTTGCAATAGTTTGGCACCATTTCTGAGTGAATTGCAGAACGTCAGATTTTTGCTGAAATTGTGACCGCGCGGCTTAGGGATTTTTTCAAAAAAAGTTGTTCAGACGTCGAGGGCTAATTCTGTTTCCCATGATACAAACCCATCTGTTTCCACCGAAAAAGCTTTCAGGGGACCGTTTGCAACAGTTTGGCACCATTTCTGAGTGAATTGCAGAACGTCAGATTTTTGCTGAAATTGTGACCGCTCGGCTTAGGGATTTTTTCAAAAAAAGTTGCTCAGACGTCGAGGGCTAATTCTGTTTCCCATGATACAAACCCATCTGTTTCCACCGAAAAAGCTTTCAGTCCATCGTTTGCAACAGTTTGGCCCCACTTCTGAGTGAATTGCAGAATGTCAGATTTTTGCTGAAATTCTGACCGCGCGGCTTAGGGATGTTTTCATTATTTCTTTGCTCCACAGAGCTGAAGGTTCTCCCTCCTCGAGACCCTCTTTCCCAGGTAGGTCCCTGATTTAGAGAAGCTTTTCCCGGGTTATGATTTGATCCTGGAATGCCCCACTTTTCTTCAGAATGCCCGTATTTTCATTGGAGAAATGTTGGAGGGTATGCTCCTCATTTGATCTAGGTAGGCTAGTAGCGACTGGCTGAAGATCATCCAGTGAGCTTTCTCTGTGAATGGGGATTTTAACCCTTTCCTTCCAGGTGCTAATCAAACACCCTAACCCCTATACCACACTAACATGTTTTAGTGGTGCTTTATAGAATTGTGCATATATATATATATAAAGATTTTGTGAATCTAAGTTTGACCTCATTGAGGGGCAGTATTTCAAAATGAGTAGAAAAAAGCACTGTGTATTTGTGTGTGCACGCACACACACACACTGGTTTGAAATTGTTTTTAAAATATATTTTTTATGTACTGCCCAGAGAACAAGAGTAACTGGGCTGATACTGATAAACCGAGTGACTAATTAACTGAATAAACTAATTGTCTTGTGAAGACTGTAAAGGGCCGCAGATTTTAGATTTTATTGCAAGGCTTTGAAATAACCCTGTACTCCTAAAACTGAAATTATGTTAGATGGGGGTGATTTGCCACTCCCTCTCCCGCCCCCATTGGGCTCCTGTTCATTTAAATGTCTCCTGACAACCAAATTGTCAGGACGTGGAGATTCATTCGGCAGTAAATCTATTAAGGTAAAGGTAAAGGTACCCCTGCCCGTACGGGCCAGTCTTGACAGACTCTAGGGTTGTGCGCCCATCTCACTCAAGAGGCCGGGGGCCAGCGCTGTCCAGAGACACTTCCGGGTCACGTGGCCAGCGTGACATCACTGCTCTGGCGAGCCAGAGCTGCACACGGAAACGCCGATTACCTTCCCTCTAGTAAGCGGTCCCTATTTATCTACTTGCACCCGAGAGTGCTTTCGAACTGCTAGGTTGGCAGGCGCTGGGACCGAGCAACAGGAGCGCACCCCGCGGGGATTCGAACCGCCGACCTTTCGATCGGCAAGCCCTAGGCGCTGAGGCTTTTACCCACAGCGCCACCCGCGTCTAAATCTATTAAGGGGCAGTTAAAACAGCACGGGGAGACGTGCAGCTCAAGACTGCAACTCCCACCAGCCCTAACAATTGACTGTGCTAGCTGGGGCTGATGAGAGTTGTAGTTCATCTGCAGTCTTGGGCAGACCCATCCCTGAGGCAAGGCGAGGTAACTGCCTCAGGTGGCAGGATCCACAGGGGCAGAATGATCCCGATGTGTATCTTTATCCCCCCCCCCCCCGCTCCTGATGTAGATCTTCAAGCACCCCTTCTTCCCTGGCAGCTGAGGGGAGCTATTTTAGGGTTCGCTTGAGGCGACAAAATGCCTTGGGCGGCCTCTGCCTGGAGTAAACTCATCCATTTGCCAGTGCCCACAGTAGTACAGTGTGTCTGGTTGGTGGTTCGAGCCCACCCAGGGACGGCTGTGGGCAGAATTCCTGCATTGCAGGGGGGTTGGACTAGATGACCCCGGGGTGTCCCATGATTCGATGATTAAGCGAGAAACGGACCTTTCTGGAGGGAATGCCAGCGCGGGAGAAAGGCGGGTTATAAATATCTTAAGTAATAAATGAAATCAGATAACAGCCAGCAATTTCAAGGACCGCAACGCAAAGCGGGGATGTACATTCTGAATGGATTCTTACGGCTTCAGTCACCTTCGTCCAACATGAGCCGGAAGTGAAGGTTTGCTGCAAAACGCCCCGAGCCTCTCTCCCTCTATATCGCGCCGGCCTGTAAAAAATCTCCCTCCGTGCCGCTAGGCGGCGCTGGGGAGACGCGCGACGTCGTTTCCCTTGGCTGGTCCTTCTAGCCCCCAGCGCTTTATAGCTCTCTTCCCGGCATGCTTTGCCCTCTTTTGGACCGGCCGCCGTCGACATGGTGAGCAGGAGGGCGGCGGAATCCGAAGCCATCCGCCGCCGGGGAGCCATTGGAAAGGGAATGCGGGGTGGAATTAGCACCGGCGGAGGGGGCTGCAGGTCGCCCGGTCGGTAGTCCGGAGGTTAAGCCCCGGACTTCTTGTCCTTGCGGGCTGAACCCGACTTAGGGGGGGGGGTGCCCTGTTTCTTCCGGTATAAAGATTGCTGCATTCCTTGAGTGAAGGCTCCAAGGCCGTAGTTAGGCCGGCCAGGCCTTGCATGCATTTGGGGGGATGCGGGGCGGCGGCTGGGAGATCCAGTGGGAGATCGGGTTCTGTCATGGCGGCGGAGGCGATCCGCACAACCTTTCCGTAGGCCGCTGTTCACTCGCGATGGGAGAGAAAGGGAAAGCAAGGATTGGGAAGCAGCCGAGTATAGGGCGGCCGCCTTCTCTTTCCGGACCTTGGGGCGCCCTGCTCCCCGAGTATCTGCCAGACGGCGAGAAATCCGGCAGAATCAAGTTTCCCTTTGGCGTGATGGGGCAGCATGTGTATTTGCGTGTGCAGCAATGCGTCTGCGTGCCACGGAAAGGTTCCAGAGGATTTTAGGCTTATGATTCAGGTATAGGAGAAAAGGTGTCAGGAGTGTGTCTCTTAAATATGGTATTCTCGCCTCAAGCCTTCCTCGACCTTAGCTGACCGACCATTAAAAATGCTGTTGAAAAGTAGCTCACCCGGACTCTTGCCCTCCCCTTGCCAAAGTGCCTAAGGTTTGTCCACACTTTCATTTGGATGTGACCCACCTGGATTTGTGGACAATTTAAGGCTTGGGAAGGACTTTCCTGCAGCTAGCTTGGGACCTTTTCCCTGCTGTGTCTGGGGGTAGTGGTGCTTTTTTATGTTTTCTGGCCATGCATGGGTAGTGCTGACCCTTTGCTGTATGAGTTACTGAAGTTTACCCCAAATTTAGAAGCTTCTGTCTCACCCTTGCCAAACCATGGCCTAAGCAGTGACACAAGGCATAATGTGCACAGGGCAACGTATGCCACGTAAATAAGCTTCCCTTTTATTTAATAGAATTCTATTAAATGCAGTTGCATGAACTCCTGATAGAAGTTGTGTTTAAACATCAGTCAAAAAGTTGTGAATGTGAAGCCTTAGCATGTTCTCATTAAGTCCCATCCTCTCCAGGTGTTTTGGATTGCAACTCCCATGATCTCTGGTGTTTGGCCATGCTGACTGGAGCTGATGGATGTTGTAGCCAAAAACATCCGAGAGTCCCAGTTTGGGAAAGACTGCCTCAAAGGGACTGTTTCTACCGATGTCACCTTTTCTGAACCCTTTTGAGATAAGGCTGCACACGTCTGCCACCTTGCCTTCTCCCTATTTGTTTCCAGTGCACCATGTTCTGGACCTGAGTGTGTTGATAGTAAGGCCATTGAGAGGGAAGCTGCCTGGGGATTCTTCCACTCTTTGCAGCTGAGTGGTTCTGAACCTGTGGGTCCCCAGATGTTGTTGGACTACAACTCCCTGAGCTCTGGCCTTGCTAGCTAGGGGTGATGGGAGTTGTAGTTCAACAACATCTGGGGACCCACAGGTTGAGAAAGGCTGCTACAGAAAAGGCTAGGCTGAAGATTTTATTGCAAAACTTATTGTGTAGTCATTCTGTTGCATCTTGCTGATTTTGCTTTCTCCACCCCCCCCCCCTTTGACTCTCCCAGGGACGAGTGCGCACAAAGACGGTGAAAAAGGCCGCCCGGGTCATAATCGAAAAATACTATACCCGTCTTGGGAATGACTTCCACACAAACAAGCGAGTATGTGAGGAGATCGCCATCATCCCTAGCAAAAAGCTGCGCAATAAAGTTGCTGGGTAGGTTGTTTGGTTCTGATCTGCTAGCACATGCAAGGAGACGTGATGGAAATATTACAGCCAACTGCTCTGGGGAGGTTCCAGTGAGCTAGACACCTTTCTTAACAACCTGCATCGAAAGTGACTTTGGTCTTGTTTGTGGCCTGGTCATTGATAGTGCAGGAAGAGAATTCTTGATAGCATTTCCCGTGTTTGGAGGGTTCATTCTCATCCCTATCAAACCCTGAGCTTCTCAGACACTCCTGTGGGCTTCTCCTTAATTAGCCAGAAGGTTAGAACGGGTGGAAGATTATTTCTTGTGTGTGTCTTCAGTTTTTCCTTAATGGGACTTGAGAGAATCACAGTCAAGCTTAATCAGACACCCCTCTCTTTGCAGGTATGTTACCCATTTGATGAAACGCATTCAAAGAGGACCCGTTAGGGGCATCTCCATCAAACTGCAGGAAGAGGAAAGAGAAAGAAGAGACAACTATGTCCCTGAGGTAGGTTTTGAAAGCTCAGATGAGTTACTTGTGGTGCATAGATTCTCAACTCTTCAGATAGCAAGGAATCTATTGCCTCTCCTTTTTTTTTTTTTTTTTTTTTGCATGCTTTGAGAAGCAAAAAAAAAAATTTTTTTGCATGTATTCTTTTGACATTCTTGGTCCAGCACACTTGGCGTACTGTACTTGTTTGCTAAGAAATGCAGCATTCACCTGGGTGGCCTTACTGCTGATTCAACTTCTATCTCCTAGTGATGTAACAATGAACAAACCAGGTCACAGGTGACGTTGTTAGACATATATTACACTGCAACTTTGAAACAGACATGAATATAATGCTAAAAGCCAGTTAGGAATGCCTCAAAAGGGTGAGGGACACTAGGATGGCATACTTGGATCTGAAACTAGCATTGCATATTGTTGTTGAGTTGGTCCTTGAGAACTGGACAGATTTAGGTAAGAGTATAGAACCTAGTCTAATAAAGGCTGTCTGTAATCTTATGTAACATTTACAAAGTTCCTACCATTTTCTAAGTGCTGTACTTACATTATTAGCTGAGACAATCCCTGTCCACAGGTCCCTAGTTAATACAAATGTTACATAAGGAACAGAGAGGGAAGAGGAAAGCAAGCCTCAGAACAGTTGCTTCTTCATTGGCAAATAGATGGGAGTAGGTTGATCTCCCCTTGCTATGATCTTTCTGGAAGGCAAGGGGTGCAGCCGTCTAGTTGGCCCTAGATCACCTGGCTACTGGCAGAGGCTAGAATGTGCTTCTTCTCAGCTCTGTAGCCTCAGGTAACTAGCAGGTGGAATAGCATGGAAGCTTGAGCTATGGCACTCAGCAGCTTGTGTCCAGTAGCTAGGATATGCTGTGCTTGTTCACTGACATGGAGAAGGACTGACAAACCTGCATCGAAAGTGATTGTGGCCTGTTGCTTGTGGCCTGATCATTGATACTGCAGGCAGAGAATTTCTGAAAGCATTTCCCGTGTTTGGGGGGCTTCTTTCCATCCCTTCCAAACCCTGAGCTTTTCAGACAATTTTTTTGTGTGCTTAATGCAGTAGTGTGGTCACTACTTGAGACTTCTCAAATGCTGTGTGGTTTTTTTGTGTGGTTTTTTAAAAAATGCCTTTTAGTAATAAGGGGCAGTTTTGCTGGACTCTTATCTACCTGTGTCGTGACAAAAACCTTACTCCTGATTTTCAAAACTGGTGGCTGGTAATCTCTTTGCAGAGAAGCATCAGAGCAAAACAACTTAGGTACACATCCTCTCAGTAAAACACTCCATTTCTTTTTGAATAACTTTCAATGTCAGTGTCTTTTCTGACTGCTTGTAGCCAAATTCTAGGCCAGAACCCTAGTTGACTAGGACTGAATACAGGCTTCCATTTCACTTTTGTTTAGGCACTACCCATCTGATTGATGTGGATTTTCACTTAAGCTGCATAGGAGGAATGGGCTAGTTTCTCCCTTGCTCTGCGTTGGCATTGGTTGGCTTTCTTATGAGTGTTTGTAGGAACAAGACCAAGGGCTTTTTTGTTCATTCACAACTTGCCTTTTCACAGTTTAAAGCAGCATATTTATTGATCCTATTGAGAGTAGCCAATACAAGCAATATAATACAAGCCTTGTTAAAAATGTACAGTGGTGCCTCGCAAGACGAAATTAATTCGTTCTGCGAGTTTTTTCGTCTTGTGAATTTTTTCGTCTTGCGAAGCACCACTGTGTATTGACGGTTTCCCATAGGAATGCATTGGCGGTTTTTAAAAAAAAGGCGCAAGACGTTTTCATCTTGCGAAGCAAGCCCATAGGGAAATCCGTCTTGCGAAGCAACTCAGAAAAGGAAAAACTCTTTCGTCTTGCAAGGCATTCGTCTTGCAGGGTACCACTGTAGCATGAAGAAGTATTATGAGATGTTTACCATTGTTCTGGCTAAAAAAGCAAGATCCAAGAAGCCTGTAATCGACAGACCTTTGGTACTTTTGGAATGAATCAAGACGGGGGTCACTTCCTGGGGACTTAGTGTTGTTTCTGATGGATTATCCACCTAGTTAGGATACCACTGGTATGACTTCTAGGATGCAGTTGGGAAGTTGAATTGTGAGGAGTGTCTGGTTCTTGTTTCCTGCCTAGTAATTTGCTTCCATGTACTGAAGATTGCTGTTCTCACACTGGCTCCTCTGTTTATGTAAAATGTTGTTTCAAATGTGTCATTGCCTGATGTTTCTAATTAGCATTTTGGTAAATATAAGCCTAGGTTATTAAACCTTGAGCAGTTGTCATGGGTAATCCTTGTGTATGCTTGGTAGACCAAGAATCTGGGTATTTAATGGAGCAATAGAAATACGGTAGTCCTTCTGGTTACTTTGATGAACTATGAAATACTTTCCCAGTCGCCATACTCTGGGGTGTGTTTGTGTGTGGTGGCCAAGTGCTGTCTCCTGTCACTTCCCTTTCCTGATCTATTCTTAGAGCTCTGTAGCTGCTGGTGATAGGCTTTTGTCGAGAAGATTCTCCTCCTTTTAGGCATTTGCATTTTCTTCTGAAAGTTGCAGAAGATAGTGCAAGGCAGCCCAAACCTTGAAGTTTTGCTGTAGCTCCATCTAATTTGGTACTACTGGCATGTTACGCACGAATTTGTCTGCTTACAACCTTTGTTGGTGTCACAGTGCACTTAATGGTAACTGTACATAGGTGGAGGGAAATTGTCATATATACGTTACAATCCTAAAATGTGTTCCCTTAGTTAAGGGATTAGTGTGACTGATGGCCACAGAATGAAAACTTTTGACTGTAAAGTTGGGAGATGATTGTACAGAGCCCATTCCCATGCAAGAGAAATCCACTCCAGTGTCATAATATTTGTGGACTGGTGTATATTTTGATATTGCTATTGGCACACTGTTTTGGGATGCTCCTCCTCCATTTTTTCTTTTAAGCCGGTCATTAGTAGTGGCTGCAAGCAGACCACGGAACCATTGTGTGGTATAATGTTTGTATCACATACATGTGCTGTGTTCTCCTGGTGTTAATTGTGTTTATAGTCTGTTGACCACTATTTAAACCAAATCTAACCTCTACCTCTTTCCCCATCAGGTCTCTGCCCTGGATCAGGAGATCATTGAAGTGGACCCTGATACCAAGGAGATGTTGAAGCTGCTGGTGAGTGGGGCAAGGGGATTGGCACAGCTCCCAATAGGAACTGCTCTTCTAACGGTCAGCTAGCTACTTCTTAAGAATCACTGTCAATGCAGTGTCCTCTGTGCGTGCATTTTTTTTAGTACCAAGAGTCACGCTGCCAGGCAGCAGTATTCAAAGTACTCTTGGAGGCATTTTTCTTGAATGCTGCAGTGTTAAATGGTCATTGGATCTTGTTGGCTAAGCCAGACTGCTTGGGGGATCATTATTGTGTTCTCCACAAATACAAAGTGCTGTTGTTTACTGTGTCAGTTTTGTACACCTTTTAAGTTAGTCTCAAAAGTTAAATGACATTATTCCTTCAGCTAGTCAGAATGAGGGAATGCCCTCTTCATTTATCAACATTAAAATCTGCTTGGTGTGTCTTTGCTAAGTGTTCTCTGTTCTGTATTTCTTCCAGGACTTCGGCAGCCTATCCAACCTGCAGGTCACACAGCCTACTGTAGGGATGAACTTCAAAACCCCAAGAGGCGCCATCTGAAGCCATTGCCGAATTTTCACTTTTAAAATAAATATATAGAAACAAAGCTGTGACTTGTGTTCTTGTGCGTCACATTTGCATCATCTAAGTTTGATACAATACTGTGTGGAGTGGCTCTGCTGTGGACATTCTTAACCCAGGCCAAGATCTGGCTTACGGGGGCCCATGAGAAGAGGGGTTTTCATGCACAAACTAAGCACGCTGTTGTGCTGTATGTAGCTGGATTGACTATGAGGGGCATTTAGGAAGGTGAATGTGCAATGTCACTTGAAAAAATGCTTCCCCCTTAAATCAGTGAAGGATCAGATCAGAGATTATTACATACCCAGAACAGTGGTATGTGGTGTGTCCCATTCTGTGAGAGAAACCGAGAACCCAGTTTTGTGTTACAGAAAAAGGCCAAAAAGTGTTCTGCAGTGTCAAAACAGACGAGGCCCATTGGTGCCACTGGACTTGCAGCTGAATCTTGGAGGTTTTATGTAACATAAGAACTACTTTGATAGAGGAAGGGTAGAAGGTTCACAAGCTGGTCAGTCAAGACATGTCTTAGTTGCTTTTGTCTTGGACCAGTGGTAAACCTTGTGGGAGGCAGTTTCCTGTGTTCATTGTAGCTTTGCCATATGGATGTGTTCATTGTACCAGTGCTGGGGGGCTTTTGGTTCTCCAGATGTTGGATTCAAATTCCCATCAGCCCCAGCATGCATGATCCAAAGGATGATGGAACAGAATTATGTAAGGCCAGTGTTAGGCTGTTTTGTGAATGCTCGCATTGTGTGTGTGTTTAGTCGTTTAGTCATGTCCGACTCTTTGTGACCCCATGGACCAGAGCACGCCAGGCACTTCTGCCTTCCACTGCCTCCCGCAGTTTTGGTCAGACTTATGTTTGTAGCTTCGAGAACACTGTCCAACCACCTCGTCCTCTGTCGTCCCCTTCTCCTGGTGCCCTCAATCTTTCCCAACATCAGGCAAACCCAAAAATAGTACCTCAGGTTAAGAACTTTGCTTCAGGATGAGAACAGAAATCATGTTCCGGTGGCGCAGCAGCAGCGGGAGGCCCCATTAGCTAAAGTGGTGCTTCAGGTTAAGAACAGTTTCAGTTTAAGAACAGACCTCCAGAACAAATTAAGTTCTTAACCCGAGGTACCACTGTATATAAACTGCATGTCCAAAACAGTACAGGAGAGCAATCCAAAAGCCATCCTGGCTCTCCTAAAGACTCTTAAGTATTTCCTCTGCCTCCTTAATCCCCCTTGCCCGAGAACAGGTAAGCAGAAAGCAATCAGGAGAAGTTCCAGAAGGGATCTCCTATGTATATGAACCTCCTTTGTATTAAATGTCAGTTTGGCCAGATGTTCTGCATTGAGGGATGTCTGATGGGCATCCCGATGGTCTTCCCAAATGCTAACGTTTTGTGTAAACTGTCTGGAACTATATAAAACTTGCTAAATCCTCAAGAATATCACCCCTTTACCTCCCTGAGTCACAGTAACCCCACCTTAGGCGTGATGAATTTCTGACTCTTTGTGGAACGGATTGTCCTCCATGCCAAAATGCGAACCCTTAA
The DNA here is from genome assembly GCF_965153285.1 of Podarcis tiliguerta. Lineage (NCBI taxonomy): Eukaryota > Metazoa > Chordata > Lepidosauria > Squamata > Lacertidae > Podarcis > Podarcis tiliguerta. The sequence goes on along the minus strand of NC_139547.1, from coordinate 9,497,572 downwards.
ACGAGATGTTTCTTCTTGCTTCCGTTCTCTCTTGCCTTCTGGCAAGGAGGGGAGGGAACTCTGTTGCAACAGAATAATAAAGACCTGCCTTACTTTCACTGCCTCCACCATTCATCCCTGACCGATCATGGACTTGGGGGGCTCAATACCTTGCGGAGCTGGGCAACAAAAGCCAGCCACCTCTATTTTTCCTATATCACTTTTGCACGAGGTGGAGGGCGGGGAATTAATCTCCCCACCGCCCTACCCCGTCCTGTATTTTGCACTGCCAGCTTCCTCCTTGCAAACCAAGAGAGGCGGAGCAGCAACCATCTTGCGCCGCGCACGCTGCATAGTGGCCGGGGGAAAGGGGAGCGCGCTCGCTCGCTCGCTTCCTGCCTGTCGACCACTAAATGCGCGCAGAGGAAGGATCCTGCCGCACCGCCTTCTAAGGGTTAGCTCGACGGAGCTGGATTCCTAGAGTGGAGAGTGGATTTATTTTTTTTTTTTTTTTGAGGGGGGCGGGGAGGGAGAGGGAAGAGGAGGGGCGTCCTCCATATCCAATGCCCGTCCCCACGAAGCCCGTTCCCCTCCCGGATCCACCATTGGGGGAGAGAGAGCGGCCTTTGTCTTGCCACAGAGCTGCATCGGGGCGATTTGGTGAGGCGCTGGGCGAAGGGGAGCCCCGGGAGGCTTGCAAGGAGAGGGGGGGGGGAGGATGCTAGGAGTGGGGCGGGAAGACCCCCGAGGGAGATACTTGGCCCAGAGCCCAGCCAGTGAGTGGAGAGAAAAGGCGCAAGAAATGTGGGTCGCTTGCAAACTGGGAGGGGTCCTTTGCGGAGCTGGGAAGGGCGAGGCGAGCCTAGCTCTCTGTTTCGACCCAAAATGGTCAACATCCCCCGCTCCCCGCAGTATTGGGGAATCCGCTTTCAGTCGTCCTCTCTGCAAAAACAAGCAGGCCTCTTGAATTCGGCGATTTTTTTAAAAAAACGGGCGCAAAACGAACCCACCTGGCTCTACTTCGATTAGAATGAGCGACCCCCTTTGAAAACCGAACAAACCTCGCCTCCTCCGGTGCATTTTTGCACGGGGCAGAGCAGGGGGTATTTTTAAGCAGAACACAATTTCCTTTAAAGGGGAAGGCTGAAAACAAGAGGGAAGAGAGAGAGAGCCCAGTCGGTAGATCGTGAGATACTTACTTTCAGGGTCGTGGGTTCGAAAGATTCTAACACTGCAGAGGGTTGGGCTAGATGACCCTCGCGGTCCCTTCCGACTCTCCAATTGCTGCAGAGCTTGAGGATTCCGCTGCTTGGGAACTGGTTACTTTCCTGTGCAAACCTTTGCTTTTGCTCTCACAAGGTAGTTCTCAGCTGCGCCAGAAAGAGAACCTGCATGTACCCTGCGAGTATACCAGAGAAATGTTACTTTGTTTTACATTGTTCTCCAAATATAACTAAAATAGAGAAAATAAAATGAGTTTTCCTTAGAAATGGGCAGTTTACTGTGAGTTCCATTGGACAAAAAGGCAGATAATTAATGAAGTGCAGTATCACCCATCCAGTGCTTTTTTTTCCCTGGAGAAAAGGTGAGGGAACTCACCACGAAGTTTGTTTGTCGTGGCCCCAGTCACAGTGCCGCCACCCCACCCTCACCCCCAGGCAGGGGCTAAATGTGATTAATAAACTCAAGCAGGCAATGATCTGGATTAGAAATGGCCACAACTTTATTGATTACAGATCTAGGTGGATTTTTGGTTCAGGCATTGGGTGTACAGTAGTACATACGTTTCAGGTTACATACGCTTCAGGTTACAGACTCCACTAACCCAGAAATAGTGCCTCGGGTTAAGAACTTTGCTTCAGGATGGGAACAGAAATCGTGCTCTGGCGGCGCGGCAGCAGCAGGAGGCCCCATTAGCTAAAGTGGTGCTTCAGGTTAAGAACAGTTTCAGGTTAAGAACGGACCTCCGGAACGAATTAAGTACTTAACCCGAGGTACCACTGTATATCTGTTCCAGCATCCCCAGACAAAATAATTATTATTATTTAATTTTTAAAAGGTAGGGGAACTCAGTTCCCCCAAGTTTCTGCTAAAACAACCACACCACCCTGCAACCATCAAGCAGCAGCCTTGATTTAAACTATTTTCAGAGTAGCTTAAGAGTAACAGGCTTAAGGAGAACAAGGCAGTGAGGAAAAGGGGTTGCTAGAGGGAGGGAAGTGGGTGAAGGAGGTTCAAGGTTTTAGCAAAAGGCATTCACTGCTTTTCCTTCTGGGATGAGTCCATGTTGGTAGCAGGAAACATCCATATTTGTTGGGGGGAAATCTTCCTTGCCTGGGGCATTAATGGCCCTAACAGAAGGATGTCTTGGCTTTGCAGGCCTTATCAACACCACTAGTTGGGGACATCTCTGCCTTGAGACGAAAAGCTGGCAGGCAAAAGACGCAAGCCTTCTCTCACGCTGGAGGCTTCCAAGATGGAAGAGCAAGACTCCGCTGCCTGTGAATCAGGAAGGAGCCCTGAAAACATCAAGATTGGGAGCGGCGGGGAATCCTGGGAGAAAACCATGCAGAAGACTCTGAGCGAGAACTTGCTCCGAGCCGATGTGCAGCACCAGCGCTTCAAGCAGTTCCGCTACCAAGATGCCGAGGGCCCCCGGGAAGTGTGCAACCGCCTCCACGACCTTTGCCATCAGTGGCTGAAGCCGGAGCAGCACACGAAGATCCAGATTCTGGACTTGGTGATCCTGGAGCAGTTTCTGACCATCCTTCCACCGGAGATGGAGCGCTGGGTCAGAGAATGTGGAGCAGAGACCAGTTCCCAGGCAGTGGCCCTGGCAGAGATTTTCCTCCTGACTCAGGCAGAAGAGAAGAAGCAGGAAGAGCAACAGGTGAGAACAGGGGCCCAGGAATGTGAGGGAGGATACCCTAAAACTCCCCACTAATTGCCCAGCTCTTTGGGGAAATACCGTATTTTTCACTCTATAAGACGCACCAGACCACAAGACGCACCTAGTTTTTGGAGGAGGAAAACAAGAAAAAAAATATTCTGAATCTCAGAAGCCAGAATAGCAAGAGGGATCACTGCGCAGTGAAAGCAGCAATCCCTCTTGCTGTTTGGGCTTCTGGGATAGCTGTGCAGCCTGTATTCGCTCCATAAGACGCACACACATTTCCCCTTACTTTTTAGGAGGGGAAAAGTGAGTCTTATAGAGCAAAAAATATGGTAATATCTGCAATCCCAAGGCCTTTGCTTCTGATCACTCCTTTTCTCTCTAGTCGGTGTCTTCTCCCTAGTCAGTGACTCGGATCTTGTTGATTTTTCAGGGGCAGGGGCTGTTTGGTGCTGATTTCTCCGAGGCAGAGAAGACTTCAACAGACACCAAACACAGCCCCCTACGGAAGGGAATCATGCCAGAGGGTGACGGTGGGACCAGCTGGCAAGGTATGGATTTGAACTTGGTCTCCCCTATTGAGGATGTACGAAACCTGTGGGCTCTTTTTGTGCCTCCCTGGGTCTCCCAAGTCTCCAGTCTTTTGCCGTAGTTCAAAAAAATGTGTTGCATGTTCAGTATTTGGAAGACTTTGCTAGCACTTTAATTTGTGCCCAAGATGAAAATGGGGAAGAGCGTTTTCACCCAAATTAAATATAGAATGGGTATAAATGTATTTTGACAAGACATTTTGTAACACTCGTGTGTGCTTCGACATGCACCACTTAAATCTCTGAAGCAATGATATGTTTCTGCAGTGGTGTGGGTGGCCTTCCAGATGATGTCTGACTACAGCTCCCAAGCCAGCAGGGCCAATAGCCAGGGATGATGGGTGATGGAGCCCAATAACACCTGGAGGACCACAGGTTCTCCATCATGTGCAACTGGCTTCCCACCACCTTGTCTCTTACAGGCTATGGAATGCTTCCAGCAATACGTGCTCAGCAATCTCTTCTGTGCGGTGGACGAGAAACTGCTTCCGGGCAACCTGATAAGGTAGGGGGCGAGGATTGTTGAGGAAGCTGATTTAAGACAGATTCTGTGCCTCTGTCCTGTCACCTCCCTAGACCTGAACAAATCTCTCATGGGCGTAAGAAGAGCCCGGCTGGATTCATCTAATCTAGCACCTGCTTTCACATTCACCCAGAAACAGTACATGAGGACAGCAGTGTTCTCCCCACTTGTGATGCCCAACAACTGGTACCCAGAGGCATACTGCCTTCAGAGAGGAGGCAGAACATGCCATTGATAGGCTTGTCCTCCATGGATTCATTTAACCCTTTTAAAACCTATCCAGCTGGCTGCATCTTCTGCTGTGAGAATAAGTGCTTTCTTTTGTCCTGAATTTACATTCAGCTACATTGCATGGCCACAAGTTGTAGTGTTAATGGGACAGGGAGAAAAACTTCTCTCCCTCCACTGTCTCCACTTTGTGCATCGTTTTATTTTATCCCCCCCCCAATTTTTTTTATTAGTTTTCCAAATTTATAACAGATATAACGCAACACACAATAACAAACAAATAACAAAACATATTAAAAAGAAAAACAAACATACAAAACTTCTTACAGTTAAAAATCCAAGTTAAATTCCATTATTGAATGACGTCCTCAAATCCTTCCTAACTGATTTTCATTAAATCTCATTTTAGCAGTTTTCCAATATCCACTTTCTAATAAAATTAACTTGTTTAAATTACTAACTTCTTTTACTTTTAGCTTTTGCTGAAAGATAACATCTCTTGTTATATTCCTAAGAAGGAAAGGTTCTTATCTTTCTCCCCCCAGGATCTGGCGACCTTGAAGGGGGCTGCTGTGTACCTTTCTAAGGAGGAGCGGGCTTTGCTGGATCCAGAACAGAGAGCTGTGCACAGGCAGCTCGTGATGAAGAGCTGTGGGATCATGGCCCCTCTAGGTAATGTTTCTTCTTCCCTGGTTGATGATGAGACCTGTTTACAAACCCAAAATAACATTTGTGTCTAACCTGATGGCCCAACCTTTACCCACCTGGCTCCATCCAGATGTTTTGGACTACAGTTGCCATCAGTCCAGCCAGCACAGCTGATGGGTTGTAGTTCAAAACATCTGGAGGGCACCAGGTTGGCAAAGGCTGCCTTAACCAGTGTTAACAAGGTCACCTGGTTAGCTGGGAGCTGAACCCTGGTCTCCATGAACTTAGTCCAACTATATCATGGCAGCTGTCAATGCAAGGAACGATCTCCCACCTAATATTTTAGTCCTTTATCACAGTGGCTAATTGTAGCTCAATTACCGTATTTTTCGCTCTATAAGATGCACCAGACCACAAGACGCACCTAGTTTTGGGAGGAGGAAAACAAGAAAAAAATTATTCTGAATCTCAGAAGCCAGAACAGCAAGAGGGATCGCTGTGCAGTGAAAGCAGCAATCCTCTTGCTGTTCTGGCTTCTGGGATAGCTGCGCAGCCTGCATTCGCTCCAAAAGACGCATACACATTTCCCCTTACTTTTTAGGAGGGGAAAAGTGAGTCTTATAGAGCAAAAAATACGGTATTTTTAGGGCCCCATTTCTTAAACTCGCTTATCCCTTTCCTGCCCTTATTCCAGGAGGTGAAAGATGGGAAGTGGAGAGTAAAGGAGAACCGCGAGGGATGTCGCCGGAAAGAGGGCGGTGCAAAAAGAGTGAAGAGCAGAAAAGGAAAACCGAAATAAACCATAAAAGGAGGACTAAATCCCCCGTTTCTGAAGACGGCGACTATCATGAAATCACAGTCCAAGGGAAAATAGGGAAAATAAGGAAAAGAAGTGAAAAACGTAAGTGCCGTCTTTGGGGGCGGGGGGAGTTAAAATTCTAAAATCCTGAAGCTTGTTGCAAAATCTGCACAGGAGAGAAATGATTTAAAATACGGGGGTGTGGAAAGAACGTAACTGTGAGTATGCAGCTCACTACCCATGGAAATAATCAGCACAGGGGAGGAACCGTATGCATGCTCAAGAGTAGCGGGGTGTGCGTGGCACCCACAGGGTTCTCTGTCTACCTGCCTGCTTTCTGTACCCTCACTCAGTCCAGGCAGCTGCTCTGTCTATCAGCTTCTTCCTCCTTAGGCTCAGTCTTGCCCTTGTAGAACACAGCAGAGAGGAAGATGGGGACAAAACTAGAACTCATTGGTTCTGCCTGCAATTGGCTCTGGCTCCACCTACTGTTGGTCCTCCTGCCTTCCCCCCTACCAATCTCAGTGGTCACCAACCACCACTGGTGCGTGTGAGAGGCACAGCCAAAGTGGACCCCATGGCAGCAGTAGAATTTGGACTCTTGATTTCCTGGGTGTGTTGTTATTGTAGAGCTATTTGCTTTTTCATATAGTCATTTATTTCTTTGGCTTTGGTGACTGACTATTTTCTAGAGACTTGATTTGCTCCTATATCACTAGTTTACTCTTGCTTTTTAATAAGGATTATTTATTTATTTTTTTAAGTTTGGCCATACATGTGAGTAGTAGCTGAACTGAAGTTCTCTTCTTTTTCTCCCCCTGCTATACCAGCTGTTATTAAAATAAGTGAGCCGCCGACCGTTAAAAGGCAAAGGACTTACTTTTTCAACAAGGAGTGGGAAGAGAGGTATTGCTTTGTGGATCTGAATGGCAAGTGCGTTTGCTTAGTCTGCTCCTCAACTGTTGCCGTCTCAAAGAAGCACAATGTCCAGAGACACTATGAAAGAAACCACAGCAGTTTTGCAAAAGATTATCCCCTGGATTCTGAACTTCGGAAAAAAAAGGTCCATGAAATGAAATCCAAATTGGCGATTCCACCGACACCAGCCACCAGACCTGTGGTGCAATCCAAGAATAATACAATGGCATCTTTTAAAATTGCAAGCTTGCTTGCAAAGAGGAAAAAACCGTTTGTGGATGGGGACTTGTTGAAAGAGATATTTTTGACCGCCGGTGACTCAATGTTCGAAGGTTTCCCTAATAAAAAAGAAATACTTGCAGCGATTCAAAAATTGCAGCTGTCTGGAAACACCATCACAAGAAGAATTGAGTCTATATCCAGAGACTTGGATTATCAGCTGCAAAGTGATCTTCAGAATTGCCTTTGGTTCGCGCTTCAGTTTAATGAATCGACGGATATAACAGACCCGTCTCAGATGGCGGTTGTTGCGAGAATGGTTTTGAGTGATCTTTCTGTGATAGAGGAGCTACTCAGAATACTACCTCTGAAAGGAAAAACAAGAGGTGAGAATATATTTCAGACTTTCAAAGACTTTGCCATGGAAATAAATTTGCCTCTTCACAAATTGTCGTCTATCACCACCGACGAAGGAGCAGCAACAGGGTGTATTGGTGGGTTTATTGCCCAGTGCCAGCAGGACGAATCTTTTCCAAAGTTTGTTTCATATCACTGCATCATTCACCAGGAAGCATTATGTGCTAAAGTACTCCGGTTTAAACACATAATGGATGTGGTTAAAAAGATAATAAACTCCATCCGGGCCGTCTCCTCAAAACACAGGCTTTATAAAGCCCTTCTGGAAGATGTTGATGCTGAGCACAATGATCTCCTTTTGCACACTGAAGGCAGGTGGCTGAGTAAAGGAAAAGTTCTGGCCAGATTCTTAAACCTGATTGAAGAAATTAAGGAGTTTTTTAGGTCTAAAGATCAGTATGTTGAACAACTTGACGACAGGTTTTGGTTAATGGACTTGGCTTTCCTTGCAGACTTGATGCAAAAACTGAACATTTTGAACTTTGAGCTTCAGGGTAAAGACAAGCATATTTCTGGGATGGTCACTGCAGTCAATGCCTTCAAAGATAAACTGAGGTTGTGGAAGTCACACCTGGAGAGGAAATCGCTCCTTTACTTCCCCTCAATGAAGCAAGTCATTGGAGAGAATGATTTCAACGGTGTGCCGTTTGTGGGTTACCTGGAGATTCTGGAGGAGCAGTTCCTTACTCAATTTGAGCAGCTCATTGACATCGAGCCTGTTGTGTCCTTTTTTGCAAACCCATTCGACTCCATCGATGTCACAGTGACTGCCATGGCCATTGCAGAACTCTGCCAAGCTGGGCTGGAGGAAATAGAGCTGGAGATTGTGGATTTGCAAAATGACTTGGTTTTGAAATCTCATTCAGGCCACGACAACTTTTGGAATCAGGTTGGTTCTCAGAAGTTCCCTTTGTTGAAAAAGACTGCTGCAAAGGTAAACTCTTATTTTGGGTCAGCTTATCCGTGCGAGTCCCTTTTCTCTGCCAGAAAGTTTATCAAGTCAAAAAACAGAACACGGCTGACGCCTAAGCATCTGGATGACTGTTTGCGAGCAGCCATCTCGTCGTACACCCCCAATTATAGCAAGCTTGCAGATGACATGCAGTGCCAGGCTTCACATTAGTCTTGGAGCAGTGGCACAACTTATGTGAGGTGTGGTTGCTTTGCGTTAATCATTAGCTTTGATTGGGTTATTTTCAGTGGCTTCTGTTCTTTTCTATGCTGTGTTTCCTTTTAACTGTCGCTGATGTATCACTCTTAAATACATCATTTTACTTGTGACCGTGGGTGTATATTGTTGCAGTAACTCAGCCCAGGTATAACCAAAATGTCATTAAAAATGGCGAGCAAGCTTTTGAGTTCTCCGGAATGCTTCACCACACTTGAGTGTTAAGCGAAGCGGGTGGGGAGCTAGCTTAGTGTCCCAAAGACTGCATTGGTCTCAGCCCCCATCTTCACTAAACATTCGCACCTTGGAAGTTGAATGGAATCTGTTCCAGAAGTCTGTTCGACTTCCAAAACGTTCGAAAACCAAAGCGCAGCTTCTGATTGGCTGCAGGAGCTTCAGAAGCTACGGAAGTAATGTCGGATGTTCGGCTTCCAAAAGAACGTTCAAAAACCAGAACAATCACGTCCGGGTTTTGATTGTTTGGAAGCCAATTTGTTCTGGAGCCAAGACATTCGAGATCCAAGGTACGACTACATTTAAAGTGGTACTATGCCACTTTACAGAGTCACGGCTTGCCAAAGAATCCTTGGAGTTGTAGCTAATAAACTCTTGGAGAGTTGCCCAGAGACTCCTAATCCCCTCACAGAACTACAATTCCCAGAGTTCCCTGGGAAGAGGGACCAGCTGTTGGACCACTCTGACAACAGTAGCTCTTTGAGAGGAATAGGGGTCTCCTAAGAATTCCCAGCAGCCTTAACCAGCTCCACTTCCCAGGATTCTTTGAGGGATGCCATGGTTGTTGAAAGTGGCATGATACTGTTTAGAGCAGGTGAGGCCTGGTCTAAGTAGAGCATGGGAAGAGGTTGTGGTCTTACTCGAATAATCTTCCTCAGCTGCTGCATAGGTTTTAGGTGACACCAAGAGATGCTGGGATAAAGACTGATTCCCCATTTTTGAAAATACAAAATCCAGCAGTTAGAGAACTTTTGGGATTGTTTCTTAGGGGTTAACACAGGTATATTATTGCTTTTTGTATAGTTATTATCCTGCTTGCCTTCTCTTCATATTGGGCTAAAGAACTTCAGTGGAGCTAGAGAAATATTTGCCATAAACATCCAACAAATTCTATTGGTTTTGCTATACTTCATTTACTGCTGAGCAGTGTTTGAAATTAGCCAGGTGCCATGCGCATTTTGCACCCGACTATTGGCCACTTACAACCAAGTAAAGATGCCTGGGCGCCAGGATTGGGCCTGACGTCTCCACCATCTGGAGGTGCAGGCCTGGGAATCCTTGGATCTTGACTGTTTTCACACACTAATACCACATCCTGTAGAATTCTATCAGTTATATTTTATCTGCACAATCAGAGTGAATTTCAGGAACCAAAATGCTTTTTACTGTGCAGCCTGAGCAGGAGCAGTGCACAACATTATAGTAAATTGTTGTAGCTTGTCTTCACTTACCCCACCCCACTGCCCTGCTCACAGCTGTGAAGAATATCCCTATCTTATGAATGGTCGGTGTCACCATTAAGAAAAAGAAGTGGGAAGAGGCCAATATATGCATGTGGACTGTCCCTATATCAAGTGGCTTTTCTTCTTCAGCGTCTCAAAATTCTTAACCCAGCTCAGGGTTGTCATCTGTAAACTAGCCAGACGTTAATCGTTTGAAAACAGTCAGTTAATCGCTTGAAAAATAGGACTTTAGAGCAGTCTTGCCCCAAAATGGCAACTAGACATTCTGTTTTGTCCACTGTAACCTTGGCTTAGGGATTCATTTGATGCCTAGCTTATATATCTGAGTTTCTAACACTCCTGCTGAGGAATTTCCTGTGCAGTCTGATCCATATTGTTTTGTTTATTCAAAAGTGCTGCAAACACAAGAAACCAAGTTCAAATCAAGCGGATGTGTAGCTGTAATTCAGTGCCCACCACCACTTTCTAAAAAACTTTTTTCTGTTTTAAAAAAGTTATTGTTAAACCATTTTGTGAAAGTCTTCTCCCAAAATTATCTGTTGCCACAGGCTACAGGCACTTTGGAATAAAACTGGTAAACTGTTAAATAGAAGATTTCAACCAGTTGTTACTAGCAAAGACAAACACCTTCAACAATGTGAAAGAGATCTATCTGCTCACTTATAAGCATATGCAAAGGGAAACTTAACTGGGGATGGCGGTGCGGTTCTCTGCTTTTCTACGAAAAGATTACACAATATTATACCCTTCAGCATAGGGTTAGAGGATTCTTAACTACTCCTGTCAGAACCCTAGGTTACTGCAAAAAGGAAAACTGTTTTGCGAGCCAACAACCTTATTGCCATTTCAGAGCACCTTCTCCCAGCAGGAGGCAGTTGCATGGACTTATAAAATTGCTCTGTGGGCTTTTCATAAAACATAGCAGGGCATAGAAGTCCTCTCCCTTGCTAACCTGATCCAAAACACCCACCCACCCCACTCACACATGAAAGCAAAGATCACCACAGCCAATCACAAGCAAACAATCACACCCTAGGCCAACCCCAACCTCTCTCACCACCAAAGGAACACAAGTCAACAACACAAGCAACGCTGACACCAAACTCTACATACATTAAACATAATAGAAACACCGCCACCCGACCCCACCCCCATCCATCTTTTCTCTCTCCACCCCACCTTTCTTTTTTCTTTTCTTCTCCCCCTAATGCCACAACAAATGAAATGGATTTGTAAAAATGTTACATGGAAAAACGACAACGAGGCATTACACTTACTTCTGTAAAACAAGAAAATCCTTAATAAAATATCAAGATGGGGGGGGGGGGGAGAAGTCCTCTCCCTTTACCACTCAAGCTCCTACTCAGGTGATAACCCTGAGAATATATTTCAGCAGGCACTGGCCACCCACCTTCAAACACGTTGTCTAAGTAATAAAAGCTAGAAACTTAATGCTTTTTTACGAAGGACTTTGAGAATCTCCAGAAGGTCTGTTTTACACCCTGATTCTGTACCTTTACTGGTAGCATTGTAGTATATATTTGGCCCAACCTTTTATAATGAACCTAACAGGAAACTAGCAGGTAAACTGCACCGCTGGGAAAACTGAAGTGTAATCTGCTTACTGTAGCTAGTTCAGTCTAGCTGAACACCTAAGGACCAATTTTTCACCTAACACTATATAAAGAGCATCATTATGGTGCAATATAGAGGCTATTTGGGGAAGAAGGTTGCAGGATAGATCTCATGTTATCAAGAAAAAGCTTCAAAAAGTGCTTGTTCAAAAAAAGGAATCCAGATGTTGCCACCACCTCATTTCCCAGGAACAAGAACAGAGAGCTTGGTAAATATTAGGTGCCTTATAAAATATATAGTATGTGGATTCTGTCAACCTGAACTTTGTACTCCAGTTCAAAGCGCTGACCAGTGCTTTTTTTCTGGGGGTACGCAAGGGTGCGCAGTACTGGAATCTTTCCCCCCAAATGTTAAAAGTGTGGCACCCCCATATTTTAAAGTGCTGGAGACTTAGCTTGCAGATAGACACATACACCAAGCTACTGACTGACCAGTCAGTAGGAAAATAATCTTGCCACTACAGTGGTACCTCGGGTTACATACGCTTCAGGTTACTGACTCCACTAACCCAGAAATAGTGCTTCAGGTTAAGAACTTTGCTTCAGGATAAGAACAGAATTTGGGCTCCAGCGGCGCAGCAGCAGCAGCAGGAGGCCCCATTAGCTAAAGTGGTGCTTCAGGTTAAGAACAGTTTCAGGTTAAGAACGGACCTCCGGAACGAATTAAGTACTTAACCCAAGGTACCACTGTATTGAATGAACTTTATCAAAGAGAATTTCATGGTGGTCATTCATAGAATATACAAAACTCGGGAATTAGACACTGTTGGTGCAATTGTGGGACTTTAGGGACGTTCTGACACCTCTAGTGATCCTGCCCATCCAGTTTGCACCTTTTGGTCTGTTGTGGCAGTAGAAATTGGCACCATCATTGGTACTTGTAGCACAAGTGGACCTGGCTTAGTTCCTTCTTCCTATACTTAGAGACAACACTTCTTCGATTGTATTGAAACTGTTGGTCCTTTACCCGCCGGTGGCAGCCAGCTTTGTGGTTGCCCAGGGATAGAAAGATGGTTGAAGCATTGCAAATGAAAATTGGCTTCAAAAAGCAACACATATTGCGTTTACGGAAAAACTCGTCAGCTCACCAGTTTTGCACGGTACCATGAAACCAGAAGATTACGCAGCTGTTTGGTGGACTTTCATGACATATGTCAATAGTCGCCCACACTTTAATATGGTCCCTGCTAAGTATGAGTTTAGCTGGAAATATCTCTGATTTTTTTACCCTAGCTACTTACCTTTTCGCTATGTATCTTGGCAAATGCTTTCATACCCTACTAGCTTTGTTATGAACATGTTTTACGCTGCTATCCCTTTATCGTAATCCCTGTACATACTGCTCGTTTGCTTTTATGTATACTTACCATTTTAGTTGCTTCGTCTTGTTTTTCCCTTCTCCTTTTTTCTCTTACTCAGTGCTGTATACCTGTTGAAATAAAATAAACCATTTAAAATAAAAAAAATTAAAATACTGAAAAAACTTTACTGGCTTCCATTGTGTTTTCAAGCACTTTTCACACTGCTAGTGTTTAACTTTAAAAATGGCCCTCCTGAAGGAGCGTTTCCACCCCCGTCGTTCAGCTTGGACACTGGGGTCCAGCTCCGAGGGCCTTCTGGCGGTTCCCTCCCTGCAGTGGCGTAGTGTGGGGGGTGCGGGGGGGGGTGCGGCTGCACCGGGCGCAACATCGGGGGGGGGGGGTGCGCTCGCACTCGCAGCTCTCTGCCCCTACCTGGCTCACTCACTCTCTCTCACTGCAGTGCTGGCTGTGCGAATCCGATCCGAGCCGCCGGGTCGCCGCCCACTGTGGAGGGGATGATGCCAGGCGTGCGGTGCGGAGAGAGAGCGAGGGACTATCTGGGGGAGGGACAGTGCAGCGGGGGGAGGGGCGCAAATTACTTGCCCCGGGTTAGGGGGCGCAAATTACTTGCCTTGCCCCGGGTGCTGACAACCCACGCTACGCCACTGCCTCCCTGTGAGAAGTGGGGTTACAGGAAATAAACAACTACCTGACCTTTAGAAGACATCTGAAGGCAGCCCTGTTTAGGGAAGTTTTTAATGTTTGATGTTTTATCGTGTTTTTATATTCTGTTGGGAGCCGCCCAGAGTGGCTGGGGAAACCCTGCCAGATGGGCGGGGTATAAATAATAAAGTATTATTATTATTACGGCATGGGGAGAGACACAAGCAGGCACCTGGAATTGTCTTTAGCTACCACTTTCCCCCTCCCGTTTCATGAGGGGCAGCTGTGCTAGAATTCTGAAGCTCCAACAAAGAGTTGTGCAGGACTTTAAAGGGCCGCAGATTTATGATGGCATAAAGGCTTAGGGACTAGAGTCCTGTTCATTAGAACGTAAGAAAAGCGGTGCTGGATTAGGCCCCAGGCCCATCTAGTCCACCATCCTATTCTTACAGGGGCCAACCAGATGCCCATGGGAAGCCTGCTAGCAGGAGCTGAGGAGAATAGCACTATTGCATCTTGTGATTCCAAGCAACAGACATTCAGAGACATGCTGCCTCTGACAGCCATTGTGGGTAGTAGCCACTGAAAGCCTTATCCCTCATCAGCTGCATGGGGTGTTTTCCTCAAGTAACACGAAGACATACATCCATACATGATTGGAAGAGCGAGATTATATGAATACGTAAGAAGGTGCACATTGTGACAATTACATTAAAGGTGTGCACATTTGTTTTGGTAAAAATTCACAAAGCAGTGTTGATAGCACAAACATCCTGGCATTGGTGGGCTTATTAACATGAAATATTGGATTCTGTCCGTCTCGAGATACAATGGAGTGCCCATCCAGAGGTCAAACCATTGGCGAATCTCTGTGGCTGCAGAGACTGGTAACTGCTGCCTCCTGTGTTGGGTTTTGCTGTGTTAGTCTGGGCAGTGTGAGTTTATGTCCTGGACTGCCCAGAAAACAAGACCCTGCTCTCAACCTTGCTGACATGATCCAAAAGAAAGCAGAGCATACAATTGGCACCAGCTACTGGAATTGCCGAACTGAGGCATACAAGTCACAACCTATCCATTTTAGGGATTCCACTCTGATTTTGTGTAGAGTTTACTCCTTAGCATTTTTCATCTTTGTCTCAATGCAAGTGACAAGGCATCACAATTAGACACAAAAAACTCAGTAAGGCCAAATTGCTATTATAAATCCACTTTCCTACATGGCTCCAATTAGACCAGATTAATGTGCATTTTAAAACTGCGTTTCTGTCATCCACCTGTGCATGCCAGGAGAAAGGAAGAGGCTCAAGATCCTTTTAGAGGCACCTGTACACAGATTTGAAAGGCATTTCCCATCTTCATCTGGCTACCCTGATCTCCCTCTTAGCTGCTTCTGTGGATTCTTCCTCCCAGTCAAAATTTAGGCCGTAAACTCCTCAGGTCAGAGACCTGTGTGTTATGATTTTGTTGCTCCATATTATTCATTGGTGGCAAGAATATACACAGAATAGTAAGTGGTTGTATTGGTAACTGGAATTCTTTAAGTCGAATTAAATTCACTGTGCCGCCTTGTATCCTCACCTAAATTAGCAGCAGATTAACCTCGAGACTTTCCAAAGGCCCCAGGAAGAGACACGCCTCTTCCCAAATACTGTGCAGGTATCCCTGCTCACCCTCTTACAGAGACTGTAGTCTCTCTCATCCCAATAAACTCTGTGAACTGTAGCTCTCTGAAGAGAATACAGTGGTACCTCGGGTTAAGAAGTTAATGCGTTCCGGAGGTCCGTTCTTAACCTGAAACTGTTAACCTGAAGCACCACTTTAGCTAATGGGGCCTGCTGCCAGAGCACAATTTCTGTTCTCATCCTGAAGCAAAGTTCTTAACCCGAGGTACTATTTCTGGGTTAGCGGAGTCTGTAACCTGAAGCGTATGTAACCTGAAGCGTATGTAACCCGAGGTACCAATGTATGGGGGTCTCCTGCCAACACTCAGCACTAATTACAGTCCCCAGGATTATTTGCGGGGAAGCCCTGGCTTTTTAAAGTACCATGATTCTGCTTGAAATGTTCAGCGCAAATGGGGCCTTAAGACAACTTTATCCCTCTGCCTCCTCACACACTCCACTACGGGAAACTTTGGCAGGGTCAGGCTTGCCTGAGGACTGAATAACGGAGTCTCAGTGGCCTTGGATTGCACTGAGTAGCGAGAAAAGGACCCCACCTACACCAATACATTTTGGCGCCCTGAAGTGAACCACAAAATGGCGGGGTAAGTGAAGATCTACATCAGGAACACGGGAAGGGTGCAAAATTCCTGCATTGCAGGGGGCAGGACTAGATGATCCTCAGGGTCCCAATTCTATGATGTGCATCGGGATCCTGCTGCCTCTCTGGAGGCTGCTGCCAGAAGAGCTTGCCTCATTTTGCCTCGTGGGTGGGCCAGCCCTGCTTCCCCGCACCATCCCAGCCTGCATGCATCTCCTCTCTCCATCGCCTTGTCCAAGCCAAACGCCCCTTTCCCCATATGGGTTGCGGGATAGGAAGGGCGTTCAGGAAAGGCAACCGGCATGGGAAATAACGATAAAAGAAACGCGGCGGCGCCTCTCCGGGTTCCTATCGGACTCCCCGCCTGGCGCGCACGGATGGAGCATCAAGAAGCACCACCTGCCCTGTGCGCATTGCTTGCTTGCGTTTTGGATGCTCCAGGGAGAGGATTCCTGTTGCGGGGCCCTGAAAGGGTTAAATCCGGGTTGCCCAAACTTGGGTCACCAGCTGGTCTTTTTTTGGACTACAACTCCCATCATCCCTAGCTAGCAGGACCAGTGGTCGGGGATGATGGGAACTGTAGTCCAAAAAACAATTCGAGACCCAAGTTTGGGAAACGCTGGGTTAAATGAATCGAGTCGGATTCCTAGAGAGAATTAATTTTATTAGGGGGGGGAGAAGGAGGGAGAGAGGAAGCGAACCCTGGAGCAAAGGCAGCCCCACCCCTGGACGCCCCTTCCTGCCCTGTTTCTTCCAGGAGCGGAAAGTGGCCCCTTGGCTTCCGTAGGCGCTGCAGCGGGGCTTCCTTCCTCCTGCGATCTGGTGAGCCTCCGCCCTTGTGCGTTTGGGAAAAGGGGAGCCTGGGGGCTACAGGGAACGGTGGGTGGGTGAGTAGGGCGGGGGGAATCCTGATTCTGGAAAAGGTTCCCAGGCTCAAACCCTGCAGAGAGAAGGTATCCTTTGCTTGCTTGCTTGCTGTTACAGTACTGTATATCCCACTTTTCCACCAAGGTGGAGTTCATGGACCGTCCGCTCTTGCAGGGATGGCTGTGGGAAGGATTTCTGCATTGTCGTGGGGAGAAAGATGGGGAGAAAGACACTGGGAAGAAAACAGGAGAGGAAGAGAAACTTCCTGTTCCTGATGGGCACAAAGTTTGGGAGCAGTGTCTGGCTACTGTTGTGAACGGGATACAGTGGTACCTCGGGTTAAGTACTTAATTCGTTCCGGAGGTCCGTTCTTAACCTGAAACTGTTCCTAACCTGAGGCACCACTTTAGCTAATGGGGCCTCCTGCTGCCGCCGCGCTGCCAGAACACGATTTCTGTTCTCATCCTGAAGCAAAGTTCTTAACCTGAGGTACTATTTCTGGGTTAGCGGAGTCTGTAATCTAAAACGCATGTAACCTGAAGTGTATGTAACCTGAAGTGTATGTAACCCAAGGTACCACTGTAATAAAAAAGATGGGCGTTTTAATGCTTTGGTGGGATTGTTTCATTGAGTGGTTTAATTATGTAGGGATTTTTAAAATCAAATTCATAATATCCAAACTACTATTTCTGGGTTAGAGGAGTCTGTAACCTGAAGCGTATGTAACCTAAAGCGTATGTAACCCAAGGTACCACTGTAATTCAATGTGTCAGAAGTGGGGAGCCAAATGTGGCCTCTCTATGGCCCTCAGGACTCACCCCAGACCACACCCCTTCCTCAGTCACACCCCTCAGCAGCCTAGTCAAATGAGGAGACCATTGCCACCACAGAAAGGTCCAAGGTGGGAGGAAGCGGGGAACGTTCCATCTTCTGACCCTCAATCACATTGGATGCTTTAATCTAAGTACCGCCTTTCAAGACTTTAGTTAATCTCAGCCTCCCCTTTCCACCTCCCTTTCTTCCTAGTAGAAGTATTAGTTGGTAGCTGCACTAGTGTGACAGGTTCTGCACTTTTTGAACCTCAGTCAGAACGAGGGCTTTAATCTATAGCCCTCAAGGGAAGGAATTCTTCCTCATCCCAGTCCGTGTCTCACAATATGCATTTACTGCTTTTAGTTTTGGGACAAGACATGGTCGCTTCTGAGCTTATGGGAAATCTCCCTGCCTTGACAATGTAATAATGCACTTACAGAATGATGTCTTGGCTTTGCAGGCCTTGGTAACAGCACCAGTTAAGGCCATCTTTACCTCAAGGCAAATACTGGGAGGAGGGAAAAGCGATCCTCTTGTAGGAAGAGGCGGAGCACCAATCCAAGATGGGCAAGAAGGATTCAGCCGGCTCCAAAGAAGGAAGAGGCCGCCTCAATGCCATCAGGAATGGGAGCAGTGGGAAATCCCGGGAAAAAATGGTGGTTCAGAAGACCCCAGGCGAGGACACAAGTAGCTCAGTTGTATGGTGCCAACGCTTCCGGCGGTTCCGCTACCAGGATGACAAGGGGCCCAGAGAGGTTTGCAGCCAGCTCCACCATCTTTGCCGCCTATGGCTGAAGCCAGAGCAGCGCACAAAGAATCAGATTCTGGACTTGGTGATCCTGGAGCAGTTCTTGACCGTCCTTCCAGCGGAGATGGAGCGCTGGGTCAGAGAATGTGGAGCCGAGACCAGTTCCCAGGCAGTGGCCTTGGCAGAAGGTTTCCTCCTCAGTAAGGCAGAAAGGCAGCAGGTGAGAGCACTTCATCCTGCTAGTTCCATGAGCCCAGGAATGTGAGAGAGGATACCCTAAAACTCCTCACTAATTGCCTATCTCTTTGGGGAAATCATCTAAGGAGCGATGGCCCCAAATCCTTTGCTTCTGATCATACTTTTTCTAAGCCTTCTCCCATTCTGTGTCTTTGCTTCTTATTGCTGTTTCAGGAGCTGGAACTGTTTGCAGAAGTGGGCTCTGGCTTCCCTGAGCCAGAGGAGGCTCCATCAGACATCAGACACCGTCCACCAGGAAGAGGGGTCATGCAGGAGACCAACAGAGGTACCACCTTACAGTGTAAGGATTAATGGGGCATATTTCAACTTGGTCTGCCTCTATTTATTATGCAAGAAATCCCTAGCGTTCCTCAAGTTTCTGACATACAGTCATACCTCAGGTTATAGATGCTTCAGGTTGCGTTTTTTTGGGTTATGGATCCGCCGAAACCCAGAAGTACCGGAACGGGTTACTTCTGGGTTTCAGCGGTCACACATGCTCAGAAGCACTACATCACGCTTTGCACATAAGCACCAAATTGCAACCCGTGTGTGCGCAGACGTGCCGCTGCGGGTTGTGAATGCTGTGGGTTGCGAATGTGCATCCCGCATGGAGCGTCCACTGTATTTTGATTGCAGCCAACAGCTCCAAGTTTTTTTAGGCTGGGGGGAGGAAATTGAGTGGATGAGAGATTCCTGCCCCCCCAACACACAGCTGAAATGGGTGCTGACATCCAAAATCCATTCAACAGAAAATATATGGGCCTTGCTTACTTGTTTCGCTAATCCAAGCTATGGCTTAGTGCTGGTCTGGGGAACCTTAGGACTTCTGGATGGTGCTGAATTACAACGCCCATCTGCCATAGCATGCATGCCTAATAGCCTAGGATAATGGGATTTGTAGTGCAGCAACAATTGGAAGGACAAAGGTTCCCCACACCTTTGAGGCTGCTAGTTGGGAGATCATGACTGCTTTTCTTCTCTCTGGTCGTTTTGCTGCTGTGCTCCACTGAGCTGAGCTCAGCCGTGGCTTGGCTTAGCATGGCGTCCAAACTTTGGTTCATAGTTTAGCTCTCTGCAGAGGAACTTTGTCATAATCAGTGTCTCCTGCCCATTTGCATCCCACCATGGTTTGGCTTAGCACGATGTGGGAAGCAGGCCTTCGTAATGCCCATGCGTACTTGGATATGCATTGCTTATCCTACTATCTTCCCACTATCTTTGTTTTTCTGTGTGTTTTTTTACAGGTAATGGAATGGTGCGAGAAAAACATACTCAGCCATCTCAACTCTGTGGTAGATGGGAAATGGCTTCTGTGAGACCTAAACAGGTAGGGGCAAGACTCTCTGCAGAGACAAAAGGGGAAGCTTGGTTTTCTCTGTCCCCCTGCTCACATTTCTGGACCTCGATGAATCTTTCTCTTTCTGTTTACGTCTCTCAAAGCTGTCCACTAGGAAATCTATGAATGCAACTTGTGAAAGGTGTAAATCCTGCAAGATAATAGCCATCTTCCCCACTGCACCTCTGCCATAACTGGCCTTTTGGATATTACTGTCTTATCTATGAGGAGGAAACATTGTCTTTTTCTTTCAGGGCCGGGTGACCTTTGAGGAGGTAGCTTTGAATTTCTCTGAAGAAGAGTGGGCTCTGCTGAATCCTGACCAGAGAGCTCTGCACAAGCAAGTCATGGAGGAGAGCTGTGGACTTGTGGCCTCTCTTGGTAAGCCTGCCTAGTTCAAGGTTGGGGGATTTGTGGCTCTGCAGACGTTTTTGGACTCATAACTCCCATCAGCCCAAGCCTATATGGTCAAGGAAGATGGGAGTTAAGAGTCCCTAGATGATGAAAATACCTCTTTACATTTCTTAACATGTTTTGGCACAGTTCTTGCCATTCAGCATCTCAGGTCCCCTTCACCCAGTCTAGTGGGACGTATTGGTATTTTTATTTACTAAAGCATTTATATCCTGCATTTCCATTTAACTGAAATCCAAAAAGGGGATAACAATAATTAGACATGAATATGCAATGTTAAAGCCGCAGCATAGCGAAAACAACTTTTCGGTCAGTGTCAGGTCATTTGACAGTGGGGTATATTCAGAGCCATAATAAATGGAAATATAGACCAGGGCCATTTTAGAATTGCATTAGCCTAACAGAACCACACTGTCATTGTTTACTGCCTAAAAATCAACAGTGAGAAAGAGAGAGGAAGGAGTCATATGTCCGTAGGAAAAAGGTTGCACAGCTTTGGTATCACTGCTGAGGAAGCTCTGCTGGACAAAATTATTGAGGGTATAATGTAAGGCGGTGGGGAACTTCAGGTCAGGGGGCAAATGCAGCCTTCTAGACCTCTCTGTCTGGCTCCAGAGCTCTCCTCAGGCCATGCACCTCACTGGACCCTCTCTGTGCCTCAGATGTTTTTGCCTGGTTGGAATGTATCCTTGAACTCTAATACCTCTTGCCTGGCTGGAGAAGGGTGTGTGAGTCTGTGTATAGAAACCAGGTAAATTTACATTGTTTGCTCCACCCACTTTTGCCTCTGGCTCCGCCCACCACTGGCATGCTGCCACCAGAAAGTTGCTCGGAAGAAAATACGACTCCTGATCTGGAAAAGGGTTTCCCACCTTGTGCTGTAAGAGGAGTGGGGAAATGTCTTTCGTTGCCACCATCCACATTACAGATTAGCTAGTAAAAAGTCCAGCTGTACATTCGCCACAAAATAGATATGAATCTGAGGTGATGTCACCTGCCTTGGCCAGCTCAAAATCCATTGTGGCTTGAATATGAGACAGTCCAAGGTCAAACACACTGGCCTCTGGTGCTTCAGAAGGCTTGTGGATATTTTTCTGATGAGTTTATACAGTCTCGTAGTCTCCCTTAAGGTCATCATCTGCACTACAGTGGTGCCCTGCAAGACAAATGCCTCGCAAGACGGAAAACCCGCTAGACGAAAGGGTTTTCCGTTTTGGAGGTGCTTCGCAAAACGAATTTCCTATGGGCTTGCTTCGCAAGACGAAAATGTCTTGCGAGTTGCTGCGATTTTTTTTTCGCTCCCCACCCCCTTTTTCTAAGGCACTAAGCTGCTAATAGCCTTTTAGCAGCTAATCCGCTAATCCCTTAAGCCTTTAATAGCTGCTAATAGCGCTAATCCGCTAATAGGGTTGCTTCGCAAGATGAAAAAACCGCTAGACGAAGAGACTCGCGGAACGGATTCTTTTCGTCTTGTGAGGCACCACTGTATTCATTTAAAGCCCATGAGAAGGGTAGACAAGGATCTGGCCTTATGGCCAGTATACTGTTCCCCACCCCTTGTTCTACATCACACCAACAGTCAGTCAACGCTAGATAGAAGAGGTTGGAAAACATGTGCAGAAAACAGCCTCCCACCTAAGTATTTTCAGCTCTTCTTATATCAGAACAGTTATCTGACGTGGTTTGGTGATAGGAGACTCCTGGCCTAACTCAAATTCTTATCAGCTCCCTGTTTTTGTTCTAGAAGGTGACATCCGTGATATGGCGAATGAGGGAGCACTGCGTGAGAGTCAGTCCTTTGCTTCAAAAGCCAGCGGCTGCTATGAAATTGCAACCCAAGGTGAAAGAAACGAAACCAGCAACTGCCCTGTGTCTCAGAACAGATCTGACTCGAACCCAAACCACGAAGCTCACGGCAAAACCCACGTAGAGGAGCAACCATTTAAATGCCAGGAGTGCGGGAAGAACTTCGGTTGGAGGTCACAACTCAATAGGCACCGAAAAATGCACACCGGGGAGAAGCCATATAAATGCTTGCAGTGTGGAAAGAGTTTCGGGCAGAAGTTCCACCTGACTGCCCATCTAAAAATCCACAGAGGGGAGAAACCACATGAATGCTTGGAGTGTGGGAAGAGCTTCAGTCAGAGGAATGACCTCGCTTCTCATCAGAGAATCCACACAGGGGAGAAACCATATAAATGTTCGGAGTGTGGGAAGGGCTTCCGTTCGAACACCAGCCTGACTTGTCATTTAAGGACTCACACAAGGGAGAAACCGTATAAATGTTTGGATTGCGGTCGCACCTTTGGCCAGAGCTCATACCTAAGTAAACACAAAAGGATTCATACGGGGGAGAAACCATATAAATGCCTGGAGTGCGGCATGAGCTTTTGTCATAATTCATCCCTCACGTACCATCAAAGAAATCACAGTGGCGAGAAACCGTATCAGTGCTTGGAGTGTGGAATGAGGTTCAGTCAGAGTTCGGCCCTCATGTACCATCAGAGAATTCACACAGGGGAGAAACCATATCAGTGCGTGGAGTGCGGAAAGAGCTTCCGGGTGAGACCAAGCCTCACTTCTCACCAAAGAATACACACAGGGGAGAAACCTTACAAATGTCTGGAGTGTGGAAGGAGCTTCCGCTTGAGCACAAGCCTGACTACTCACCAAAGAACTCACACAGGGGAGAAACCTTACAAATGTCTGGAGTGTGGAAAGAGCTTCAGTGTGAGGAAAAGCCTCACCTCTCACCAAAGAACTCACACGAGGGAGAAACCAAAGAGATGCGTCAAGCAGGGCTGGGGAGCCTGCGGCAATTCAGATGTTGTACCCCCAACTTCCACCAGTGCCAGCCAGCATGCCCAACAGTCACCGATGATGGGAGTTGTGGACCAACAACAAGGCCCCAGATCCCCTGTCCCTAGCTCTCAGGGTAAGAAAGAGCTTCATTAAGTACCACAGGGCTCACGCAAGGGAGAAACCAGTAGATGTGCTTTGAGTGTGGAACAAGATTAAAATCAATAAAGCCAATATTTCAGATTGGAAAAGCACTGTATAAGTGAAAGTCACAGGAGCTCTATTTGTGTGCTGTAACAAAGAAACTATTTTTTGTCTTAAATTCATATATATATGAACAACAACAACAACAACAATATATATATGAGAGAGAGTAGGAAGTAATTATGTATACAGATGTGTCCACAGGGAATTGAAACTGGAAATAACTTTTTATGTTCCTTTTTTCAGATACAAGTCAGTTCTGAAACCAAGAACTGTAGGATTATGCATTATCCCTTATAAGCACATAAAATGTATATTAAAATAGTATATTTGTCTAACAAGTCTCCCTTATCGTCATGTTCAAATAACGTTTATGGACTCTGTGCCACAAAATTTCCCATGTGTCTCGTGGGATCACCCCCCCCCCCCCGGGCAATACTTTGAGCCCATTTTCCCATTTAATCTGCTAACTTTTTTCTGGCCCACTGTTCTATTTTAAGAGCAACCTGTAGATTTTGGATGATACATTAGTATCAGCCTTTTTAATTAATTCATCAAATGTTGTAAAATCTCTTAGGTTGTCATCCTAACCCCTGGCCTACACTTCTGGTGAAGGTTAGGATCCAGTAGAGGTTCCTGTGGGCTGACAGGGGGCCACCACTATGGAGGTCCCTGCTGCAGGCACAGAAGGCAGAGCAGAGGCAATGCCACCATCATCTCAAGGAAATGCTGGATATTATGCCAGTCCAGCTCCCGGAAAGGGGCCTGATGTGGACATCTCTTCTGTGACAGAAAAAGAAGATATACCCACCATCACCCTGGCTAGTATGAACTGCAGGGCTTCAAATAAGGTGGTGGCATAAGCTGCTTCTCCCTGGGCAGTGTCAGTTTGCTCAGTGATCCAATTAATGCAATTTGCAAAACATAATACAATACAGATTTAGGTCTGAAACCCACGGATAACAGCTTTTTTTTTTTTTTTTTTAATCCCGCATATTTATCCCCCTTTATTTCTTGGCTTTTTCTTGATCCAAATGATTTTTGAGAAGACACTGCCATTTGTTAATTTGCTGAGCCAGTATCTCAGTTGATAAATGTTGAAGTGAAAAATCTTCGGGCAATTTGGCCTGAAAAAGATACAGTTTCTCACATTGTTTTGTAAGATTGCCAGTTGCTGTGTGTGTGGGTGTGGGTGTGTGTGTGTGTGTGTGTGTGTGTTGCTCTTATTTGTTATTCTTATGGGATCACCACCACCATACCCTATAATCAATTTTTTTTCCTGGAATCTGCTGTCATTTATACCCATATTTTCTGCTTTTACTTTATTCAATGCATATTACACTAAACATCCAGATTCAGCTGCAAGTTTCACTAATTCTGTTAAAGATCATATAGGCTCTGTAAATGTTAAAACTATATATTAAACATAAGAATATGAGTCCCTCCCAATTTCTGTTCATCTTTGCGCCTCTCTTTATTTTATTCTCTTACTGTAATTGCTAATGTTTCCAGAGCTAGAATGAATAAAAAAAGTAGAGAAGGGACAACAACCTTGTCTTTTTCCTTTTATATACATAATGACCTATAGGCCACAGGTATTCCCAGGCAGCAAAAGGAACTGGAGGATGCAGTTCTTATTTTAGTACTAGCAAAATCCAGGGCAGGAAAGTTTGTTTTTTCCCTTTGAAAAAAGGCCACATTCCCATGCACAGTTTAACGACGTTTCTCAACTTGAGGCCCAATCGAGGTCTTTATAATAGGGCTTACATGGACGTTTGGAAATTGCTGCATAAACATTGCAGAACTGAATTTTAAGATCAGAAGAGTGAGAAAGAGAGAACCAAAACTGACAGCTATGTCCATTCCTATTTGATAATATGCTTGTACATGTGTAAAGGTAAAGGACCCCTGGATGGTTAAGTCCAGTCAAAGGAAACAATGGGGTTGCGACACTCATCTTGCTTTTCAGACTGTGGGAGCCGGCGTTTGTTGACAGACAGCTTTCTGGCCAGCAGGACTAAACTGCTTCTGGCACAACGGAACACTGACGGAAACCAGAGCGCACGGAAACGCCGTTTACCTTCCCGCTGCAGCAGTACCCATTTATCCACTTGCCCTGGCATGCTTTCGAACTGCTAGGTTGGCAGGAACTGGGACAGAGCAATGGGAGTGTTGGGATACTGCCAGGGAGACAAAGTCCATCTTGACTCCACGTTGTCTCCAGACGTCCATTGATCTCCCGTAGACACGCAGTATCAGCAATTAGCGACACGAGCTCCAGAAATAGCTTGCCACATTCCAGAGCCATGCACGCTCTATCAGCAGATAATGCACAGTGAAAGATGCACTTAGGAGAGCATTATTTACAAGTTTATTTCTGCGTTGATCAGAACAAAGAAAAACATGACTGCCTGCTTCAGTGTTCCTGCTCCGAGAGAGAAACGAAAGCAAAGACACAAGTAAACATCCTGTGAAACAGGAAATACGCAGGCTGTGACACAAACATCCTGCTCCCTTTTAAGGTGGAACGGAAATATCCTAACAGGGAGTTCACTCTGTTGCAGGGATTCGAACTGCTAAACTTAAAACTGGCAAGCCTACACTTATGTGCTTTGTGTGTGTGTACACACCCACCCCACCTCTCACGCTAAACTCAGGCCTTCATTTAACTACAGTCATACCTCAGGTTACAGACGCTTCAGGTTGCATTTTTTTGGGTTACGGACCGCCGAATTCCAGAAGTACCGGAATGGGTTACTTCTGGGTTTTCGCAGTTGCACATTCGTAGAAGTGCTAAATTGCACTTTGCGCATGCGCAGAATCGCAACCCATGTGTGCACAGATGCGCCACTGCAGGTTGCGAACGCTGTGGGTTGCGAATGTGCATCCCATATGGTTCACAACCCAAGCGTCTGCTGTACATAGTTCTTGGATTGCTGAACTGAGACCTTCCCCTAGATGGCGCCATAGCCATGTTCAGAATTCTCTCGTAAAACCAGGAAGACCCAAGTGCGGCCAACTTTTCATACCAAGTGGGCTGCATGGGCATAGCAGGGGCGGGGTGTGTGTGATTGAAAAGCATTTAAAATACTCAATTAACTGAGATTTTGTGCTGCCACCCCGAAATCTGTCCCCCCCCCCAACAAAAGCCAGCCCTCCGTAATGTCCGCTTTTGGGGGGTATTTTTACACTTGATCTTTATGCCCCTCCTCCAACAAGAATCCTGGCTACAGCCATGGTGGGCCAGAGTAGTTCTTCGACATGGAGCCCATGGGAGGCACATTGTCTTGTCACACTGGTGGTGGGAGTGAGACCAAATTTGACCTCTAACCCAGCCCTCCTGCCACCTTCCCAAAGCAGGCTGAGCAAGGAGCTGGGCTTTGGGAAGGAGGCATGATGCCTCTGACAGGGTCCTAGAGTCCTTCCTCTTCCTCTGGAAAGATCATTGCTCTGCCAGTTCATGCCTCTGGCTCACCACTAGTATGTGGCTCCCAGAAGGCTCCCCATGGGGGGATGTGGCCCTTTGCCCCCCAAATTTTCCCCAACCCTGGTTTAAGTGAATAACAACTTACAGCTGACCTGGTTCTTGTGTCTGTTTTTAGAAGGGGGAGATTCTGTCTTCAAAACCAGATAGCCATTGTGCTATATGGAATTTGCCTCCCAACAAGCTGGTTATGAACACACCAGATTAAGGCAGAATCTGCTCTGCCTGTCAACACAGCTGTGTGTGTGTGTGTGTGTGTGTGTGTGTACACACACACACACACACACACACACGGGTTTATTGCAGTGTGCTTCTGTTCCAGGGCCCTGGCTGCTGCTATGACCTACTTTGATTATTATGAAGGATGTGTGCGCACATGCGCAAGACCCCTTTGCAAGCACGGAGCGTGTGAATTATTCATGCTCAGCCCATGTTAATGCAGGATTTAAACAATCTCGTCTATAATTCAGAGGGCAGGGTGCTCCCACGGTTGGCTCTAGTGGTCCCTAGGGGCCATTCATGCTTAGGTGAGCAAAGCTGAGTACTGTGGCTGGTTTGACAGACAGGAGCAGAGGGGGAAACGATTCAGCAGGAATCAATGCAGAGACGGAGCAGGTGCTGGTGGCGAGAGAAGCCACTGGAGTAAAAAGAAAGGAAGTGGGAGGCAACATTTTCGGGGACGGGGAACCTGTGGCCCTCCAGGTATTGTGTGTCTGCAACACCTATTATCCTTGACTTTTGGCTGTGCTGGCTGGTGGAGTGATGGTGACTGGAGTTCAATGACAGCTGAACAGCCACAGGTACCCCTCCTGTGTGAAGGGGACAGAGGGTGTAACGGCAGCTCAGCAGCAGAACATGTACCCTTGGTACCTTCAGTTAAAAGCACAAGGGAGCAGGTATAGGAGAGATTTCTGCCCGAGACCCTGGAGAGCTGCTGTTGCTTAAGAATCTGCACACAATGCCTAGATGGGCAAAGAAGCTGGTAAAGGACCCCTGGACGGTTAAGTCCAGTCAAAGGCAACGATGGGTTGCAGCGCTCAACTCGCTTTCAGGCAGAGGGAGCCGGCGTTTGTCCACAGACAGCTTTCTGGGTCATGTCGGCAGCAGGACCAAACCGCTTCTGGTGCAATGGAACACTATGACAGAAACCAGAGCACACAGAAACACCATTTACCTTCCAGCTGCAGTGGTACCTATTTATCTACTTGCACTAGCCTGCTTTCAAACTGTTAGGATGGCAGGAGCTGGGACAGATAAACGGGAGCTCACTCCGTTGTGGGGATTCGAACTACCAACTTCTGATCAGGAAGCCCAAGAGGCTCAGTGGTTTAGATCACAGTGCCACTGGCTTGTATAAGGTGGCTTGCATATATGGGAAGGGCTTGGCTCTAGTACATAATATGTTCCAACTGCAAATGTCCCCAGTTTGACTACTGGCATCAACAGGTAAGGCTGGGGAAAATACCTGTCATACTCCAGAGTGCTGCCATCACTCAATGCAGGCAATGCTGAGGTTAATAACATATGCCAGGTATAGGACAGCTTCCTGGTAGCCAAAGGGCAGTCAAGTCGATTTCTTGAAGGAGCTTTGTCAGGAAAGGTGACCCCTTATTTCATAACACAGGCAGAATAAATGGAGACCCCATGTTCCATGGGTTGTACTTTCATTTAAAAAAATATGTTCTCATGCCCTTTAAGTAATCTGCGGCAGGTGTGGGGAACCCTTGGCCTTCCAGGTGTTCCTTGAGTTTCTTGGAGGAAAGGTGAGCTATAAATGCAATAAATCATCTTCATCATGGGATATCCCTCATTGACTCACAAGATCAGGTGAAACCAAAAGCTAGACTCTTTGCTCTAGCTCCAAGAAGATGACCATCACCACTCAGGAAAAAAAATAGTTTTTGCCTTATTGGCAAAAGCCTAGTATACAAGTGGCAAGTCAATTTTGGCTCAGGATTGCAATACCTCTCTCCGTATGAACCTAGTCAGACCCTGCAACCATCATCCGAGGCACTTCTTCACATGTCTCCTCAAGAGGTCAGGTGAGCGGCAACACGAAAACGGGCCTGTTCTGCCATGGCTGCCTATTTGTGAAATGCTCTCTCCAGGGAGGTTCGGTTGGTACCTTCATTATACACCTTTAGTCATCAGGCGAAAAAACGTTCCTCTTCATTCAGGCTTTTGGCTGAGTAGCACCATATACTTCTTTTAAAGATGTTTGTAGAATGGGGTAGGGGTAGGGGGGGGTTATTGGGCTGTGTGTTTTGTTTTGTTCCTATTTTTATTATGCATTTTGTGCTTTTATATTGCATTTTTATGTTGTCAGCTGCCCTGAGATCCGTATATTAATAATTTTCCTTTTGTTGGCTTACACACAGATCATGGAAGGTCTTTGACAGAAAGGGGCCTGTTCTTAGATGATACGACTTGGGATTTTTGCTCTAATTGCTGCCTTGCCTTCCTCTCGTAAGCAATGCTGTCCCTCCGGCTTCAGATTTAGCAAAAGGGTAGGGAATGTGGAGAAGATAACCATAACCAAAAGTTAAGGTGTACCTAGGGGCCCTTGGCAAAGAGTTGTATGGGCAGTGCCCTCTGAAAAGAAAAAGCCACTTTGCTGCAATAGCCACATTAGAAATTATAACTACATTTTACACAATCCAGGTAACTGAAACATCCAGAGGGGGGGGGGGGAGAGGATGAAAGGCCAAAAAAAAATTGTGTGCCTCTGTGCCATGGTGCGAAGAGGACAGAAAGCTTTTTCCATGTCTGATCTCGCTGCACTAGCAGTGTTATGTCGACAACTTCCCATAGCCAGAAAGGTGATTTTTTTACGCCCTGTGCCTGTGGCAGGGACTGGTTTGACCAAGCTGTGGGTATGCCTCTGCCAACAGCAGCAAGGATAAGGGGGCAGATGGAGATGCCACTTCAAAGCAGGCAAGAGGGGATACAGCCAAAGTCAAGATCAACCATCCTTACACCAGACACAGCTGGGTTGCAAACCCATGTCTCATCCAACACAACTGGCCTCAGTCTAGTATATCTGAAGGAGCGTCTCCAGCCCCATCGTTCTGCCCGGACACTGAGGTCCAGCACTGAGGGCCTTTTGCCTGTTCCCCCACTGCGAGAAGCAAAGCTACTGGGAACCAGGCAGAGGGCCTTCTCGGTGGTGGCACCCGCCCTGTGGAATGCCCTTCAATCAGAGGTCAAAGAGAACAAAAACTACCAGACTTTTAGAAGAGATCTGAAGGCAGCCCCGTTTAGGGAAGCTTTTAATGTTTGATGCATTACTGTATTTTAATATTTTGTTGGAAGCCACCCAGAGTGGCTGGGGAAGCCCAACCAGATGCGCGGGGTATAAATGATAAATTATTATTATTATTATTATTATTATTATTATTATTATTATTACCACCAGAAGAATCCAGTGGCTGATGTTCCCAATAACATGGAGAATGCATAGAAGTCTGGGTTCGGATGTTGAAATAGTTTGTATTTGGGAGACACAATGTCTGCTTTGGATTTGGGAAAGGGGCCGTGCAGTTTTACCTGCATTTGTGGAAACACTTCAACCCTCCAACTGCTGCCTGCAGCCTCCCCCTTCCTAGTCCTGCCCACTAGGGAGACACCTGCACTGCAGGAAGGGGGGTGGGGAAGAGTTATTTGGTGCTGGGGAGAATGTCGCTTGGCTGAGCAGTTGTTTCAACATGAACGGTTTACTTGTTATCATTTATTCATGAAAACAGTCCCTGCCTTTTGGTGACGGCAGCGCATCTTGCCCCTCTAATGGAACAGGTGCATCCACACAGCAGGCAAAAAGGGAAGACCATTCCCTCCTCCAGAGGTGCCAAATTGGTGGGCACTGGTCATGGCAGCTTGGGCTTCGATGCAAGCACACCACGAAGCAAAGAGGACAGGGACAGCAGATGACCAGGCACGTGTCAGGCGGTTATAAAACACAAAGTGGAATTCATTAAAGGAAAGGGCAGGCTTGAGAATTGATCATATGGCTAGGCTCTGCAGTGGTTAAGTGTCCATTCAGACTACCAGGTCAGAAGACAAGGAGACCGAACGGCACGTGGAACCAGAGCCAACGAATTCCAGTTTAGTCCCCATCATCTTCCCTGCTAAGGACTACAAAGGCAACCGAGAGATGAGGAAGGAAGAAGCCAACAGCCAAAACCAGTCACTGGATGGCTTTTTGGTAGACATTTGGGCAGGCAGGTGGAGGGCCGGCTACGTTCCAGCCATGCAGAAGTGAGGCCCAGTTTTCAACCAAGCGGCTAAGTCTGGATCTAGGTGTTAAGTGCAAAATTCTCTCCGTATCAAAAACTAGGGACTTTCCCCCCATAACACAGCAGCTTTCTACATGACAGGACTCTTTGATACAAAGGGCATTGAGTCCCACAAGCAGAGTCTGAAATGGTGCAGCACAGACCACCAAATCAGCAAGACCAAATCTCTGTTTAGTCCAGCACCCTTTTCTGCCAAAAGAAAGCTCAGAAGCAGGGCATTTCCAGCAACTGGTAGTTCAGAGGTACACAGCTTCAGTTCCTAGAGATAGGAACAGAAAGATTTCTGCGCTTAACATACTGCCGTTTTGTGTGTTTCCTCTAATAATTTTTGCACTTGACCAGGTGACCACTGCTCAAGCAGTGATACCAATGCAGAACAGAATGTCCCTATTTTCATCCAGGGAATGTTGGAGGGTATGATACCGATACATGTTCCTGTCCAGATTGCCTCTGGTGTATGTTTCCCTCCGTGGCCTAGCAATTTTGTCCTACTCAGAGGTGTACCACCACAGAGAGGATGAGGATCGAGGGGTGAGGGAGACAGATGCACAACATCCAGCATACAGTGGTACCTCGGGTTACATACGCTTCAGCTTACAGACTCCGCTAACCCAGAAATAGTACCTCGGGTTAGGAACTTTGCTTCAGGATGAGAACAGAAATTGCGTGGCAGCGGTGTGGCGGCAGCGGGAGGCCCCATTAGCTAAAGTGGTGCTTCAGGTTAAGAACGGACCTCCAGAACGAATTAAGTACTTAACCCACTGTATACATTTAATAGTCATGCCTTCTCGCAAAGAATCCTGGGAAATGTAGTTTGTTAAGGGTGCCGAGAGTTGTCAAGAGACCCTGTTCCCTTCAGAACTACAATTCATAGAGCTCCCTGGGAAGGGGGTCTGAATTGGGAATTTTAGCTCTGAGAGGGGCATAGGAGTCTTCTGGCAACTCTCAGCACCCTTAAACTACACTTCCCAGCATTCTTTGCGAGAAGTTATGGATGCTAAAGTGGTAGGCAAGAACTTTGAAGGTGTGGCACAAATGTAGCCCCATGCCACATTTCCAAAACAGGACAGGTTTGTGAGCTCTATTAGTTAATAGCCACATTCCACCCCCACCCCCACCACACTAAAGAGTCAACACACCACTGAGTACAATTCATATATTATCCAGTTTCACATTCTCATAGGATATAGCAACTTATTTCTCAAGAATCTTAATACAAGCGAGACAGCCATGGTCCAATAATACTTAAAGCACTTCCAAATACCAAGCAATAAAATGTTAACAAAAATTGCACAACTTCTTGTTACTATGCCTGACTGAATCAGTTACAGAAAAAAGTCTTTTTCTCTTCAAGCTTTTAACTAAACATTTAACTTATCTTACAGATTACAGTTTCTCTTTAATAATAATTAATTGCACAAAAACCACAAAATCTTTTATGATGCATAAATACTTCCTTATTACACATGGTACAAAAATACTCGTACATCTTTGTTCGGTATTCCCATAAGGATGGCTGATTATTTGGCAAGACTGGATTCTCTCCAATCAGAGGGATGTGGAAAAAAAGGTTAAATATTTTACAGCTGTTCTATATATAGAAGTCTGACTGAAAACAAACACAAAAACAACCCTGACTTTTAACTGGAGAAGGGCAAATGGACAAAAAACCCAGTGCATTGTACTTTCGAGAAGAAACTTTTTTTTCTTTTTCAAATTCTAGTCAAAGCAGAAATTGGAAAGGGAAAACTGGAGGAAAAAGAAAGCCAAGGGGATGGCGGGGGGGGGGGGGAGAGACAGGGCAAAAACTAGGATAGTGTTTTCCAGAAGCAAAGTCTTCACAGAAGCAAGATGAAAAACTTCAGTGATCAATAGCTAGGCCAAGACCCGTTGCTATGGTTACACAAATGCTAGAACAAAAACAAGCTTTGCACACTCACACACGCACACACCCAAGTTAAAGTGTTTTAAATTCATGCCAGAAAACATGCAAAACTGATTGTCTTTCGCTTCCTCCAGCGGAACTGCATAAACAATGTTTAGGATAAGAAGGTCCTGGATATTGCACCGTACACACAGCTAGACCACGTTTTTGTGCCAGGAACCCAGCTGGAAACCAGAAAGAAAAGAAAAAAAAAACAAGAAGAGGAAAAGGGTCTGTCACCAAAACCGAGTCTCTCCAACTAGGCCTCAGCGTAGCAGGAGGAGAAACTCAGAAATGGAAGTTTGCTATGAGTTAGCGGAGGGCGAGACAGGCAGGCAGGAAGGCAAGCGAGAACACAGACCATGCAGAGTCCACTGAGTTGGGTGAGGGGGTGGGCAGTTTATGTTCACAGTCCTGGATGGGAAAGCCCACATCTTCGTTCACAAGAAGGACAAGTTACTGCAGTTGAGCACCTCGCTGGTGCCCACAAGATGGGCTTGGAAGGAAGGTTTCCAGCGACCTAGATAACTTCATCCCTGGCACATCACTCCATGGAGAGACAAAGGGGGGGAAACGTGGACCAAGAGGCAGCTCTTGAAAAAACAAGGGAGAGAGCATTGCTGAGAACACCATTCATCTAAGTCCCACTATGATGCAAGGAGGATACCTTCTAAGTCCATCCTCCCTTTCAGTGCTTGTTTGCTCAGAGAGGAGACCAGGCTTCAAAAAAATGGAGGTCTTCAAACACTGTAACCAGGACAGAATCCTCCACCCCAAACCCCAAGAGTCTAATCTAAAGAGTAACATTACTATTGTCACTATTTATTAAATTTATATACCGCCCTTCATCCAGGGATCACAGGGTGGTTTGCAACGTAAACACAAAATAGATAACACAGTAAGAAAAATACAATAACCCCCTAACCAGGGAGTCTGCCACCTCTCCCACTTCATGCCATAACATGCAGAAGCACCTGCGACATCAGTCAGCGTTCATCACATTGTTCACATGGCAGGTGCTTCTGAACATTATGACTGAAGGTAGGGACCTGCCATGAGGGAGTCTTGCTTTCACTGGTATTCCCATGTGCGGGCAATAATATGTAACCCTCCCATTCCACATAGTTACCATATTTTTTGCTCTACAAGACTCACTTTTCCCCTCACAAAAAGTAAGGGGAAATGTGTGTGCGTCTTATGGAGCGAATACAGGCTGCGCAGCTATCCCAGAAGCCAGAACAGTAAGAGGGATCGCTGCACAACGATCCCTCTTGCTGTTCTGGCTTCTGAGATTCAGAATATTATTTTTTCTTGTTTTCCTCCTCCCAGAACTAGGTGCGTCTTGTGGTCTGGTGCGTCTTATAGAGCAAAAAACACGGTATGTTAAGGCTGTAGTGTAGCCAGCTCAAGCGAATGTAAAGGACTTGTTGGTTGATTCCATGTCTCCGTCTCCTGCACCACATATTTCCATGTATCTACCACCTGAGGCAGCAGCTCACCTCACTCACTTGGCCTAATAGTAGGGGGCGGCTCTGCTGCCGATTTAAAACTGTTATGCCCACCGTCTGTGTTTTATCTAACAAAGATCGTTATACTTGATGTCCAACTATCCGATCCCCACTAATGAGAGATTATACCTGAAGGAGCGTCTCCACCCCCATCGTTCAGCCCAGACCCTGAGATCCAGTGCCAAGGGCCTTCTGGTGGTTCCCTCATTGCGAGAAGTGAGGTTACAGGGAACCAGACAGAGGGCCTTCTCAGTAGTGGCGCCCGCCCTGTGGAACGCCTTCCCATCAGATGTCAAGGAAATAAGCAGCTATCTTATCTTTAAAAGACATCTGAAGGCAGCCCTGTTTAGGGAAGTTTTTCATATTTAATGCTGGATTGTTTTTAACACTTGATTGGGAGCTGCCTAGAGTGGCTGGGGAAACTCAGCCAGATGGGCGGGGTATAAATAATAAATTATTATTATTATTTTGAGCCAAGTCATCCAAGCCAGATACTCACTAAAACTAACAGAACTGACGAGACTTCCATCCTTGCTGGGTAGCTTCAGAGGGCGGATACCAGCGCATCTAGAAGAGAATGACAGAGTATGACAGAGGGGGAAATATCAGTGCATCCAATGAAGGTAACTAGTGCTCCCAAAAACTCTACATAAGCTACTTCTCTTAGGCTGCTCATTATTCCTAAAGATCCTCTGGAAAACAGGACTGCCACTCTTTTCTGGCATCAGGTATTGCTCCCTGCAACCTTTTGAATAATTGACACAGGGAGACATACTCAAGCTTGCTAAGCCCATAACATTAGCAAGGTCCCATAATGTCTTCTCTGCCCCTTCAAGGCAACTGATACATCTTTTCTCAACTCCCGGTTCTAAGGAAGTTTATGCCTTGGAGGTCACGTTTGATGAATGACCTGCAGAGCTGTAGGTTTTGCCACAAAAAGGACATGGCGGCAACAATGGCTGTCTTAAGACTCAACCTACAGCTCATGGGCCTCTTTCCTGACCCACATTACAACTCTGCAGTGATGCTTTAATTCTTGGCTGTTCCTTGCCATCACAACCAAAGCGGTCTCACGTGCTCCAACTGTCCATATTTATCAGAGCTGGTACTTCTCGTCTGGAACCAAGTCTCTGGTAAATAAATGTTCCTATTTGAGATTTTAAAAATAGATCACATGTGCAACACTTACAACCTGCTTCCTTTCCAATCTCTACTGCTTCCCAAACAACTTAACCACCTAGTCAACGTGACCAACCACATTTCAAGTTGCAGCTATTTTAAGAGTACAACCACTGGCAGATTAAGGTGTGGTGGTTTTTTAAGTTTTGGTTTTTTTAATCTTACAACGTTTATTACAATGACTAAACAGTTGCAGATAGCCTTCTCTTGCACACGAGACACACCTACTCCAGAATTCGGTGCAGAGGAGGCTGCTTCAGAGTAAACAAATAAAGCAAGCAGAGCCTGAAAATGTGCAGTAGTGTGCGAGGCTTGTGCGCAGGGACCCTTTGTGTGAGAATAGTGAGGTATCAAATGTACAAGAGCCCCTATTTTGACACCTGAAAAACGCTGAGAAGTTTTGGGGCCAGGGCAACTTAACAGGGGAGAAGAGGTAACATCTGGACAGCTGCAGCAGCGTTTGGTCCAGAAGTAACCCAACAACCATGACCTGAAAAAGCAACAATGGGGGACCTGTGGGCATCCAGTCATTGTTGGATTACAATTCCCATTATCCCTGTGCATTGGCCATGCTAGCTGGGGCAGCCTAGGACCATCTGAGGGGCTGCATGTTGCCCATCCCCAAGCTAAAGCAAATAGAAATTTCTTACTGCACAGGAACCAAGAGGAACATATCTTTGAGGATTCATGAAGGCAGTTGCAATTGGACCTTTGCCCTCCTCATAAGGCATAATAGTAGGACCAATGTAAATATAATTAGTACTATATGTGCTCTACCCAATAATGCAGTTGGAGGGGAGTCCTTGAAGGTCCAATCCCCATTTTAACACTAGGTATTCAGAGCTAGAGCATTCAGCAGCCTCTGCTTAAAGACAGTTTGCAACTTAGGCTATATCCACAACATACATTTAAAGTACTCTTAAATTATACCCATTGTAGCAATCATGGCTTCCCCCAAAGAATCCTGGGAACTGAAGTCTGTTATGGGCGTCAATACTTAGGTGACCCCCCATAGAACTACAATTCCCACTCAACAACTACAGTTCCCAGGTTTCTTCAGGGGAAGCTATAACAGTTAAGAGTGATGTAAGAGTGCTTCAAATATACAATGTGGATTTGATGTAATTTAAAAGTTGCTCAGGAGGATTAACACACCTTCGTACTGGTACTACTAGATGCACTATAATTTATATATAAAATCTGCTGCCAATATTAACATCTGGGAGACTGGACTTCTTACTCCCTCCAACATCTGCCCAGTCTGTGAGTACGGCTTGCTCTGCAGCATGCCTGCCAGCCTCAATTTTTTCTTACCATTATCCTTCCCTGCAAGTTAAAAGTTGCATTTAGTTCTCCCACCTGATAGCAGCCACCAGCATTGTCATGTTTTGTATTTCTGTCCTTCCACAAACTCCCACCACTCCCAGGCTGTAGCTTAAGCATTTCCCAGATTCCTACATCCATCTCCCCCGCACATCTGGAATTAGTTTTGTTCCTTCTGCTCAACAACTGAATGGAAACAGGAAGTTTCCCTGGCCGGGCTGTGCAGTGCTCTTTAACCCTGGAAAGAAAACCCTCAGTCGCTAGATCTGCAGGATCCTGCCAGCAGAGACACAGCCACCCAAGGTGCACATACAACCCAATGGAAGGGCAAGAGGCTGGCTCTATGCCTGTGCTAAGATGACAATTGTGTATCTGGAGGCTGCTTTGATATCTGTGTTGACCAGACTGAGAGCATTGGTGGAATGGGCGGTTCTCTCCAGAGTGTTTTCAGTAAGCCAGCTGCTTCTACATATGGGCTGTGTACATATTACCAGCTTCAAAAAGGCAGCATTGGTGTTCTTTTTTCAATTTGGACCAAAGCTGGCTGGGGGGATGGAACACATCAAAACAATTATTCGATATGCAATGACAGGGAAGATACAGGATACATACGGACTGTGGCTAACAGTCCATATCACGAGGGCCCATCACATGACTCTACTCAATTGATCACACTTGCACATGAGTAAGCAACTGGGAAGCAGCACACTTTTAAAAAAGATGCCTGCATCACCTTTAGAGGTATCCCCTGATAAAGGGAGATGTCTTCTAAGATTGGTGCTCTCGTCCTCTAATGTAAGTTCTTATGAAATCGGTAGTTTTAAAAAATCTGCATGTCAGATCAGCATAACCCTTTGTTTTACTAAACACTGCAGCCCTAATTTCCACCTAGGGAAGGGAGAGAATTCAGTTCAGCTTGCATTTAAAGCCTAACTTTCTTAGCTCATGCTTCATTGAAACAATATGGGAACTGAAATTCAGCTATGCTTCAAAACTTCCACTTCTCCGAAGTCTGCAATCCAGCTCCTCAGCTATGCAATATGTACAAAATGGGGTAAAATGTGCACAAGAGTGCATGTATCTATGAAAACATGTGAACAAAAATACATTATTATTAGGGGAAATGGTTTTCAAGACGTGCAGTATGCAAAATTGCATTAAAAATGTATATATTACGATAAATTCCCTTTAAAAAAAAAATCACACTGATGTGGAAATGTGAACCCAAATTTAAGCCTGGAAAAACAGGAGAAACCACAATTAACAGATTTGTCCAACCCTACTTCCACCCTCTTCAACATCTTCCTCACCCCTTTCCTATGAAGTTCTATGACATAGGCAGCAACCGTATCAGACTGGAGTGAAGGAGTAAAAGAACAAAATTATATTAAAGGAAATCAGGATTTTTTACATTTGGAAAGAGTGTGAAGAAGGATATTCTGGTCTCCTGTCAAGGACGGGTCGTCCCTTCCTTGACAGAGTCCATAGCGTGACTGATGTGTGTGTGTGCACCAGTTGGCTGTGCGGGGGAGATTAAATCCGTGTGTGCTGTTGCTACGACTACAATCTCAACCCCCCTCCCACCACGTGACTGTGGTGAGTGAAAAAAGGTGGCAGGGAGGCCCCCCTCCCCCCGCTCGACAGCACCATGTGGCAGGATTGCCACCCGCTGAGGCTCCTCCCCTCCCACAGGCAGGACCAATCCATCCCTGCTCAGTGGGGCCACTTCCAACACAAGGGGTGCCATGCTGTGGTGCCATGTCATGTGTGCCAAGTTGGCAATAGGTGGGTTAGAGAAATACCTGGCATTTCATCCTGCCTGGGCTTTTGGTGGGTGGATAGCGTGGAGGCCCATGCACTGGGTTGCCAAGGAAGAGATGGGGCAGAAAAATAATAAAAAAAAGAAGCTTGCGGAAAACCCCGTTGTGCCCAAAATGGCAGAGAGATGATGTTACCTTACCAGCCTTTTTCCAGAGACGGGACCCACCATCCTTAAAGGAATGAAGCTGTTGTACAGCCACTCCACTCTAGCAGGGGCAAGCCAGGACTATGGTGTCCCACAACTCCAGGGCCAGCCTTGAGCTTCAGGGCTGGCCTGCGTAGGCATCCTGGCGGCAGGTCACTGAAGACATCAAAGGAGGGATCATTTCAACCACCAGTTGGCCGCTGTGGGAGCCCCTTGGGGGGGGAGGGGGCAAGAGGCACTTTGTTGGCAGCTGCCACTGATCATGACAGCCTGTAGGTCCTGCCAGGAGATTTGGTGGGATGGGTTAGAGGGTGGGAGGGAATCAGCATTCGGGGGCAAACACAGAATCCGTAGTTCATCGCTGTTCAAACCACTGGAACAACCCCTCTAGAGATGCCTCTTCTCTTCTTGGGCTGCAAGAAGGGCTACAGAGGAAGATTTCTTGAATTGTCATTTGTTAGTTCATTCGGCTACGGAGAAGGTGGAGAACCTGTGGCCTGCCGGAAGTTACTGAACTCAAACTCCCATCAGCCCCAACCAGCAAGGCAAATGTTCAGGGATGACTTGACTTGCAGCACAACCACCTGTGGGGATGTGGCCACAGGTTTCCCACCCCAGAAATAAAGTGGTGTGTTTTAGTAGAGGGAAACATTGGTACTGGAGACACTCCAGCAAGTCTGTAGTCATTGGCAGTTGTCCACTTTTCATGTGCAAGCAGCTTCTCTGCATAACTCTTTCCCACAGCCCAGGAGCAATTCTGACTAGGGTTGAGCTGAAAGCAAAGGAATAAGAGAACTCACAAGTGCTTCCTTGGCGATTGTTCAGAGCAAGGGCAAATTCTTTCCGAATTGGCTGTGTTTGTCCTTAGTGGCAGCAGAAAGTGGATCAATCTGATGTCTAGATGGGGCTTATCTGCATTTTACTTTCCTCCACTTGTTCCAGGCATGGTCAGTGTGTTAAAGCTCCACGTCTGAGTGCCCTGCTTTTTTCCTCTGGAGCTTCCCCTGCAAAAAACTGGTCTTTAAAGCTCAACTGGAGCAAACAGCACTCCGTGGAAAACCCAAATTGACATTTGCTCTGATTGAGTGCTAAAAAGTGGGTTTTTGTGAGGAAAGCTCCAGGGCGAAAAAAATAGAGTGCTCAGACACAGGTAAGTGCGGATAAGCCTGTAGTCTTGCAACAACATCTCATCATTCACTGTAAGATTCCTGGCTGCCTGGGATTTGACTTGTGACTAAGGAAGATGATACAGTTGTTAGAAAAATGCCCCATAAGCTGCCAGAGATGGGAGCAAGCATTTAAGAGAGAGGGTCTTTATTGTCCCCGCCAAAGTTGCGCCACTTTGGGGAGACTATTCACCCTTGTTGTGTTACGTGGAACTGCAACAAAACACCTCATTTGGCTGCTTTAACCACATAGGCAGAAGGGCTTGGCAAATATCTCCTGGTTAGGCTTCCTTCCAACCCCTGTCAGCAAACTTCTCCCATCCTTAACATTCACACACCAGACTTCCAGCCTCACGTATTGGGTGGAATGCTGCGCTGACAGTTGTTTAGTAAGGAGGGGCGAAGTAATGTTTAACTCTATAAAAGCTTTATGAGTAACACATTCATTCATTTCAAAGGACAAGTTGCTGGGTTCATTCCAGGGAAATGATCTACCCAAGTGGACAGGAGGGGTGAGGGGGAAACACCACTGTTCCGAGCTCCCCCTTTTGCAGGAGCAGCAAAGCATCACATTCAGCACTGTCCCCGGCTGATATCCTGCAACAGGCACAGTATTTTCCCAGGCAGGAGGCACTCAACTTTTGAACACACTGCCTGCACAAGCCATACCATGTAGTCAAATGCATTTATTATATTAGATACCATAAATTTGACACACTTGGTGTAGAAGCATCACACACACACAAAGAGTTGCACACCAGGGAGGCGCAAGCACATTAAGAGTCACATGGAGGGAATTTGGCCTGTGTAAAGCAATGCATTCTAGGACTCTCGACTTTGGGATCTCTTATGGAGGGAGAAAAGAGCCAGGATGCTATGCTATTCTATGGGAG
Organism: Podarcis tiliguerta; assembly: GCF_965153285.1. Classification (NCBI taxonomy): domain Eukaryota; kingdom Metazoa; phylum Chordata; class Lepidosauria; order Squamata; family Lacertidae; genus Podarcis; species Podarcis tiliguerta. The sequence goes on along the minus strand of NC_139547.1, from coordinate 9,456,696 downwards.
GCAAGGCAAGAGCATCAGGAGACTGTAGAGCCAAAAGGTTGACATCTATTTCCCCTTTATAAAAGAGGCTATACTAATTCAATCGAGTGCAAGCCATTAGCTTGGCCAAAGACAGAGGGTTTTGGCTCTCTGCACTATGTAGTCCTTATTGGGACAGCCTCCAGCAGTAGAGCAACACAGCAAAGCACTTCCCAGTCCTTTCAGTGTTTCTATCTGCATCTCATCTTCCTCACTTCAATGCTTTCAAATTCTAGGCCAGGTCCTTTTCCTGAACTCTACATAGCAGACCAACACAAGTCGTCTTCCCCTTCCCTACCACTGCACTAGTCGAGAGGGACTAGACCACCTATTTTAATGCAGATCTGCCACTCTTGTAGACTACTAGCAGTTGAAGGGCTCAGGGTACAGGATTCTTTAAGGGATAGCTTTTCCTTTGAGACAGCTCCTCTGTCACCAAACTGGATCCTCTCCGCTGATTCCCGAAGCAAGCCAGTATTGTCTGGGTGAGCAGCGGAGGGGAATGACAATTTAGTAACCTTATCAAACCCCAACCAGGCTCTGGGTCCTGCATTTCGCTGCAGTTGTAATGACAGGACCAAGGTGCAGGCTATTCTGTTGGAGCTGGAGGGAGAAGGAGACAAGATGCCTGCTCATCAAAAAAAGGGGGAGGGGCAGCATTATGGACTCACCTGAGCATGAAGTGCAGCAGCAGCGGCAGCAGCTGGGTATGTGAAAGCAGCATGTGGGATGGCAGGGGTTAACTCCGTGGTGTAGAGTGGGTAGGGAGCCCATGCCTCTGGAGATGCTGGGATCAGGGTTGCTCCAGTCAGGTCATCTAGACATGAGGGAGCAACAGCACGTCACTCAAGACATGGACGGAGAGAGAGGGAAATAAACCAAACAGGCTGGGTTGTGTAGGGGCAGCAGCACCTCTGGCGGAAAGAGCAGCAAGGTAAGATTCAAATATACACACCTGCACCACATCTCATAACCCCAGCTCAGGACCAAAGGGCTTCCACCCAGTGGCATCCATACATCCATCCAAGCAGCCCTGCTCAAGCATCTCACAGAGGTGTGCACACACAGGTGCCTCCTACTCCACACTCGGAGACGAGGGATGAATCTAGGGCAGCCTCCCTATCCCGTCTCCCAGCCTGTTTGCCTCCAGGAGCTTCTGCACTCCAATTCCTATCACTGGTCACATTGGGTGGGGCTAATGGGAGTTGGGCCCAGCCGCACCAGGAGGTTGGGCTCCAATTCTTTCAGATACTCTCCCCTCCATGTGCAACTGATGTAGGTGTTTTGCTAAGGGTTGCTTCACGCAGGTTTAAACACACAGTAAAAACAAAAGAGTTATGCATAGGCATAGTTGCCACATTCATACCAAGGCATAAATTGATTTTAATCTCCTTGCCTTTTAAGCCCCTTCAACACCTCTTTTTTTTGCATACAGATGTTATTATCAATTAATACAAAAGTTTTGCTACAGCTGACCCCATCAGTGCTCACTTGGGGAAGACATTTGCTGCCATGTGTGAGGCAACCCTCAGTAAAAGCAGGAAACGGCAGCCTGCGCCGTCATCTAAAGCAGCCTTTCCCAATCACTCAGATAATGTTGGACTACAATTCCCATAATCCCAGACCACTGGGGCCATGCTGGCTGGGGTTGTAGTTCCACAACATGTGGCGACCCATGGTTAGGAAAGGCTAATCTAGGGCACCAACCCCCCTCCCCCTGCTCCACAATATTCCTCACAAGGGTCCCGTGCAATGAAGTGCGCTCCCAGGGCAGGGTGGAGGTTGGTGGGATTCGGTGTGGCCATCAGCTTGCTTTTTGCCATCTTGGTGTTGGCCTTAGCAAACTCTAACCGCAACGTCTGGGGGTTCTCCGGGTCAAAGCGGATGCCCTGCAGCGGCAGAAGAGAGAAAGAACAGAATGGAATGAAAGCCATGCAGTCAATCTTCTTGGAAACCACGCTGGAAGACAATTTGGCTGAAGAGCGGTACATAAAACGTGCAAGGCCAATACAGAAAATGTGCTTTCTTGTCAATGCAAAAGCTTGGGAAGGAGACGTTGTCTGTGTGCCTTTCCCAGGGATCAGGCTGGGTCCACGTATGTAGCAGTATTGGTAGCAGGAACAGAGCCTACTGTTTCAGACTGCCAGCAAGAGTTTTTGAAGGCTCCCGGCAAGCAGCACACACAACAGAGCATCAATTGGCCTTTGCGGTCCATATGAGTGGTTGTGTATGTTTAGTCCTTACCAGCTGTGCTCCCAGCTCATTTCATAGGCAGCTGCTTGCCTGCTGGGGGTGGAGAGAGCGCCACAGCAACAGCCATCACTGGGACAAAGTGGCAGTGAAGTTGGGACTATGAGGATGCAAGCCTGTCCCCTCTCCCTCCTGGCAAGCAGAAGCAACTCTGCTCTTGGGAGGCTATTGCTGCGACTCCACCCCACTGCAAAAGCTGTTCCTGCATTAAATAGCTTACAGGTGAGAGCCAGGAAAAGAAGACCTTTCCATGCATCTCAACAGATGCCACAGATTCCTAGGTTACTCTTGAAGCAGGGCCGGCCCACCCATGAGGCAAGGTGTGGCAACTGCCTCAGGTGATAGGATCCACAGACACGATGTTGATCCTTCTTTCCCCCCCTTGTTCCCAATGTAGATATCCCCTCACCCCTTCTTCCCTCGCGGAGGGGAGGGGGCACCATTTGGGGGGTCTGCCTCAGGTGCCAAAATGTCTTGGGCCGGTTCTGCCTTGAAGGGCAGAAAACACATGGCAGCCATGTCATCCGGGCTTAACTGGTGCAACACACAGTTAACCCACACAGCTCACTAATGCACTGAAGTGTTCCAGCTCCAGATTAGCTTGCTTTGAGCATCATTTCGCCACGTGGTAAGGAGAACTTGCAAAGTTTGCAAGTATGTGTTATAATAGTTATTGGCACGAGTCCCAAGTAGCTGGAAATCTACAGCACTTCCTTTCAATGAAGTTACCGGATATGAGATGGGATGGAATTGCATGCTGAGCCCAAGTCATTCTGGCTGTTGGGCTGTGCAAGTACCTGAACTGCATTGGTCCTCAATACTCACATTCAGTGCATTCTTTGCAGCTTCCGCACCAGACCGGCTGTCGAAGGTAACAAAGCCAACCGGCTAGGGAGAAGAACACATGGTTTAAACAACATGTGCATAATGTGTGCTTGGAACTAACTGATCTAGCCACACTGCTGAGTACAGCTTGTGGTGGTGGTTTCCTTTCCTTTCCAGGTGTCCTTCACAGAGCTAGTAGCTCTAAACAGGCAGCCCGGCAAGGGACCTGTTTCCCCAGCAAGTTCTTCTATGCCTTTCAGCCTACCAAGCTTCCATTTCAAGGGATGGGAGATGTGAAGAACCTGCTGTTGCTGAGGCCAGAGCCCAGCTTGTTCATTGCACTGGAGGCAGACTAGCTTCTGTTGCAGCTTTGGGTGCATCCGACAGGTTATTCAGCAGCACAAAGGACGCCTTAAGATAAGCTTTGCTGCTTTGCAGTGTTGGCAGATGTGGGTGTTTTTGTTAGCTAGTACAGCAGAGATGGGGAGCCTGTGGCACACTCCAGATCATTGGGCTGGACTCCATCATCCCTGGGGCTGATGGGAGCCTGGAGTCCAGCAATACCCAGACTCCAGCCATCGTTTCCATATCTGTACAATAAAGCAATGTCTTGGGAAAGACACTGCACTTTTGTAGGGAAAGGGAAACTATGTACACAAAACATGCAATATGTAGACCATTAGAGAGTATCAGCCAGTCCATGCAGCACAGTTAGAACTGAACAGCCTTCAGACAGGGGCTTTGGATGGGATAAAAGCAGCCCCAGCTTTATTTGAGTGTGTGCTATTGCCCATCCCTTTACTGTAATCCTAGGGTTGCACCCCCTCCTTCTTCCTAATTAGGGCATCTGATCTACAGTTTAAGCAGTTAAGGGCAGAACTGGGAAGCTGCCAGAATGAGGACTGAGGGCGGCATTACCTGTTTTGATGTTAGCTTGATCAGCGATCCTTCATAACCCTGAGGAGAGAGAAGCCAGCAAGTTAGTTATTGGATTCCTTAAAAGGGAAAGAAAAGGATGCAAGGCCAGGCCAGCACCCTTAAACAAAGTGCCAGAAATACTTCTGCAGCCCTGAAAAGCGAGTTAACATTAAGACGTAGTTACTATGTTAGAAACACTTTCGCCCCGTCACCACCATCCCCACCACAGATGCACTATGCCCTTCCACCCTATGAAACTGCTTTATATGGAGTCAAGTCATTGCTATATGTAGCCTAATATTGTCTGAATAGGGTTAAACCACAGAGCCTAGGACTTGCGGATCAGAAGGTTGGCGGTTTGAATCCCCGTGAACTGCCAACCTAGCAGTTCGAAAGCACGTCAAAGAGCAAGTAGATAAATAGGTACCGCTCTGGCGGGAAGGTATACGGCGTTTCCGTGCGCTGCTCTGGTTCGCCAGAAGCGGTTTAGTCATGCTGGCCACATGACCCGGAAGCTGTATGCCGGGTCCCTCGGCCAATAAAGCGAGATGAGCGCCGCAACCTCAGAGTTGGCCACGACTGGACCTAATGGTCAGGGGTCCCCTTTACCTTTACATTGTCTGACTGGCAACAGTTCTTTCAAGGGTTCAAGCAGAACCCTTTCCTAACCCTGCCACTAAAAGCCAGCTAACTGAGAAATGCTGGACAGAGGACATGCTACCTGCATCCCGACATGTTGCCATCCCTAAATATTAATCCCATTAGTTACTAATGACAGCTACACACTTAACAAAGGGAGGTTCCTACACTGGATCAGACCATTGGCCCATCCATCCGGGAGGGTGGTTGGTTAGCTGGTCAGGGATGCTCAAGAAGTATTTCCTGAATCAGAGTTCAATTGGCTGACCTCTGAGGCTCCTTCCAATTCTGTGACTTTTGGGGGTTGGGAGTTGGAGGGGTGGTGGTGAATCTGGGGTTAAATACCTGCTCAGCCCTGCTCCCTGGTGACCTTGAACCAACTTTATGATGATTCTCTATAGCCAACAGGGCACAAGGCTGCCATATCAATAGACTAAGGACACAATTTCTTGTAGGGGTGCATGTGCTGCTACTTACCTTGAATGGCCGGAAAAGCAGGTAAAGCTCTCTGGGCTTGATGTCCACAGGAAGGCCACTGACAAAAAGTGTCCGCACCTAGAAGAGGTGGAACAATGCCAAGCAGGTTTAGAGATCACTGTACCGCATCACTGGGTATCTTATTAGTCACAGTCCAAGGTTCAAGCGCCAAGTCATATGACTGACAAATCCAGGAGTGCAATCATTCTGCGAAGAATATTCAAGAGAGTTAACAGCCACTGTTGACTGGGAGACTGTCCAATTGGAAGGATCTGTCAGTTTTGGTTCTCTCATTTTTTTAAAATCTTAAATTCAGTTCTCCACATTACTGCAGCAATTTGATATATATATATTTTTAGCTCTCATGAAAACTCTTCAGCATTTTCAGGTCAATTTCTTCCAACACACACTTTTCTACAGAATTTTCACTCAAGAACGCCATATTTTCAAATCACAAAGCAAACTTTATTTTCAAACAAAATTCGGAAAAGCGCAAATTTGGAAGGACGGCAGTGTTCCGGTTCTCATATTGTTTCACAAAATCATAATTTGATAAATTTGCCTTAAATGTTATTGAATTTCTGTCCCATTTCTAGCTGGAAAGTAGGTGGGATTATTTGATTAGAGGTTTGTTTGTTTGTATAGACTAGATACCTGCATATGTATATATAGCAATAGATCCCTGAAGCTGGGCAGAGGATGGAGAGATGTAAAAGATTTTCTGTGGCAGTTTGCCAGTTGGCTTTTTTGAAATGTGGTTTAACCAAAGTCAACTAGAAATGTAACTGCAAGCCCTAGATGTCATTTTTCACTTTTGTACTTAGCAATGAACCCTTTAAAAAAAAAAAAGCACTAGTATGTGGAGTTTTTCCCTTACTAAGTACCCAGTATTTTGTTTTTGTTTTTAAATGTATTTTTATTAAAAATTTTCTTGATTTACAAAGGTATGTGCAATGTCTCTCGTATTTTTCCCCCCATGTAACTTTTTTTTTTACAAATCGGTTTCATTTGTTGAGACATTAGGAAGAATAGGGGGAAAGAGGTGGGGGGGGAGATGAGTGGGGGTGGGGTCAGGTGGTGATGTTTCTATTAATATATGTGGGGTTTTGTGTCAGTGTCGCTTGTGCAGGTTCTCTGCTGTTCACTTGTGTTCCTTTGGTGGTGAGAGAGGTTGGGGTTGGCCTAGGGTGTGGTTGTTTGTTTGTGGTTGGCTGTGGTGATCTTTGCTTTCGTGTGTGAGTGGGGTGGGTGGGTGTTTTGGATCAGGTTAGCCATATTGATTTGCATGCTGTTGGTGAATTCTTGTCATTGTCCTGTTGGGCTGTGTATGTGATAAAGGGGAGCCATGCCAGGGTAAAGGAATCTTCTTCTGTTTGTCCCCGTGTCAATTTCAGTTTATTGGTTAATTTTTCTAGTAAGGCTGTTTCCCATACTATTTGGTACCATTGGTCCATGCTTACTCCTGACAGGTCTCTCCAGTGTCTGGCTATGATGCTTCTGGCTGCTGAGAGTAGGTGGGTTGAGTTATTTGTGGTGTAAGTGGGCATTGCTGTCTTGGAAGATGTTTAGTAGGGCCAATTCTGGGGTGATTTCCAATACTTGCATGGTTATTTTACATATTTCTCATAGGGCTGTTGTCCAGAATAGTTGGATTTTGGGACACTCCCACCACATGTGGAGGTATGTGCCTGTGGACGTGCACCCTCTCCAGCATTTTGGTGAGGTTCCTGGGCATATCAGCACTAGTTTTCTTGGTGTTAGGTACCACCTGTACGTGATTTTCAGAGTGAGCTCTTTTCTTTTTGTTGAAATGGATTTAAAGGTGGGTTTAGACCACATTCTGGTCCATTGAGTGGGGTTAATCTCATTGCCTATGTCAGCCTCCCATTGTTTTTTTGATTGTGTCTAGGGAGTTTGTGGGATTTTGGAGTAGTATTTTGTATATTGCAGATACCATCCCTTTACCGTGTCCCTTTGTTGTTAGGTGGTTTTCGAAGGTTGTCAGGGGCCTAGTTGCTACTGATTTTATTACTGGATTGTTTAAGAGGGCATGTAATTGGTGATGTGTTAACCAGGGCATTTGGGTGTCTTCTAGTTTGTCTTGTATTTCTTGTGTTGACAAAGGTTTGTTATTTTTATAGACGTCTATTAGATGATATAAGCCTTTGGTTTGCCAGGTTTTTATCTGGAGGTTTTGTGCTGCATGATGGAATAATGGGTGGTACGCCAGGGGAATTAGTGGGGATGGGGTTGGGAATAGTTTGTGTATTTCTGTTTTCCATGCTTTGAGAATGGTCTGTGTGAAGTACCTAGTATTTTGTTAAAGTCATTCATGGGTATTAAGATGGCGTTATCTTTCCTTTTCTTTTTCTAAGAGCATGGGGAAGAGCTAAAGTTCAGCGGCAGAGCAAATACTTTGTATGCATGATGTCCAATATTTCAATTTCAAGCTTTTCTAGTTAAAGAGATCAAGAAGCAGATTTAAAGGGAAAGTTCTTCCCGGACAGCTGCTGCCAGTCAGAACAGGCACTAGTGGGGTAGATGCACAATTCCTCCCCATGCTGTTCACCAGCAAACTGCTAGTATTGTAATGTACAATCCTTGTGAACTTTTCAGAGAAAGGGCAAGACATAAATTTAATAACTGAAGTGCAATTCTCAAAACTGGCTGCCTGCTGAATTGCTGCTCTTGACCTTCCTTCCTTCCTTCCAATCATGTGGTACCCCTAGAGCAGCAACTAGGTCGGTTTTGTAATTCTTACTCTTCTAAACCTGGAAAGCTTAACTTTTAGAATATTCAAAAGAGCAAAGCGAGAAAGTAGTGCTTGTCTGGGGCAACGCTGCTCTGATGTCCCTTGCAAAGTGCAGGCATCTCTCTGTGTCTTTGGTAAAGTCTCTATTTCTCCAGTATCCTTTTATTTATTTATTATTTGGCCCTTAAATGCATTCCATTTCACACATCTATCAGGCAGGAACCTTTTCTATTGCCTTTTGGTTCCTGAAAAATACATTCCTCTTTCAACAAACCTTCTAAATGGCAGTCTTTACCCCAGCTGATATTTCTCTGAATTTGAACTGATGTATTTACTGCTGTTGTTTTAAACTGGTTTTATAAATATAATTGCCTTATAAAACTGTTTTTATATGTTCATTTCTTTTAACAGTTTTTATATATGGGACGCGGGTGGTGCTGTGGGTAAAACCTCAGCGCCTAGGACTTGCCGATCGTCAGGTCGGCGGTTCGAGTTCCCGCGGCGGGGTGCGCTCCCGTCGTTCGGTCCCAGCGCCTGCCCACCTAGCAGTTCGAAAGCAGCCCCGGGTGCAAGTAGATAAATAGGGACCGCTTACTAGCGGGAAGGTAAACGGCGTTCTGTGTGCTGAGCTGGCTCGCCAGATGCAGCTTGTCACACTGGCCACATGACCCGGAAGTGTCTTCGGACAGCGCTGGCCCCCGGCCTTTTAAGTGTGATGGGCGCACAACCCCAGAGTCGGACACGACTGGCCTGTACGGGCAGGGGTACCTTTACCTTTTTATATATGAGTGTTCTCTATGTTTTCATTATATTGTAAATTGATTTGCGGTGGCCTTATGGGAAGTGCTTCATAAATAAAAGCCCACTTTAAATAAAACTAGAGCCACAGTTTGATAACTTATTTTAATTTCTGTCCCAAAATAGCAGTGAAATTTGCTTCAGATTACACCAATATCTTGTCAAAACAACTCATTCCTTCTTCAGGGGGGACAAACAGCTCCTATTGCAGCAATATTCCCAGATCCGGAAGCAAAGCTGGCCTTAGATGACCAAGCAGTGTGCGTTTTCTGTGGCAACTCAGGCATCCAGAACGACACACACTGTCCGTGTTACTTCTGACCCCATGATTGCTCTGAAGGATCATGCTGAAATAAAAACACCTGGCCTCTAAAGTGACCTAGCACAAACTAGGCTCAACATGTACAAATCTTGCTTTGCTCTCTGGGAAATGGCAGTGTTGACGAAATGAGCACTCTTTGTCTGAAACTGCTGCACTGGGCCTCTTTAGAGGTAGCCAGCGAAATATGTCCTGCCCACTAATCTCAGCCTAGTATGCTCTATTCCAGGGGTCAGCAAACTTTTTCAGCAGGGGGCCGGTCCACTGTCCCTCAAACCTTGTGGGGGGCCGGACTATATTTTGGGTGAAAAAATGAACGAATTCCTATGCCCCATAAATAACCCAGAGATGCATTTTAAATAAAAGCACACATTCTACTCATGTAAAAACATGCTGATTCCCGGACTGTTCGCAAGCTGGATTTAGAAGGCGACTGGGCCGCATCCAGCCCCTGGGCCTTAGTTTGCCTACCCATGCTCTATTCCCACAGTGCCATCCAGACCGTATCATATTTGAATACATCTGCCTGACAGTGCAACCCAAACCCTCATACTTTCTGGGGAAAGACTGAGGTGGCAGATCAGGGAGATGCTCCTTTAAAACTATCATAAGACAGCCTAGTTCAGAAGCAACTTTCTTCCTATAGTGAGGAGGAAGGATCAAGAGCCCAACTCTGTTTCTAGACAACTAAGTAGAATTCCAGTTGACTTGCTATACTACTTGGGTGCATTGTGGGTTTTTTCTGTTTACATCCTGCTTTGTCTTGTCCACACCAGTTGAAGCTCAGCATAAATTTACTCTAATCCTTGTGGGAGCCATTTTATGACTCCCCACTTTTTATTTTTAATTTAATTATCATTAACGCACATCCATTCTATCCAGGCCACTGGTGGCATTGATCATATTGCCCAAAGTTTTATGATTATTCTGAATTACAGTGGTACCTCGGGATGCGAACGGGATCCGTTCCGGAGCCCTGTTCGCATCCTCAACGCAACGTAAGCTGCAACAGCGCGTGCCGCGTTTTGCCGCTTCCGCGCGTGACGTCATTTTCAGTGTCTGCGCACGAGCAAGCGGACGAAACCTGGAAGTAATGCACTCCGTTACTTCCGGGTTGCTGCAGAGTGCAACTGAAAAGTGCTCAACCCGAAGCACACTCACCCCGATGTATGAACTGTACTGCAGCACATCTTGCCAAAGGAATTTTATAATTTTTTTCGTGTTGTGCCATTTTAATTATGTTTTATTAGTTTACTTTAATGTTTTGTAAACCACCCTGGCATTTCCAGATGACAGATGGTTTCAAAGTTTAAAACAGTATGCCATACAAACTCACAAAATCCCAACATAATATTTAAAATATTCTTTCCATATAAGGTGCAGAGACCAGCATGTCATTCATTGGAAGAAGAGATTAAACACAACATCCTGGGCTATTGCTTCTCAGAGTAAACCCACTGAAACGAACAGCCGTAAGGAAGTTAGTCTTCATAGATTTCAGTGGGTCTACCCCGAGTAAAACTGCTAGCTACAACCCAATGTATATATCATAATAAGACCCCAAGGTCTGTTTAAAATTAGTGAGAGTTGGGGCTTCTCCAACCTCGCTTGAAACCGGATTACATGTTTGCAGCACACTGTTGAAGAAACCCTGTTCTCTCTATTTGTTGTTCTAACTTTTATTACAGGCTGGCATCTCAACAGAACCTCAGAAGTAGATCTTAAGGTACTGGTAGGTCAATATTATGGGACGCGGGTGGCGCTGTGGGTTAAACCACAGAGCCTAGGACTTGCTGATCAAAAGGTCGGCGGTTCGAATCCCTGCAACGGGGTGAGCTCCCGTTGCTCGGTTCCAGCTCCTGCCAACCTAGCAGTACGAAAGCACCTCAAAGTGCAAGTAGATAAATAGGTACCGCTCCGGTGGGAAGGTAAACGGCGTTTCCATGCGCTGCTCTGGTTCGCCAGAAGCGGTTTAGTCATGCTGGCCACATGACCCGGAAGCTGTCTGTGGACAAACGCTGGCTCCCTTGGCCCATAGAGCGAGATGAGCACCGTAACCCCAGAGTCGGTCACGACTGGACCTAATGGTCAGGGGTACCTTTACCTTTAGGTCAATATTAGCGCTGGATTTAGGGTGGTGCAGACAGTTCCCCCCATAGGAAGCGAGCCAGGGGGTTGTAATAAATAAAAATAAAAATAAAAAATTTATATAGGTAGCGTGCATTTCCATGCACTCTGGCACTCATCACTGTGTTCTGTTGCGCCAGAAGTGGTTTAGCCATGCTGGCCACATGACCCAGAAAGCTGTCTGTGGACAAACGCCAGCTCCTTCAGCCTGAAAGCGAGATGAGTGCCGCAACCCCATAGTCGTCTGCGACTGGACTTTACCGCCAGGGCTCCTTTACCTTTACCCTTACCCATTTGGGTAGCTACTCAAAGCAGCCAAATGAAATATTGTGAAAATAAGGGGGGAATGGGGGGGCACCAAATTTTGCCCTCGCTCAAGGCACCATATTACCAAAGTCCGCCCCTGTCAAGATGGCTCTGGACCCTAACCGTTTACGGCAGGGATGGGGGTCCTTTCTCAGCCTGAGATCCACATTCTCAAATAGGGAGCCTTCCAGAGTTTCCGCCACCCACTTGATGCCAAGGGCAAACTGGCACGAAGGTCACTCTGCACCATTTGGAGTTTCCGAAGGCCAGTTACGACGTCTGCCAATATTGCAGGCTGGCTGCGCCTGCAAATTTGCTACACTTGTAACAAGGCACTTTGGCGGTGACAGCAGCCATGAAATTAAGAGACGCCTGCTTATTGGGAGGAAAGCAATGACCAACCTAGACAGCATCTTAAAAAGTAGAGACATCACCTTGCCAACAAAGGTCCATATAGTAAAAGCTATGGTTTTCCCAGTAGTGATGTATGGAAGTGAGAGCTGGACCATAAAGAAGGCTGATTGCCGAGAATTGATGCTTTTGAATTATGGTGCTGGAGGAGACTCTTGAGAGTCCCATGGACTGCAAGAAGATCAAACCTATCCATTCTGAAGGAAATCAGCCCTGAGTGCTCACTGGAAGGACAGATCATGAAGCTGAGGCTCCAATACTTTGGCCACCTCATGAGAAGAGAAGACTCCCTGGAAAAGACCCTGATGTTGGGAAAGATGGAGGGCACAAGGAGAAGGGGACGACAGAGGACGAGATGGTTGGATAGTGTCTTCGAAGCTACAAACATGAGTCTGACCAAACTGCGGGAGGCAGTGGAAGACAGAAGTGCCTGGCGTGCTCTGGTCCATGGGGTCACGAAGAGTCGGACACGACTAAACGACTAAACAACAACAACAGCTTCAGAACTTGAGTCAGCATTCCAGGAATCACCCTGCACCTTCCTCAGCAAATGCTTTACTGATATGCTTACCATTTTCTTCAAAATTATCTATATACCCACCTGTAATGCTCGCATTTCTAGGTGAGGCACAAATAAAACATCATTTGGGTAGGATGAATATATAAAAAGCATGATGGGGATTTGGCACACATCAAGGGCTCCTCATCAGGGTTCAAGCCATGCCCTTTCCCAGGTTACTCCATTCTATTCTGCCATTGTATTTCCATTCTCTCCCAACAGCCCAGTCAGCGTTCTGGGTCTACAGAGCATGCTCAGCCTTTACTACCTCCTCACCGTTTAATTTTACTCCCAATGATCTTTTGCACTTCCAAAAGCCTTGGAGTCTCCATAAGCCCCCTAACAATTCCTACTTGTGCGTGGACAATGCCACTTACATAAGAATTCACACTTGGAGAAGGAGTTTGCCATTAATGTGCAGAATACTGCTCACACAAGACACACACACATTCTAGAGCTAGCCAAGTTAGCCTGAATCTCCCAGCAACCATTACAGATGACAGTTCCCTGGATTCTTTGGAGGAAGGAATGATGGCTAAAGTAGTATCACAGAGCTTCAAATGTACAGTGCGGATTTGGCCAAGGACTCGACTCAACAGCCCCCCATCAAAACGACACAGGGATGGGTAGAGTAATAAACATTTCCCTTTTTTAGATGGGGGCCTTCAAGACCACCCATGTCAGACTCTACAATTACCCAACCTGCATTGCCAAGCAGACAGAGTGCAATTCAAGCGGCAAACTTTTAAACATAAAGAGATGTCCTTCAATATCTGCCAAGGTACTGCAGAAAGTTTGTAGAGCAAAAGGTGCACTATTTTCCAAGACAAAACCTTGGCTTAGTTCTCAGCAAGGTGGCAAGACTATGTTTGGCCGGTGACCTCTTGTCCTACAAGAGGTATCCTACAAATAAAAATATTCCTTGAATAAAAAGTAACATTTCAGGGAAAAGGCTAGGTTAGGGCACACTCCATTCCCCAACATCTAGTTTTTACACATGGAGGCTCTTTGTGCCCTGCAAGGACCCTTCTTAATGCATTTGCAGCACTGTACACTGGAACCCAGCTGATGCAGTAGCCAATGCCACAACTGTCTCCTTTTGTACAAGCGAGAAACTAGCCTTCAGTGTAGCGACTTAAATATACTGGTTGGGTCTACTCTGCTGTTTTTCACCCGTTTCCCTGCAACTCCCAGGTTCGGCCGTGTCGCTAGTGGGGAGGGGCTGCGATGGTCAGAAACAAGTGGGGGGTTTGTGAGGTTACTGTAAGTAGGCCAAGACCTCTGGGAACAAACACCTACTACTGTGTTCTGTGCATCGCACAGTTAGCTGCAGCAGCAAGGGAAATTCTTTAATTCTGCTGCAGAGGATTTTAAATTACTTTGGCAGTGGTGCCATCAGAGCAGAAGTCCAGAGTCCAGAAGGTCTAGCCCGCCACATTTTGAAGTAACAATACACACTGCCATCTAAAGAGAAGGGCCTGCAAAAAGTCCACAGTCTAAAATTACTTTTAAGTACACTCTGGAAACTAACTGAAGTGTGATCTACTATATACAACTGAACCTTATACACCGTTGAATCTATTTTTGGGAGGCAGGAGGCAGCACATATTCTGTCTCATCAAAGGCACACATGGTGTTCTCGGCTTGACGGGCCGCTGTAGAGCTGGTGACCTGTACTGCAGAGCAGATTCCAGGTCCAGACTAAAAATAAGCCTTTAAAATCAAAGAATAGGTAAAGGTAAAGGGACCCCTGACCATTAGGTCCAGTCGAGACCAACTCTGGGGTTGCGGCGCTCATCTCACTTTATTGGCCGAGGGAGCTTCCGGGTCATGTAGCCAGCTTGACTAAGCCGCTTCTGGCGAACCAGAGCAGCGCGCAGAAACGCCTTTTACCTTCCCGCCGGAGTGGTACCTATTTATCTACTTGCACTTCGACGTGCTTTTGAACTGCTAAAATATATTAGCTTAAACTGGCCCAACTTCTCACACATCTATTGCATCTGCCCTCAGTGTTAGGAAACAATCTGTAGAAGCATACAGGACCAGAGTAACAATGCAGTAGAAGCAAGAGCAGCTGCAGCTCAGTGGTAGAACATCTGCTTTTCATGTAGAAGGTTCCAGGTTCATCCCCTAGCATCTCCAGGTATGGGTGGCAGTAGAAATGGAAAGATCTGTCGATTTCAGTTCTCCCAGTTTCTCATTTTTCCAATCTTAAATTCAGCTCTCTACATTTCTGCAACAATTTGCAATTTTGTTTTTTCAAAGCCCTCATGAAAATCTACCAAGATTTTAATACTAATTTCTCCTAACAAAAACAAAAGGGTGCGTAAAAAGGAATACATTAGCGAAAATAACATGAGAATGCACGTGAAATCGTATGAAAAAACATTCTCATGTTATTTTCACTAATGTATTCCTTTTGATGCCGCTTTTTTCTCCTAATATGCATTTTTATAAACACTGTTGGGTTTAAGAACTGCATTGCAAAATTCAGATCAGGGCAAAATTTCCAAAGCTGGCTGTGGTTTGGTTCTCATGTTGTTGTGGAAAGTGCAGATTAGATAGATTTGCCCTCTGGAGCAGGTGAAAGCAAGCTTGCTCCAACTTCTATGTGGCAGCCCTTTGAAGTCTCCTTGTTTCCAAGCTAAACACACCCAGCTCCTCAACCATTCCTCCTAAGGCTTGGTTTTCAGACCCTTTATCATCTTAGTTGCTCTCCTCTGCACACATTCCAGCTTATCAACATCCTCCTTAAATTGTGGTGTCCAGAACTAGACACAGTATCTCCAGGTGTGGTCTGACCAAGGCAGAATAGCGCTGTACTTTTACTTCCTTTAATGAGGACACTAAACTTCTGTTGATGCAGCCTTGAATAGCCTTAGTCATGGGTAGGCAAACTAAGGCCCGGGGGGCCGGATCCGGCCCAATCGCCTTCTAAATCCGGCCCGCGACAGTCCGGGAATCAGCATGTTTTTACATGAGTAGAATGTGTGCTTTTATTTAAAATGCATCTTGGGATTATTTGTACAGAACAGGAATTCGTTCTCTCCCCCCCCCCCATTCTTCAAAATATAGTCCAGCCTTTCCCCCCCCCCCCCGCAAGGTTTGAGGGACAGTGGACCAGCCCCCTGCTGAAAAAATTTGCTGACCCCTGGCCTTAGCTTTTTTTTGCTGCTGCATCACACTGTTGACTCATGTTAAGCTTATGGTCTACTAAGAAGCCACAGACCAAATCTGGGAGATTCTGCCAATACAAAGCAGCCACTGCCATCATCACTGACCAATGGCTATGCTGCCTGAGGCTGATGGGAGCTGGGAACATCAGCAACATCTGGATGGCTACTGGTCCCTGTTCCCTCCCCCCACTGTAAAGCACAGAGGTTTTTACTGGTCGCCTATGTGCCAGGGACGCGGGTGGCGCTGTGGGTTAAAGCCTCAGCACCTAGGGCTTGCCGATCGAAAGGTCGGCGGTTCGAATCCCCGCGGCGGGGTGTGCTCCCGTTGTTCGGTCCCAGCGTCTGCCAACCTAGCAGTTCGAAAGCACGTCAAAGTGCAAGTAGATAAATAGGTACCGCTTACTAGCGGGAAGGTAAACGGCGTTTCCGTGTGCGGCTCTGGCTCGCCAGAGCAGCGTTGTCACGCTGGCCACGTGACCCGGAAGTGTCTTCGGACAGTGCTGGCCCTTGGCCTCTTTGAGTGAGATGGGCGCACAACCCTAGAGTCTGTCAAGACTGGCCCGTACGGGCAGGGGTACCTTTACCTTTTATGTGCCAGGGGGCAAAAAATGGCAGCCTATACTGAATGGTATAGGCTTTTGCTGAATTTTGCTGAAGAACTGCTGTTGGGAGTTGACAGCATCAGTTAAACACAGTGTAGACGTCGTACCTTCTTAAGACTTGGAACCGGGCAAAAGCAGCACACTCTCCAATCGTGTCTTATCTGGGGCAGAGCTTGGGCACAGCCAGCAACAAGCCATTCCTGGTCACAACGAATCAAGGCTCTGGAGAGCAATCTTTTGCTCTCCAGAGCCTTTTTGTCAGGTCGATCCCGAGAGACGCAGGATAAGATGCAGCTGGAGCCCCTTGACGCTAGCCAGATGGAATGCTGTGCTGCAGCAGTCAGTTTTAAACACCAGGACTTATAAGGCACTGAGCAATATCAAAACACACACAAAGAGCACTTGCGGGGGGGGGGGGGAGTTGTAGGAAGGAGAACATTTGGAACCTTCAAGAAAATTAGCTGCTAATAGCATATTCCTAAACTGCCAGTCCTGGAGAGAATAGCAGATGCATTTAAGTCCTGCTTAATCAGAGTGGAACATGCTTGTTTAGCTGTTAATCAAACAAGTTGGGTCTTTTAATGAAATGGTAGGCTGGACAGTATAGTAACTGAACAAGGGCTTGGGGCACCTTTGGTTCAAGGGCACAGAAGGCAACTGCCAAGCCATTGCCTCCTTAGATTTTAGGGTTTCATCCTCGGTGTTTTTTCAATGCTTCATAATGGCGACAAGAGTCCTTTGGCATCCAGTGGGACCAAAGTAGGCAGGAGTAGAAGCCTAGCAAAGCTGCTGAGAAACCTGATGCATCCAAGGTCCTTGCTCTCTTCTGGTCAGCGCAAAGTCTGGGCAGATACCTCGTACTATGGAGGCACCACCAGGGGCTGGGTATGTGGTATGGCAGGCTGGGACAGGGACTTTTCAGTGATGGCTCCTCAGACAAAGAACTCTCTCCCTACTGAGGTATGCCTAGCCCCATCTCTGTAGTTTTAGGTGGTCAGTTAAGATGCACCTTTAGGAACCCGAGAGCCTGCTGGATTAAGCCAATACAGTGGTACCTCGGGTTACATACGCTTCAGGTTACAGACTCCGCTAACCTGGAAATAGTGCTTCAGGTTAAGAACTTTGCTTCAGGATGAGAACAGAAATCGTGCTCTGGCGGCGCGGCAGCAGCAGGAGGGCCCATTAGCTAAAGTGGTGCTTCGGGTTAAGAACAGTTTCAGGTTAAGAACGGCTCTCCGGAATGAATTAAGTACTTAACCTGAGGTACCACTGTAGTCCATCTAATACTATTTGCACAATGGCCTACAAGAACAACATCAGGAGGAGATCTTTGCAGGCACTTGGTGGAAGAGAGACCCATTGCTGCTCCTGTCACTGCCATTAGGAATTTTTCTTCAGTGATATGCTTTCTTAAAAAGCTTTGTGTTATTTTATGGGGTTTTACGTCTTTATTTGCCTCATTTGTAAACTGTTGCACGGCTTATACACATCTTGAGAAATAAATCGTCTGAACAGCAAAACTCAAGAAACCAAACCAGTTTAAACCTTTCACCCAAAAGGATCCACAGATAAAACTGCTTTTTTGCGCCTATTAATTTAGGTTAGCCTCATAAACATCAAGGGACGCGGGTGGCGCTGTGGGTAAAAGCCTCAGCGCCTAGGGCTTGCCGATCAAAAGGTCGGGGGTTCGAATCCCCGCGGCGGGGTGCGCTCCCATTGTTCGGTCCCAGCGCCTGCCAACCTAGCAGTTCGAAAGCACTCCCGGGTGCAAGTAGATAAATAGGGACCGCTTACTAGCGGGAAGGTAAACGGCGTTTCCGTGTGCGGCTCTGGCTCGCCAGAGCAGCGATGTCACACTGGCCATGTGACCTGGAAGTGTCTCCGGACAGCGCTGGCCCCCAGCCTCTTGAGTGAGATGGGCGCACAACCCTAGAGTCTGTCAAGACTGGCCCGTACGGGCAGGGGTACCTTTACCTTTTACATAAACATCAGTGGCGTCCTTAAAGCTGAACTTCAGGGTTAAAGGACTGGGCTCCAGCAGCCCAGAGTAGGGGGGACATAAAACCACCAGGGATTGTGGCAAACCAGCGTAGTGGCACAGTGGGAAACAGGACTGGCGTTGACAGCCAGCATAGGCAAACTGAGTCTGGCAATGGTTGCTACAACTTCTTTCTCCCTTTCTCTTTGTAGATTTAAAGGTGTTGGGCAGAGCACTGTGCAATTAAGTGCTCCCAAGGCCCCAGTCACACTGACCAGCTTCATTTCTCTGGCTTACCTGAAGCCTTCTGAAGGTTTGGGAAAAAAGGACCCTCTACATGACACTGACTGGTAAGCTTATGGTGGCGAGGAGAGCAAAGCAACCAGGGCAGCTCAGCGTGCAGAGGGCAAGAGGCCCCTAAAATCTGGCAGTGCTCCTAGCAAGCACTCACCCGGTGAGTGTTAAGAATTGCCTCTCGGTGGCCCAAGGGCCTTTCCACTGCTGCCAAACGGAGCATAGATACAGCTTCTACAGGAACTGCTCCATTTCCCTGGCTGCAGAAAAAATAGTGGCTGCTGTGTCTACAACAGGGGTGGGCAACCTAAGGCCCATGGGCCACAAGCAGCCCACGGGAGTCATTTAACTGGCCCATGAGCCGCCCCCGAAATGAGCCACCCGCTCGAGTCCCTGCCCGCTGCGCTAAACCAGCGCGGTGCAGCATGGGGACATGCTTCCGCAGTGCCGAAAATTGCGTCTGCACATGCTCAGATGCTGAAAATCACGTCTGTGCAGATGCTGAAAATTGAGGCCCCGCGTGTTCACGCACATGCGTGATCCAGCCCACGGAAGGATCTCCGCTGGAGTGAACCGGCCCAAGCGAGGTAAACCTTGCTGACCCCTGGTCTACAGAGTATGCATAGCCAGACCAAGAATTATAATGCTCCTCTTTCAAGAGCTGTAACACATGCTTTAAACTTGAAGTAACAGGTTCAACCCCTGGCATCTCTCAAGACCAGAGTCTTGCCCCGAACCACCTAAATCCCAGGAGATCCCGTCTGTGTACACATTACCAAGCTGGAGCAATGATCCAACTCTGAATAAAGCAGGTTCCTATGTTTTCTATCCCCTGCCGTCCAGCAGAGTTGTGTCCTATACGAACACAAAGGATCTTCCTTTGCCGAGCAAGTTCATAGGCGGCAGCAGATAACCGATGATGGTTTTTCCAAGCCCGGCTCTAAAGCAGAGATTGTAATGTAGCCCATGAAATATCACTGAACTGCAAGACAGATGAGAGGTGTCAAGCCTGGTTCAGAACTGGCTCCTCGGGGCGAATGCAGGATAGGAGCAGGGAAATTCCAGCTCCCAAGTTTGGTTGCCAGTGCCACTGGGAAACCATCAACTATGCCCCCAGATCTTAATGCTGATTTAGTAGTAGTAGTAGACTTTATTTGCGTAGCCGACAGGCCATAGCATCAAAGGACAAACACCAACAAAAATACATTACAAATATAGTTACCATAAAATCTTGTGACCTATTAAAACCCTAGGTAAATTAATAATCTCAGTACTTAAAACTTGGCAGAGGTAATAAAATAATAATAATAAAACATAATGATAATAAACATAAGATCCTAGGCGAGGAATCCGGGTGACGACACTGGTGTCATTCAGATAACAGCTCTCAGTCTCATTGCTCTCTCTGAAAGATAAATCAGGTCTTATACAGATCTTACAACCCCAGGACAGGTGATCCTTATAAACAATGCCCTGGTTCAGCGTCAGTATTGAGGGTCCTATTTACCAGTACTGAGCATCAGTCCTAAAGGTACTTACAGGAAGGGAAAAAGCAGACACTGATTAGATACCTGCTTTTCCCCACCTCTGCTATGGGCCAGCTTCCCATCTTTCCTACTGGTGCATAGGGAGCCAAGTATGCTGCACTCTGCACATTCTGCCTTTATGACTTGCAACAGTCAAGGCTTTTTGTGCAACCAGCCATGAATCACATTTTAACACTTTCTGGCTGAGAGTGGCAGACCAAGGCAGAGGTAAGCCCCCTGCTCCCACATCCTAGAACAGGCATGTCCAAAGTGCGGCCCAGGGGCCTAATCCAGCCCGCCGTTTGGTTTAATCCAGCCCCTGTGGCAGTTTATTTCCTGGGGTAAAATCATATTAAATCCTTAAAAAAAGCTCAAACAACTTTGGGGGGAAATCCCCAAAAAAGCTCTGCAACTTTGGACAGCCCTCACGCATGTTCACTTCATCAAATCTGGCCCTAGAACATCCTCTCTCAACCATGGGTTCCCAGATGTTGGACTACTACCACTCCCATCATCCCTGCAGGCTATATGGATCGTGAGAGTGGTAGTCCAATATCTGGGAAGCCAAGTTTGAGAAAGGCCACCCTATGAGAACATGCCAATTTTGGACTCCCTGAGTGAGTGCAGGAGCCCACTGGTGGAGCAGAGGCTGTTTCATAAGAGGTATGCCCAGCTATGAGGCATCCAGCAGTGAAAGCGGGGAGGAGCCGGCAGCGTGCTCCCTTAGCTCCTTGGAAGGTGGGGGTGGAAATGGTTTGATGCAGCTTGTCTTTCAAACACTTCCTCCTGCCGCAAGGAAGAAAGGCTATTCTAGCACCCATGCTTAACCACTATGACTGCAACAGGAACTGTGCGCTCCAAGCCACTAGGAAAGTTAAGGCCAACACTGGCTCTGACATGGAGGAGCAGGAAGCACATTGGCCAAGATATCCTATGACCAAGGCCACTTGCAGCTAGTGCCAGGAATTTATACTTTGCACCAGGAAGCGCAACTATAGTGCTCACAGTAAAACCATATAGACAATGTGTTCCTTTGCTTTCTTAAAACCCAAACACACTCAGCAACGTTCTTCCCCCTGCAGGACTGTAGAACGGAATAAGGAGACTTGATTATTGCAGCAGAGGGTATTAGGAGATAAGTAGTCAAAGTGGGAGTACAGATATATATTAGGGTGGAGGCTGTGACTGCAGGGCTCATCCACACTTTCGCTTGTCTCATGCCTAGGAGGCACAAGTCCAAGTGGTTTTCCTCTTGCCCCGTTTTCTCTAGGCATGGGTCCAAGTGGTTTTGCCTTTTCCCTGCCACTTTCCCCCAGAAAACCTGCTCTTTGGCGCTAAAAACCCAATTGGTATTTGCTCCGATTCAGCAGCAAACGGCAGGGTTTCCTGGGGGGAAGCAGTGGGTCAAGCGGAAGTCTGGGTGTGTCTTTAGTTGCTTGGAAGCGAGGTTGGTTGCTCCAACCCTCCCCAAGCCACCTGCTGCTTTGCCACTAGAGATGGGGGAGGAAATTGGTTCCAGTCTCATTTAAAGCAAAACCCATTCAACTTACACTTTCTAAAACAATATGTGAACCAAAACACTGCTATCCTTTGAAATTCGCACTTAGCCAAATTTTATTGTGACGTTCACCAAATGATTTTTATATTAAAAAAAACAAACATATGTTAGGATGAAGTGTGCATAAAAATGAGCACATTGATTAAAATAACATGCAAAAATACATTAGGGGAAACTGCTTGCCAAAATGTGTAAACAACAACAACAACAAAAATGTGTTTGTTAGGGAGAAAGCTGCAGTCAACTGCTGATTAATTTTCATGAAGAATTCTGCAAACTTCTGCTAAATGTGAAGAACTGACTGAATTGAAGACTGGAAAAATGAGAAACTGAACAAACCAAAATGGACAGATCTTTCCATCCCTATTTGTCACCATATTTTTTGCAATATTTTTGCAACCAGACAATATGAGTGCTTTATGAGTATGGGGGAAGAAGAGAATAACATCACTATCCTCGTGAATTGGCATAACACCTGCCCATCCCAAAGCAGCAGTAATAGCGGGACAGGTGTGATTTGCTCAAGGCAAAAGAATTGGTTAATCCAAAAAGAATAAAAAGTTAGTGAATACCTGGACATTAGCAACATTTAGCCCTAATATCACCCTGCATCTTGTTGCCTGTCAGAGCTCAACACAACTTGGTCCAAACATGCTCAACAGGAACAGGCTACGTAAATTAGTTAAGTGTGTCAGATGCTCTGCAGGGCTTTTGTGTCCACGGCAAGAACAATCCTTTGCGCATTTGAGAGATCTATGTTGCTTAAGAAGATCTGTTAGCTTTTTAGAGGAAGCTCTGAGTTTCTCTGCTCCTGAGTTCTCTAACCTTTATACACAAGGGATGGGGAATTTGAGTTTTGTCACATCTGGAGGGCCATAACTCCCACCAGCTACAGCCAGCATCGCCATTGTCCAGGGGTGATGGGAACATAGGAAGTGGCCTTATACCGAATGAGACCACTGGGCTCATTTACTGTCAACACTGACTTGAAGTGGCTTCTCCAGGGTCTCAAACAGAATTCCCTTCTGATCCTATCTGGAAATTGATCCCGGGACCTTCTGCATGCAAAGCAGATGCTCTACTACTGAGAAACAGCCATTCCCTAAGGAGTTATAGCTCAATGAGAACTGAGGTGCTACAGTTTTGATCCTTGACAGCTACCTAAGCTACTTTATTCTTGACCAAATCCCAGCCTAACCTCTGCAAACATTTTGCATGCCGCATATGAAGACTCGCAGCTTCTTTCAGGAGTTAACAAGATTTCTGTCAAGCTTGCAGCTTTATCCTGATCATATTAGGTGGCCCACCTCATCTAAGTCACAGCAAGCACCAAACAAGCAAAATGCTGGTTCCCTGTCCTATGTTACAAGGTTGGGGGACCTGATGCTCTCTAGATACTGTTAAACTCCAATTGACCCCAGTTATCATGGCCAATTGATGAAACTAAGTCTACTGTCCAAGTGGTGACTGATGAGCAAATTCAAGGTCTCTGCTCTTCCTTCCCCATTTTTGGAACAGAGCTTTGAGTTGCTTTAAGAAAAGCTGACAAGATGACCCAATAATAATAATAATAATAATAATAATAATAATAATAATAATAATAATAAATTTTTTGAGAGCCAGTGCGGTGTAGTGGTTAAGAGCGGTAGTCACGTAATCTGGGTAGCCGGGTTCGCGTCTCCGCTCCTCCACCTGCAGCTGCTGGGTGACCTTGGGCCAGTCACAGTCTCTCAGCCCCACTCACCTCACAGAGTGTTTGTTGTGGGGGAGGAAGGGAAAGGAGAATGTTAGCCGCTTTGAGACTCCTTAAAGGGAGTGAAAGGCGGGATATCAAATCCAAACTCTTCTTCTTCTTCTTCTAAATTTTATTTATATCCCGCCCTCCCCAGCTGAAGTCGGGCTGAGGGCGGCTAACCACAATAAAATAGTACAACGTTTTAAAATCATTCCATTATAAAATTAATTCAACTCAAAATGATGGCAACCATTAGGCTAAAGTTCTGTGAAGATTGCCAAAGGAGGGAGTCAGGCTGTGCCCTGACCAAAGGCCTGGAGGAACAGCTCTGTCTTGCAGGCCCTGCGGAAAGATGTCAAGTCCCGCAGGGCCCTAGTCTCTTGTGACAGAGCGTTCCACCAGATTGGAGCCACAGCTGAAAAAGCCCTGGCTCTAGTTGAGGACAGCCTAACCTCTCTGTGGCCTGGGACCTTCAGGATGTTTTTGTTTGAAGACCGTAAGTTCCTCTGTGGGACATACCAGGAGAGGCGGTCCCGTAGGAACGAGGGTCCTAAGCCGTATAGGGCTTTAAAGGTTAAAACCAGCACCTAAACCTGATCCTGTACTCCACCGGAGCCAGTGCAGCTGGTATAGCACCGGGTGAATGTGATCTCGCAGCGAGGACCCTGTAAGGAGTCTCGCCGCAGCATTCTGCACCCGCTGGAGTTTCTGGGTCAGTCTCAAGGGCAGCCCCACATAGAGTGAGTTACAATAATCCAGTCTGGAGGTGACCGTCGCATGGATCACAGTGGCTAGGTCAGGGTGAGAGAGGTAAGGAGCCAACTGCTTAGCTTGGCGGAGATGAAAAAATGCCACCTTTGTTATAGCTGCAATCTGCGCCTCCATGGAAAGGGAGGTGTCGAAGATTACACCCAAACGCTTAACGGACGGTGCTGGCACTAATTGCACCCCCCGCAAGAGATGGGAGTTGCCACCCCCAATCCCATATCGTCCCTTCCCAGCCAAAGGACCTCTGTCTTCGAAGGATTTAACTTCAACAGGCTCCCACATAACCATCCAGCCACAGCTTCCAAACATCTGCTCAGTGTGTCTGGGGCCGAGTCAGGATGGCCATCCATCAACAGATAGAGTTGGGTGTCATCAGCATACTGATGGCAGCCCAGCCCAAAACTCCGGACAAGCTGGGCGAGAGGGCGCATAGAGATGTTGAACAGAATTCAGCCTAGATTTTTAAAGAAAAGGGAAACATGATTGTTGGTCATTAGCACTATTGCGCTTTGAGCATGAAAAGGTTTTAGGTCAGGAGACACTTTTAAAATTCATAGCTACATACTGCAGCTTGTTTATATGATCACACACACACCCCAGCAAACTGCTTTGACCAGATGTGTTTACATGATTAAAGGGATTAATCTGGAGCCAAATTGAGATCACCCCTGGAGCACTGAGGTCACTTGCCTATTGAGGGCTGCCTGCACATGCCAGCAAACAATTCTTAGACATAAAGGGATAAGAGCACTCAAGTGTCCACAATAAAAGAAGGGGTTAAGATACATGCCTTGCATGTTGCAAGTCCCAGGTCCAATCCCAGGCATCTTCAGGTAGTGTTGGTCTGAAACCCTGGAGAGCCAGTCTCAGGCAGGGTGGACAGTATTGAGCTACATGGAACAATGGTCAGTCGTTGTAAGGCAGCTTCTGGTTTTCCTAGTGGTCACTTCAGGGAAGCAAATTCCAGAGGGAGAACCATTTTCCTACCTCCATCAGTGTATCCTTAAACAAAGTGATCAAGTGAGGGGTGTCCTCCTAGGATCCCCCCCCCCGGCTGAAAGAGTCCAGAGGTCAGCACAAGCACTGCCATCAGATTAGTGTCACCTGCCCCACAGGGACTACTTTAAGAAGATGCCCCCATTGGCTGGGTCTCCCAGGGTGCTGTGCTTGTACACTGAACATCGGAACAACAGAAGGAACTTGTGTTCAGACGGCTTTATTGGTTTTAAGCAGAGGCCTTGGAAGGGAGTTACATGCCCTTTCTGGCTCATGCCTTCGCCATACATGGTCATCATTTGCAGACAAGTGGAGAGGGAAGGAAAACAAGAGCAAATGGAAGCTTGCTTGCATATTGAGCCTGTATCCAAGCTGCATTCTAGAACGGGGCAAGAGGTCAGTGGCGAAAGCAAGATACTCATCTGAACTATGTAGAACCTTTGGATGGGACTCAGATCAGCTGGTATGGTGGCTTTGGGTAAATTAAACCTCAGCCTCCAGCTGCTGTTAGACCACTCACTGCTCTGGATTACACTGGAGCATGGCAAATTTTTTTACAGATGATTTGAGCCCCACTCCTAGCCAAGCCAAACCACATGTCCAAAGCCAAGAGCTTTGCATTTCGGGTCAGGGCTGCCTTGTTTGGAATTGCTGTGCCCTATTGCAGCCTTTCCCAACCTTAGGTCCTCCAAAGGTGTTGGACTGTAACTCCCATCAGCCCCCTCCAGCATGGCCAATGGGCGGGGTTAATGGGAATTATAGCCCAACATCTAGGGAGGGTCTTGAAGCAATTTGCAAATATTATTAAGTTTTAAAACTGCCCTTCTCCCCACAGGAGTCCATTTATGTATAAAAACCAGTTAACACCATTGTGTGAGTGTACCAATTATCAATATAAAAACGATTTAAAGCATTCCACATCAGGGCAAATCATGGTTTCCCCCCCAAAGCATCCCTGGGAACTGTAGTTTGTTAAAGGTGCTGAGAGCTCTTAGGAGGCCCCTCACAGAGCTATGATTCCCGGCACCCTTAAACTACAGTTCCCAGGACGTGGAGGGAGGGAGTCATGTGTTAAAATGGCATAGGTAAAGGTAAAGGGACCCCTGACCATTAGGTCCAGTTGTGACCGACTCTGGGGTTGCGGCGCTCATCTCACTTTACTGGCCGAAGGAGCCGGCGTACAGCTTCCACGTCATGTGGCCAGCAGGACTAAGCCGCTTCTGGCGAACCAGAGCAGCACACGGAAACGCTGTTTACCTTCCCGCTGGAGCTGTACTTATTTATCTACTTGCACTTTGACGTGCTTTCAAACTGCTAGGTGGGCAGGAGCAGGGACCGAACAACGGGAGCTCACCCCGTCACGGGGATTCGAACCGCCGACCTTCTGATTGGCAAGTTCTAGGCTCTGTGGTTTAACCCACAGCGCCACCCGCTTTAAATGTATGCTGTGGATGTGACCCAAGGTGCATTAGCTTCCGAGTCAGTCATACACATCACTAGACTAATGGCAATTCCTTCCTGTGAGGTGTGACTTTTCAAAGTTGAAGCTAGTAGGTAGGGCCAAGGCTGGCTCTGCTTTGTTTACTTCACCAAGCTGAGGAAGAATCAGTTAATTTGGTTAATGTTTTACACTCAAGCCTTGCCCACCTGTTGCTGTTACCAAGGCCACATTCACACGATACACTTAAATCACTATGGTACCACTTTAACCAGTCGAGGCCCCACAAATAACTCTAGCTCTGTGGAGGGAAATAGGGGTCTCCGTACAACTTTCAGTATCCTTAACAAATGACAGCTCCCAGAAGTCTTTAGGAGAAGCCATGACTGTTTAAAGCTGTACCCAGCACCAGATTTAGGGCGGTGCAGGTGGTTCCCTTGTACAGGGCACTGAGCCGAGAGGGGCAAAATAAATCAATAAATAAAAGCCAATTGTTGTGAAAGTAAATATTTTTTGCCAAATTTTGTCCATGCTCAGAACCAAATTCTGCCCCTGCTGTATCGTAGTGCTTGAAATGTATGATATTAATATGGCCTTAGGCAACAGCAAAACAACAACAGCAAAACTGAGGGCTGCGGAGGTGGTGGGCAAGATGGACCACCATCCTTGTTTATCCAAATCACAGCCGGTCTAGCTATTGCAATTAAAACTAGAATATGGATGGGGGAAATCACTGACCTGACAAGGGGAGGTTTTGAACATGAAGGCTGGCTCTTCCAAGAATGAACAGAAGATGCTAAAACAACCTGCATTCAAATCCGAACCTCAATAGCTCTCAGGCTGTGTGTACACTATAACTTCAAAGCACATTCTTTTTCTCAGAGAATTCTGGGCACTGTAGTTTACTCACCCAGAGGTACAATTCCCAGCAACCCTTAACAAACGACAATGTATGTGATTGTGACTCTCCTTGGATTCAAAGCTGTATGAAAGACCTGGGACTTCTCCATCCCCCCAAATAATTTTTTATTGGGTTTCCAATATTTCCCCAATAATAACCCAATTAGAACAATACCAATTAATTCCCAATTAATACACTTAAGTTAAAGTGGCTCCCCACATGGTGGATTTGATACATCCTCTGGGCCTCCTTTTCTGGGTGAGCAAAACTGCCATTGACCTCAGCATGGAGAGCACGGAAGAGGCTTAAGCAAACCGGGTTTGGAAAGGGTTTTCAGGAGCTGAGATAAAGGAGTGTGGTGTTACAGGCAAAAAACCACTGAAAAAGAAATGGGTGCTTCTCTGTAGTGAATATAACACAGCTTCTGAGTTAGTCAAAATGAACAAGCAACTCTCAGCAAATTTGAAAGGTGTGCACCTATTGTCTGGCATAAAGGGAGAGAGGTTTTACCCCATACCAATTCTCCTTCCCAACCTTGCTAGTAAACCACCGGGAAACGTGGATTCAAGCTCTGTTTTCAAGCAGACAGCAATTATTTCAGCTAGGCAAGAGCCTAGCTGTGAGATAGGAGCCAAAGAATTGTGATCCAGTTGCAAAGTTAGCTGTGATATCTCCGCGATGAAAACAACTTCTCCCAACTCCTAAGTTTTAGCATTCTTACAAAAGGAAACATCCAACTAGTCATAAGGGGCACACCTTTTGATTTAATGGATTTGTTTTGTTTAATCAATAAGCTGTTGAAACATGGTTTGCCTTGGGATTCAAGGTCTGAACAATTAGAACCAGAACCGTTCTCATGAACAGGTGATAGCTGTTGTTTTTAAAATTAGGAACACCTGCACATTTGGCACACATTGAAGGTACTCAAACACACTTGTCCTCCAGATGCAATACAACAGGCAACAATCCCATAACAGGAAGGCATTTGCCACCAATATATCCCAAGAATGCAATGCCTGGAGAGCCAGCTCAACAGCTATAAGTGTAAAGATAAGCACTGTAGACCAACAGGAGCAAGCATCCATCAGAGGTCAACAAGGATTAGCCATGGAGCCTGTGTACTTCAAGTTCTACTGTTTGGCCTAGAAGAATGGCACATGGTTGATACATGTGATCAAGATGCAAGTGCCAATCTAGGTACTGGGTCCACATATATCTTTTGCTCACAACACAGGGTAATGGGAAGAGCACAGGACGGAAGCTGCCTTATACAGAGCCAGACCATCGGTTCATCTCTCTCAGTACTGTCTACACTGACTGGCTGTGGCCCACCAGGGGTTCTTTCCAAGCCCAAACTAGAGATGCTGTGGATTGATACCTTCTGCATGCAAAGCAGATGCTCTAACCTCTGAGCTACAATCATGCCACCCAGTGTTAGAAACTCAGGTATATAAACTAGGCACCAAATGGCACCTTAAACCTGGATTATGGTCGTCAAAATGTAATGTGTATTCACCAGAGGGTTGGGTTTGCTGACCTTGGGGGTCTCTTCCACTGCTATGATTCTGTTGATCTCAACTACATTGCTTGACGGTAGCTTGCTCTTACAACAAGTCACTTGTTCCAGTAGGCAAGAAGGAGAAACACACACAGGGGAAATGGAAATAGTATTAACTAAGGACTAAGACAGAGGTTTTAAAACTGGTTGCCAACCTAGCATCCAGAAATCTCCACATAGTTACAACTGGACCCATGTCAGTAGCAAAACACGCCTGGTGCCTGGCTTGTTTTGAACATCGATGTCACCAGATGCATCTTTGTACTAGCCTTCACCCCTAGGTAATCCACTCCTCCTTTCTCTGCAATACAGTGGACGCTCAGGTTGCGAACGTGATCTATGTGGGAGGCACGTTCGCAACCTGCAGCATCAGGTCTGCGCACGCATGGGTTGCAATTCGGCACTTCTGTGCATGCACCAAGCGCGATTTAGCACTTCTGCGTATGCGCGAGCACCGAAACCCAGAAGTAACCTGTTCTGGTACTTCCAGGTTCGGCGCGGTGCGCAACCCGAAAACACGCAACCTGAAGCATCTGTAACCCGAGGTATGACTGTATATTGTAAGTATCTCCCCTCCCCCACTCCCCTCTCTGTCTCTCTGTCTCTCTCTCTCTCTCTCTCTCTCTCTCTCTCACACACACACACACACACACACACAAAATACGATGCATAAACTTAAGAGATTGTCCATATAGGGATGCATGAATGATGTAGCTATAGTTGTTCTGCACTGAGCAGAGCATGAGCTTAGTATGTAAAAGGTTCCAGATTCAATTCACAGCATCTGCAGCTAAGAAATCAGACAGATGTTTATAGACACAGACAATACTGAGCTTTGCAGAGCAAAGGACACCAAGTCCATAGAAGACACTTTCACTTGGAAGCCAAAAGAGCGTTGAGAGTGGAGAATATTGTCTCTCTTGCAAGTCAACCTGTTGTCTTCATCCATACTATGAGTTCCCTGAAGCGGGCAATGGGTTCCTTTAATTAGGTTTTAACTTAAGGTAGCGGTAAAAATCCAACAGTTCTGAAGCAAAGAGCAATCTGGTAAAATTAATTTGGGCAGCGGGGCTTAACATGCAACACCCTGCGCTATATCAAGGCTTCCAACCTTTCCCAAGGCAAAGCTGTGCGCAATGCATCAGTACATACACAGATTACATAATATTCTGCGCCAAGAGAAAGCCAAATTCCATGACCTGCATAAAGCAAGCAGAGCAAGCATGCAAGGCAGTGATGTCCCTTTTGAGATGCTGCAGCTGCCATCACCCAGAAACTTTCCAAGCCTCTCTCCTCGGCCATAACTGCTAGACATTGCGCTTCAGGAGTAAAAGCAGAGATTTTAAGATGCTGCTTCCCTTCACACCAAATTTCAGAATGTGCTCAAGCCCTGCTAACAGGCGAGTCTTCTGCTGATACGAGGTCTTCAGGACCATGCCTGGTCAAGCACTTTGAGGCAGACGTCGCAGTCCCCGCTCAACCGTGTGAGCAGGAAGAGCAACCCAAATGCAGCAGTGTTTTGTAGCAAGTTTTATACATCCTAATCTAGAGCGCTCACCGTCCCCGCTGCTAGACCATAAAGCCCCAAATCTAAAATTAAGTAACTTTGTCACTGGCCGCTAGTTCCTCACCCACAGGGCAGGTGCTGCCATTAAGCCAACTGGGCAGCCACCAAGGGCACAGACCTCAGAAGGGCACAGAACTCTGACCTTTGAGGGGCGCAGTTTTATGCAGATTTATTTTTCTTATAGCTGTTCATTTCTGATATTTTTATTTTTTTCTACAAGACAACTGTTTTTGTAAATTGAAGCTAGCAATTTCTTTTGGTGGGTGCAGTTAGCTTTGCCTAGGGCGCAAAATAGCTTCACACTGGCACAACTCTCAGTGATCACAAGCTCAAAGCTTGTTCCTTTTCTAAAGAGCATGGGTTTTGTTAAGTTGTGGGTGAACCAATTGGACCAATTAGGGAGAGGCATGGCAAGCATAATTAGGCTCTACCCCTGACATGGGTTTACACAAGGAACTCAACAGCAAAACCAAGCTCAAAACCTGGCAACTTAAAATGGTGAAAATACCCTATGAGGGATGATTTACACACCTCTGCTTACAATGACCCGAAGAAGAAGAAGCAGCATAGCATAGGTTGCTGACGTCCGGGGTGAGGCAAGTGTTACGCTCCCTATCCCCCATTAAGTGGGCAGCTGGGCTGGAGGTGCCAGGGTGCTCATAGGGTCTCAGTTGGTGAATGGACAGCCCCACCCAAGCCAGCACCCTTGTGGACAGGAGCACCACCAGAAACCTTAGGGTGACGGCTTTGAGGGGGCATAGGAGTGGGTTAAAATACAAGCTGTACATTCGTGTTTCACAAACCTCCGGCCTCCAATACAATTAAGTATGAACTCATGAGATTCCCAGAAGCCCGAGATCTGTGTGTTCCAGTGAATCGCAGGTGTTAGCCATTGTTTGCTACCATTCCGTACACCACATTTTGATCCATGTATGCAGAAGCATGACTCTCATACCCACAAAACTGGAACAAGGAACATGCCGATCGGCCCTGGGAGTGTTATCTGTTACAGAATAAACTGATGTTGTCCAGTTATGATGTTGGTAGTCTCTAGATTGCATTTACTGCAGCGAAGAAAGCAGCAGCCAGAGAGGGGGAGCCCTGGCTTCTTTCTGCCACTTGAACCAGGCAGGCTCACTTGCCAGCAAAAAGCAGCTGCCATTGCAAATTGGGCTGCCAGGGCAGCACGAGGAGCAAAACGCATCCCTCAAAAAACTCTGCTCAGGGCCACTGCCCCTATGTCGTGTCCCCTCCACGCGACACCAGTGAGGGGCACTGACTCTATGCATAGTGGAAGTAAGCATGCAGAACTTTGCATCACACCCAGTTCTCAGCACATGTCCACCTTTCACAACACCATAAGATACAGTGGTGCCCCGCAAGACGAATGCCTCGCAAGACGGAAAACCCGCTAGACGAAAGGGTTTTCCGTTTTGGAGGTGCTCCGCAGGACGAATTTGCTATGGGCTTGCTTCGCAAGACGAAAATGTCTTGTGATTCCTGGGGGTTTTTTTTTCGCTCCCCACCCCCTTTTTCTAAGGCACTAAGCTGCTAATAGCCTTTTAGCAGCTAATCCGCTAATCCCTTAAGCCTTTAATAGCCGCTAATAGCCGCTAAACCGCTAATGGGCTTGCTTCGCAAGATGAAAAAACCGCTAGACGAAGAGACTCGCGGAACGGATTCTTTTCGTCTTGCGAGGCACCACTGTACACATCTGAAGGAGCTGGGAGTCACAGCATAACGCGATGCCACTCTATAAGGTCACCTTCCTCCTTTCAAATCTCTCCTGGAAACCTGGCTTTTCCACAAACCTAAACTCTCATCCCAGCTGAAACAAAGCCTAGAAGGCCACAACATGAAATTGCTCTCCCTCCTTCATTTCTTCCATGGCCTATTTTTTCTCCCCTCATTGCATGGTGCTCTCCTACCATTGCAGTTCAATGCTGTAAGCTTTTTGCAGGCAGGATCGAGGTCTTAATTATTAAATGCCATTAAAAGCATCATGTATGCTGCTGCAGTAGCCTGCAGCCAGCCACATGCCTCATTTTACACAGAATCCAACTCATCTGGCTGGATCCACATCATGTCAGCATGAACAGGACACTTCAGTGAGGTCTCTGAAGGGAAACGGCAAGAGGCTTGACAGAGCCTGGCTGTATACTGAGAACAGGGATGGAGCATTAGCTGGTATCCAATGAGATCAAGCCATGCCAAGGGCTGGAAGCCACATTGAAGTCAGAACCTAAGACAAGTATTGTCTATACCAAGAAACAATGGCATTGTGTTAGCATAGGCAGGGGAGGGAAATCTCAGATCCGGGGGCAAAATGTGGCCCTCCAAGCCTCTCTATTTGGCCCTCAGAACCTTCCCAGGCCACCCTCCCCCTAAGCAGATATAATGCCATTAAATAAATCTATTGTTGAAGTCACATTTGGAATACTATATACAGTGGTGCCTTGCAAGACGAAATTAATTCGTTCCGCGAGTCTCTTCGTCTAGCGGTTTTTTCGTCTTGCGAAGCAACCCTATTAGCGGATTAGTGCTATTAGCGGCTATTAAAGGCTTAAGGGATTAGCGGATTAGCTGCTAAAAGGCTATTAGCGGTTTAGCGGCTTAGAAAAAGGGGGTGGGGAGCAAAAAAAAATCTCAAGACTCGCAAGACATTTTCGTCTTGTGAAGCAAGCCCATAGGGAAATTCATCCTGCGAAGCGCATCGAAAAACGGAAAACCCTTTCGTCTAGCGGGTTTTCCGTCTTGCGAGGCATTCATCTTGCGGGGTACCACTGTACAATTCTGGTTTCCACCCCTCTAAAAGGATATTGTAGAGTTGGAAAAGGTTCAGAAAAAGGGCAACCAAATTACCATGCAGATGAAGCAGCACCCTATAAGGAAAGGTTGCAGCTCCTGGGACTCTCTAGTTTAGGGAAAGGTTGAGTAAGGGGCAACATGATAGAAATTTTTAAAATTATGTGTGGCAGGAGAAAAGCGGACAGAGAAAAGTCTTTCTCCTCTCGTGTAACACTGGAACTTGGGTGGTGTTCAAAGAGGATTAAACCTCTTGCTTGTCTGGATGGGTAGCAGAAAAGGGTGGACAAGTTTGTCTAGAATCTAGTGCACTGTGCAAAGATAAAATTCACATTTGTTGCTCGGTTCACTTTGGCTCTGGCCCAACCCACAGCAGACATGTGGCCCCTAAAAGGTTGCCCAGAAAGGAATGTGGCCCTCTGGATGAAAAAGGTTTCCTATCTCTGTTGCCCTGTCCTACTCAATTCAATGGGACTTACTTCCAGGAAAGCATGGTTAGGATTTCAGCCTAAACTGCTATATAGGAAGGTTACCGTTGCCAAGACTAACCTCCATTACGTTGGCTACAATGAACTGTGATAGCTCCATTTATGCTTCCCCAAGTTTGTTAGACAGAGGTTGGACTACAAATTTGAGGTGGCATCACTTGTGTTTCTGAATGTCTGCTAGCTACACAAGAACTGGAAACAATAGACTTGCCTCTAAGTTAGTCCCAATATTGCTTCTGAAAGATGTTCAGGGTCCAGCAACTCTTCTGCTACAGCCTATACACCAGAAAATGTCACCATACACAGCCTAGAAGTGCTTCTAGATAGAGGGTTCCAATTCTGCCTGTTCCCTGCAGTGGGAGACTGTTCGCAGTCCCAACTTCAGAAGGTATGGCCTTTTCTGGTGCGTAAGCATCTTCCTGGAATGTGAAGGATATAGCCCAGTGGACAGAGCTGTCTTCTCCCTTTCCCCAGTCCCTCATAGTCACCACACGTCCCTTCTCTCAATTCTCCTATTCCCTTTTTTCTCCTTCTGTAGAAAGCAAAAGATGAGCAGCTTTTCCACAGGAGGAAGCATACTATTGCTCCTTTTAGAGACTTGGTATTCTTTACCACAATAAATGGTTCATGGACAATGCATACTACAGCATAGCATGCAATAGGATGTTGACTTGCAAATAAAAATGATGTGTCCATTGATTCATTTATATACCACCCATCATCCTCCAGTAAGGATTTCAGGTTGGGTACAATGACTTGTTGGTACGCGGGTGGCGCTGTGGTCTAAACCACTGAGCCTAGGGCTTGCCGATCGGAAGGTTGGCAGTTCAAATCCCCGCGACGGGGTGAGCTTGGTCCCTGCTTCTGCCAACCTAGCAGTTCGAAAGCACGTTCGAAAGTGCAAGTAGATAAATAGGTACCGCTCCGGCGGGAGGGTAAACGGCGTTTCCATGTGCTGCTCGGGTTTGCCAGAAGCGGCTCAGTCATGCTGGCCACATGACCTGAAAGCTGTACGCCAGCTCCCTCGGCCAGTAAAGCGAGATGAGCACCGCAACCCCAGAGTCGTCCACGACTCGACCTAATGGTCAGGGGTCCCTTTACCTTTACCTTTCAATGATTTGTACAAGTTACAATAACAGACAAAGCTGCCTAAAACTTTCAAGTTCACGTGTGTGTGTGCACAGATGATTTTTTTGGCCAAGGCCAAAATGTCTGCAACGCAACCACCAGGGAAGCCTATTTAGGGAGGGTATAAATAGCAAACATAATAATAATATTCCAAAACCAGGGCCAATGCTGACAAAGCGCTTTCCACTTGTTAAGTTACAAACTTCTACAGGTACCCACCTTACTTCTGTGATTTCAAGCTGCTTTGGAGTTTAATACTGTATTTCAATTGCTGTAACCCACCCTGGGACCTTAAAGTAAAGGGTGGGCAATTAATAATGAAATAAATACATAAAGAGGTATCTGTGGAAAGCACTAAAGTACACTCCATCAGATACTCTGGTCTACAAAAGCCACAATTGTGAACCACCCCGTAATCTATGGGTATAAGGATATAAACAAATTTAATAATGATTAAATAATTAATATGCCACAATATTTCCATACATATAAAGCACATCCAATACACACTTAAAGCGCATGATACACACACACACGGAATCCTGGGAACGTTAGTTAAAAGGTACTGGGAATTGCAACTCTAGGTGGTGGTGGGAGCTATGGTTCCAGGATTGTTGTGGAGGGAGTCAGCGCTTTAAATGTACGGTGTGGATCCTACCCAAAGTCCTGCAGGTTCCCCGAGAACCGTTGTATAGCAAGAACAACCAACCTAGGTACCGCCACCCCAGAGTTCTTTCCATGGAAGGAGTTTTTCTGCAGGCAAAAGATTTAACTCCCTCTCCAACTGTTTCACTTGTTGTTTCCTGGGAGAATGGAAAAATATATACTGGTATTTACCAGGCCAAGTCCCTTTAAAAGCTACAAATACAGCAAATGGTAAGTATAGGGCACTTAAGAATGTATTATTTGGACAATCAGAACAACATTTGGTATTACTGTTTATTATATATCTTTTTCCGGGGGAAGGAGCTCCACCAAACCAGATTATGGGCCTCAAATTGGTTTCTCTAGGAGTTGCATTATAGCAGATAACCTCAAAAATGAAGAAGACAGTGTGCCTACTTGGCTCTGCAGGGTGTAAAAAAGTCTAGTGCAACAGGGTCATTTCCACTATGAGGTGGAAGAAAACCACCCTTATGTGCTGTGCACCCCTGACCCAAATACATACAGGGAGAAGGACCAGCCTATTCTGTAGAAAACTCAGTGTTCCCACTACAGCAGGAGATGCCAACTATTTGGGGCCAGTGGGAACATCTGGAACCTTGAGAAAGGGCAGTGAGCAGCAGACCCCAAAATGGCTGCAGTGGGGGAAAGGTGTAGCATGATATAAAATGGCTGCCAAAACACAAAATTGTGCCCCCGTGCACATACACACAATCAGCCGTTCCATGAACGGGCAAAGGACACTTACAGAGAGAGCCGCTCTGAAACTCTCCTCTGTTCAGGACAGATGGAGTGATGGCTTCCACTTCAGACATCAAGATAAATGTTGGTGTGCTTAAAGAGACATTTGGTGTAAGAGGCTGAGCCAGTCCCAGCAAAAAGGAAAAGCAACAATCTCTTGAGCATTGGGAATTTTTGAAGTGGTATTTACAAAGACCTTCTGTGGGCATCCTGGGTGGGTGGGTGGGGGTAATGGCACACACCCTGCTGCCCACTGGAGACCCTTGCCCTACAGGGAAGGGTCTCAACTTTATAACAGCTTAAGGCACAATCCTCAACACGTCAGTCCTGCTGAATTCAATGGTGCTTACTCCCAGATATGTGGGGTTTGGATTGCAGCCTTATCTGAAACTATTGAGCATTGTGGTCCATCTAAGCTGACCACGTTATCTGAAGCCTGAATTAGTCCTTCCCTATTCATGAAGGTTTCTTGGAGTTCTAGGCTTCCATCCATCACATTAAAAACAACAACAACAACAACAACAACAACAACAACAACAACAACAACAACATATCCTTCCTTTGTACTCTAGGGGCGAGGAACTGTAGCGCTCCCAATCCTACTGGACCATACAACTCCCCTCACCTTTGACCACTAGCCATACTGGTTGAGAGGAATTGAGTCCAACAACATCTGGAGGGCACCAGGTTCCCACTTGCATCCAGAGAACGCGAGTATTGCTGCATCAGACCAGAGGCTGATCCCGTCTAGCACCCTGCCTCCCACAGCAGCCAACCAGAAGGGCAGGGTGACGGCACAGCCAATCTTCCCATATTTCATCATGTAGTTAAGAGTCAGACCAGCACCATTTGGGGAATTTAACTGCATAGCCAGGGAGGGGCAGTTGCATGCCTTCGATGACAGATGCAGAATCTCTGCAGCAAGGTGGGGGAGAAGGATTTAAAGATGCAGTACAACAGGCAGGGAGGGTCCCTGCATAACATTCTCAACCAGCAATGAGACCCACACATATGTAAATACACTTGTAGTGCACTTCAGAGAACAAGCACACAAAGATCTTCTTTGGTGAGCATGTCCACATAATTCCTCGTTCATCAGTAACTGCAGAGAACTCCTTTAGCTAATCCGTTTTCCCTCTGCTTACAGATACAAACCCCCAGCGGTTACACACCACATCACTTGTCCATAATTTGCACTGTTAGAGGACCAGAAAAGCTACTACCAATATACTTGACAGCATTTGGAACCCCCTGTGAAATAAAAATAAATAAAACATGAACACACAGCACGTCATATTGAAATAGCACTGATCTCAATCATAGAATCAGTCATAAATTCATACGGCTTTTCCTTCCAGATTAATCAAGTTAAACCCCAATAGTGATAGTTTACTTGCCGCAATAAAGTGTTCTCCCATACATACCACTTTGTACTTAAATGCAGAAAAACATTCTCAAATATATAAATGTTGACCTCTGCATTTCCACACCTTTAGGAACAGCTCAATCAGAACTACTGAATTTCTTAGCAATGGGAATGGGGGTTACAGAGCACATAACAGTAAGCCATATTCTGAATGTGCCTGAGAATGCTCAATTACCTTCTCCCCCCCAAAATTAACTTTATGTAAGAAACAAAGCAAGCTGCCATCAAGCTCAGTATTGTCTGCAGCAACTGGAATTGCTTCTCCAGGATTCCAGAAGGGGTCTCTTCCCAGGCCAACCTAGAGATACTGGGGATTGAACCTGGCATCTTTGGCAAGCAATGCAGATGCACCAAGACCTTCCCTTAGAGAATCATGCATGCTAAGTTTATTGCAGGGATGGGTCAAGTATTTGGTCCACCTAACTTTTATTACAACGCCTGTGCCCTCTAATGTGTTAAATTTGAAAAGCAGGACTGCATGCTCATGGCAATCTAGATTAAGTTAAATTTGAATGCATAGTCACGGCAATACACAAATGCCTTCCTGAATGAGATTAAAGCCCACTTAATACTGTATACTGGAGACAGGAGGCAAAAGCCAATTCAGATTTACGGAGAACTTTCCAAAGTCTCACTTGAATGACTGGACAAGTCCACAATAACATAATATAACCAAACACTTTATTCATCACTTCATTTAACCTATTTCACGCAAGAAAAACAAATGATCTAAATTTATATTTAAAACTTTTGCTACTCATTTAAGTTGGTACAGTTCATGTATTTCATAGTTGCCATCTTTTATATACTGAGGGCAAAATAAAATGACATCAAAATCCACCTACTATACATTTTTTGCTTGAATCCCAGTATACCAGCAGACACTAAGCAATATGCTAGAAATTGGCCAGTTGCCCACTTTGGCCAGGGGGCTACTATTCCATCCAGCCCATTCCCTGCTTTACGGTATCTAAGACTACAGAACCAGAAATGGTGTTAACGCAAAATGCCTATAATCAGAATTGTGCCTCCTACATGTTTGGCCTAGCAAAAAACCTCTGAACCGCCAGGTGTTTATTTGGTGATTTGCAAGTTCTAATCTAGGACTTGCCACCAAGTCAGACCAGTTCATTTGCAATGGAAACTGAAGCCTTAAGCGTATCCTCCAATCCCAGATGCAATGGACCATTCTGGCTTCTGTTGTTTTTAACACGCTTCAACCCAATCCATCATATTACTGTTCTGTGGCCCTACATAAACACCTTGCAGAAAGACGGCTTAGCAATGACCTGCTGCCCTGTGGACAAAGGGGGGGCATTTCTGCCTCCAGTACGCACAAGTAAGGCAGCTAAGATACAGAAAGTGTTAGAAGCAGCCTACCACGAACCTTTGAGGCTTTGCCAGCAAATTGGTCCCAGAGCCCTCCAAGCCATATATAAGCATGCAGCTATTTCAGTAGAATTAAGACACTGTACAGTACTGTTTTAACAGGGTTACCTAGTCTATGAGAGAACATCAAAGGAGGACAGCCAACCCAAATGAAGCATATCACATAATGAGTTCAATAAGGATTTTTTTTGGGGGGGGGGGAGAGCCACCAACCTTCTTAGATTGCAGGCACAAGCAAAGTATTAGCAATAGGTTATTCCCATTTCTTCTGTACGCCTATTAAGAATGTACTGTACAGTTTTTACAATGTTTGGTAGGGTTTAGGACCAGAATGGCCGCCATTCTGCGCCAAGAAACCTACACGGCTATTTTTCAGAGGGATGGGGGTGGGGAGGAAGACAAGTAATCGACTGCAGCAGCCCAAGGGGAATTGAGGTTTCTTGGCATTTCAATAGCCACGCACACAAAATGGAGGCAACCGGGTCCTAATATATATATATATAATCAGCTTGATATGGCACATACTACAGCTACTTACTTTGCACAAACAGGTATAGAAAACCACAAAAGCTTGAGTGTGCCACAAAGAGGAATTTTCACAGGGAACCTGCACTACCTAATGAG
Source organism: Podarcis tiliguerta (assembly GCF_965153285.1). Lineage (NCBI taxonomy): Eukaryota > Metazoa > Chordata > Lepidosauria > Squamata > Lacertidae > Podarcis > Podarcis tiliguerta. Next base: position 9,416,936 of record NC_139547.1, on the reverse strand, counting down.
GTGTCTGTGCGACTTGCTCAGATCTATGATGGCCAGTCAAGGACATACAGTCGTCTTCACAAGGCGGTGGTGATGCAGACAAGAAATGCAGAAGACTGGATGAAAGATGGGAGCAAGCAGAAGGGAAGCCAATGACAGGTTCTCCATTGAAAGCCAAGTCCAGAAGCCACTTTTGCATGGAATTAAACTGCATTAGGATGGTTGTTTCCAAAGCTTTCCCTAGTTCCAAACTAGAAACTTAAGACTTGGATAGAGGCATGACTTGAATTTCTAACGTTCGCAGAAGTGACCTGCTTTGTTAGTTTGGGATATTCTTTTTAATTTTTGTTATAACATGTTCATAAAAAAATTAAAATATACACTACTGCATCTGGATTCTGACTACACAAGAGGAAACAAGGAACACCTAGATGTGGAGGAGGAGGAAGAGGAAAGCCAAGCATCCGTCTGCTTCTTCCCAGCTACGCCAAGGTCCAAAGCCAAGCTCTAAATCAGCAGAGACGCCCATGCAGCGTCTAGTCTTAACAGGCACTGCAGGGTTTTATGAGTAGGAAGTGCAGGTTTGGTGCTCCAAAGGCTGTTTGCTCAGTAGGTCTGGGCTTCCTGCTACTAGTTAAAGAGAAGCACCACAGGTTAAGTAAGGAGGCCACAGGTTAAGTAAGGAGGTGGCAGACAGGCTTTCGGAAACCCTCCATTTTTTTTACAGTAAAGCCACCCTTAGGCAGCAATCACCGCCACCAGCTGCGTGCACAAAGGAGAGACTTCAAGAACCAACAGCACTCCTCCTCCCTAGGAAGACTAGGAGAAAAGGGATGCATTCCTCTTTTACCACTCCCATAGCGGATGCATTTTAAAACAAACTTTCACCCAGCCCAGAAAATGGCCAGAGGCCTTTTGCTCGCAAAGTCAAGAAACCGCAAAAAAAAAAAAAAGGAGCAAGAGGCATTTTCGTTGGCCCAGGGAAAGAGCGCGCACACAAGAGGAAAACTTCAGGACGAACCGGCCGCCCTCCTCACCACGCAGCCCAGCCTTTTCCCCCCTACGAGCCCGCAGACCTTGGCCAACCCAAAGGAAGGCTCATCCCCGACGGGGCTCCCCCCCCCAAAAAAAACAACCCTACCTCTTCCTCGAGGCTGTTGCTGCTGTGCTCATTCTCCTTGGGCAGGTTGCTCATGGTGGGTGCAGGGCAAGTCCGAGGAAAGCAAGGCAGGGGGGCTCGCGTGCTGGTCCTGGGCGGCTGCCTCGCCTTCTTCCTTTCCTTTGCGCCTCCTCCTCCTCCTTCCCCCTTCTTTTATCCTCCCCTCAGAGGGGAGCGGAGAGGGCGAGGGTCTGCCTTAAGCGGGGATAAGGTGGGGCAGGTGCCTGGTGCGAGCCGGGGACGCGGGGGGACGCAGGTAGGTAGGTAGGTGCCCGAGGGGTGTCTGAGGACAAGGAAGGGGTCCCGACGTGCGCTGGTGCTGTGCAGGTGGGCGCGGGGGGAAGTGCGGCTTATTTGACGCGCCCCAGGCTCACATCCAGCTGGCTCGCGCCGCCGGCCAATGAGCGGCGAAGGGGGCCAACGAGCTGCAGCTGCTGCCGGGCCCCGCGCAGCCCGCGCTCCTCGCCTCAGCTCTTCGATTGCGCGCACCCACAGGGAGCGCCCGGCCCGGCCGGGGCGGGGCGGGGCCGCCAGCCCAGCCCCTCGCCCTGCATCACCGTCGCCAGGGGAACTCGCCAGCCAATCCCCGCCGCCGCCGCCGGCTGCAAACTTTCTTCGGCCCTCGACGGGTGTCCATTTTTCCCTCTCCCCCCCCCTCCCTTTGCTCCTTCCTCCGCGAAACTTTTTAAACTTTGATGAACTCGCCCGATTGAACTTTCTTAAAGGGCTCGTGCGCGCTTCTTTTTTTCTCCCCCTCCCGTCTCCTCAGAGGGGTTTCTTTTCCCCGAGGGGGCGAGCCAAGTGCCCGATCCCAGCGTTGGGGACCCCCTCAGGTGGGCAGGTAGCCAACTGGGTGCCAACTTGAATCCAATATACGGGGGCGGGTGTGCAGGGAAGCCCCGCCCCGCATAATCGATCACAAGACGCGGCACAGGCACACCGTTTGATTGGCACATCAACTTTGGGAGGGCAGCCCCGTCAAATATTTTATTAGGGGGGGGGGGGAGCGAGGCCCCTAAGAATTGGCGCCTAGGGCAAGCAGGCAGTTCTCCTGTGCAAAGCGCTTTGCAGACGGCCAGTCCGTACCAAGTCAGGGGCCGTCAGGGCTTTGGGGCAGACCGTCTAAAACGCGCCCCCTCCCCAAACATCCACACCCATCAGTCGAACAAACAGAAGAAAGACGCACTCCCCCCCGCGCGCCCTCCCCAAAAGGCGACAGCGGTAAAACGCGTTTTAAAGTAACGCAAAGCAAGTGCCGTCTAAAGAGCAGCCCCCTCCCCCCCGCTCTAAGAGTATTTAATTGTCTAAATTAAAATCACTTGGCTTCTGATAGTAGGAGCTGAGGGAGCAGGAGAGGACAAGGGACTCTTCTGGTTTTCGGGGTGGAGGCAGAGAACTGTCCTTTCCCAGGGTTCCGGCGGGCATTTTTAGCCAGCCGCTCCCCAACCCTATTTGAGAGAGCGGATTTGCAAGCGCCCCGAGAACCTCCCCCCCCGGAAGGAAGTTGGAGGGCGCCCTTCTCCCCCGCATTCTATTGGTGCATTCCGTCGAACTTTTTAATGTACATGTTAGAATTCGAACTTTTAAATTTACATATTAGAATTGAACCATACGCTGAGCATTTAAACTACGCAGAGAATTAAATGTAAAGCAACAAGGCTGCATAAAATTATTATTAGTAATAATAATAATAATAATAATAATAATAATAATACGTGTGTACATGGGCGTAGCACACCGTCTTTCTCCAATGTTTTGTTCGAGGGCCGCCAGAGGACGAGCGACCCAAATGCTGCAGCGAAATGAGGGGCGAGGTGGGAGGCGCGGAGACAACATGGACCAAATTTGTGTTTCGGGAGCTTGTAGAATCATAGAATCGAAGGGACCCCGAGGGTCGTCTAGTCCCTGCAACTCAGAAATCTCAACAAAATCATCCATGAAAGGTGGCCGTCCAACCTGGGGGAACCTTGTTGAGGGTCACTCCCTTTCAGCCTAACCTAACCTATCTCGTAGGGGGGATAACCATGTACGCCGCCTCGACCTCCTTGGAAAAAAAGGAAGGCTATAAATGCAACAGAAGTATAAAACTATTAAAAGGCAACTTTTGCAATTGCATTAAATTTGAATTAATTATATGTTTTTGAAAAGCACTAGAAAATCTATTGGAATAAGAATGATGATGATGCCAAAACGTCGGAAGTGTACAGCTGAAGGCCAACCATTCCACGCCCCCCCGAGCGCCACCCAAATCCCAGATCTCCGGCGGGGCTCATCCTTCCGTCCTTTGCGTCGTTTGACCTGTTCCGTTTACTTAGATGCGTCCGCTCAGGACCCTGCGAAGCATCAAGCCTCGTCCGCCCCCCCCCCCCGCTGCCTCGACGACGTGTGATGAAGCCCAGCCACTGCAGGAGCCCGGGGGGGGGGCGTTGGGGTCCTGGGAGGGAGTTAGTTAGGGGTGGGGGGGCTCGGGCGTTTCTGAAAGTGCAGTAAACGAGGCGTTGCGTGGAATAGGAGTGGGGGTGGAAAAGGGGGCTTTCGTACGCCGCCGAATCCGATTCCTCCGTGGGCCGAGGAAGGCGCACGGCGAACCGCTTCCCCAAGTTGGGTGTGTGTGTTTTTCCTGATCCCTTCATGCAATCAGAATCAAGCAGCACAGCTATTCCAGGATCGCAACTTTTTAGGCTCCGGGAGAAAGGGCCGCGGGAGGGGGGGATTGCAGACGTTTGCATGTTCCTCCACGAAAACAAAAAACTTTATATAGAAAACATGGCAACAAGCACGCCCAGCTTTTCCCATGAAGTGCTATTTTAAAGCGAGGGACTCCTGCTTTCTTCGTGGGAAAAGCTTTCAGACGTACACAGACACACGCATATAATAAATACGTACACGTGGGCTGACATGCTTCAGGCCTGGAGAAACTTAACGCAAACTGCTTGTTGAAAACCAGGGCTGGGGAACCAGCGATGGCCCTGCTGATGCTTCCACCAGCCCCACAGCCAGCATGACCAATGGTTAAAGAGGGGGAAAGCATCCGAGTGGCTGAACTATTTATTCCCTGAAGCAGATGCTCTGCTTTGTCACTAGCGCTTCGTTGGTGTCAGTGGCTGCCTGCAACGGTTCCTTGGGAGGAAAGGGAAAGGCACTCTGTACATGCTCAGAAGCACTGCCGTAGTCGCATATGCAGCACCACTACGTGGATGCGAGGATTGTGACTCGCTGTGTCAGCTGCATGTCGGAAAATACTTTCTGCGGCCGCCCCACTGACAAGTAATGAATGCGGTAGGATCGCGAGATATTATTTATCTTCCTGGATACAACTTTATTTCTCCATTTCACCCTGCGCCCGCTTAAAGGGATGCATTAGTATATTCAAAGTTTCCCTCTCCGTTCTTTCGTCTACTTTTTTGTGGAATGTGGATCCCCCCCCCTCGACTTTTGCTTGACGGGGGCGGGTAAACAGGCGAGAAGGTCGCTGCCAGGGTGTGCAAAACTTACCGCAGCTTAAGCTACGCTGAACACAGTGGAGCTTACTTCTGAGTAAACGTGGAGGATTGAGTTGTAAATGCTGTGCTCAGCCAGGGTTTTTTCCCCTTCCCAAGGTTTGTGTGCAGTGCCAGATTTAGGTATAAACTAAACAAGCTTTAGTTTAGGCCCCCCCAAAAAATTAAAGGGGAAAAAACTGGATGTATATTTCCAAAATATAAGATAAAAAACATATAAAATAAAACAACAGCAACAGTGTATTGTATTGTTTTGTGTTGTGTAGGCGCCTGTGGTGTAAGTAATGGGCCCCGCCTGCTCCTTAAAATATCACTGGTTTGCTCATTTCTACATACAGTGGTACCTCGGGTTAAGTACTTAATTCATTCCAGAGGTCCGTTCTTAACCTGAAACTGTTCTTAACCTGAAGCACCACTTTAGCTAATGGGGCCTCCCACTGCCGCCGGAGCACAATTTTTATTCTCATCCTGAAGCAAAGTTCTTAACCCAAGGTACTATTTCCAGGTTAGCAGAGTCTGTAACCTGAAGCGTATGTAACCCGAGGTACAACTGTATAGGGTGCCTACATTCTGCATGGACTGGTTGCATGTGTTTGCATTATTAGGTTTGTTATGAATAAAAAATCATTTTAAGTTAGAGCTTAATATTTATTTCATTATTAATATACTACTTAATTGTATTTCACTATTAATACACTTCTTCTTAATTGTATTTCAGTTCAACAATTACTTTGATAAAATACGTATTTTGTTATGTGCAAATGGCTTTAGATACCTATTAGGTCTATAAATTACCATATAGCATACAGTGGTACCTCGGGTTAAGAACTTAATTCGTTCTGGAAGTCTGTTCTTAACCTGAAACTGTTCTTAACATAAGGCACCACTTTAGCTAATGGGGCCTCCTGCTGCTGCTGCGCCGCCGCTACACGATTTCTGTTCTCATCCTGAAGCAAAGTTCTTAACCCGAGGTAATATTCATGGATTAGCAGAGTCTGTAACCTGAAGCGTATGTAACCTGAAGCGTATGTATAACCCGAGGTACCACTGTATATTCAACACACAAAAGCAACAATTTGTTGTTGACAAAGGACAGCTGGACATATAAAGGGCCCCATTACCTTCAGTAGCTTAGGGCCTCATCAAACCTAAATCCAGCCCTGTTTGTGTGTGTTGACACACAAATTCGACTACCTGTAGATAAAACCTTATTTCCTGCTGCTGTCAGTGGCATGATCAGGAAACATATTACCTGCGGGGGGGGAGGGCTGTAGGCAGTGGTGTAGCGTGGGGGGTGCAGGGGGGGCCGGCCGCACCGGGCGCAACATCTGGGGGTTAGGGTTAGGGGGTGCAAATCCACGGGTTAGGGGGCGCAAATTACTTGCCTTGCCCCGGGTGCTGACAACCCACGCTACGCCACTGGCTGTAGGGACTGAGAGCCAAGTTCTACTCAGACCAGATTCTTTGAAACCAATGAACCTAAGTTAGTTAGAACCTAACTTCAGCAGTTCTACTCTGAGTAGGACTAGCACTGAATAGCATCCACAGAGGGCTGCCCCCCCCCCATGAGGCAAGGTGAGGTGATGGCCTCGGGTGGCAGGAGCCACAAGGGAGGTCGATCTGGCCCCTTGCCCACTCTCTTTAGAAGCCCCCCTTGCTGCCTTCACAGTGGCCTCTTGGTGAATAGGAGGCACTGCTGGTCTCCCCACCCCACACCTGGAGAGGAAATGGCGGGGCCTGCTGCGCTCTGGCACCCACCCGGTGTGATTCTTCTGAGTGGGCCCCTTTTCCCCTGTGACAGCCTTTGATTCCCAGTTCAGTTGCTGGGTAAAGTTGATTTGATCCCCGCTTGTTCCTTCACTCCCCGCTTCTTCCCTGGCAGGGTGTGTGTGTGCTGTTTTGTGGTTTGCCTCAGGTGGCAAAATATCTTGATCTGGCCCTGCATCCACAGATGGGGTAAAATGCATTTCTGCAGTGCTCGCGAGAGCTTTCCCCCATGCATTAGATTTCAGGGCAAAAGGACAAATATTGGGGGAGGGGGACGTGACTACTTGTGTGGAGGTGCTTGTCTGCTCAGCATCCCTCTGGTCCACATCTCTCACCGATATAAAGAAATTTGTGGGGAGTCCATGGGAGAGGTGCTGCTTTCCTCTTCATGCTTGTTTGAGGAGGAGGGCTTTGGGGGGGGCTCTTTGCTGCCACAAATCACAGGACACAAATTTCACCCCTGGCCATTCCTATTACTCCCTTCCCAGAAAGCAAACAACGTACAGGTAGCTTCTCAGGGAATCCAGACCCGAATGAACCCGCCATTAATTTTCCTCCCCACCCTGATCTTGCCTTTCACGCCCCAGCACAAAGCCTCAATGAGAGCAGAGAGACGTTTGATTGTGCAGATTAAGATTTCTCTTGTAGCTGTGTGCTGTCATTACTAGATGTCCCTGTTAAGTCTACATTGATTCTGGCACCAATCTGGGCTTGTTACCCCTTATACCAGGGGTCAGCAAACTGTTTCAGCAGGGGGCCAGTCCACTGTCCCTCAGACCTTTTGCGGGGGGCGGACTATATTTTTTATTTTGGCAGGGAATGAACGAATTCCTATGCCCCACAAATAACCCAGAGATGCATTTTAAATAAAAGGACACAATCTTCTCATGTAAAAACACGCTGATTCCCGAACCATCTGCGAGCCGGATTTAGAAGGCGATTGGGCCGGATCCAGCCCCCGGGCCTTAGTTCGCCTGCCCATGCCTTACACTATGTGGGAAAGCAGAGGTCCAGTCCATCTTGCCTTGTGTCTCAGGGCACAGGAATTTATAATTTATATTTATGCTTATATTCCTTGCTGTTTCAAGGCTCAAACAGGCAGGTGTGGGAAATGTCTGGTGCTAAAGGCTACATTCTCTTAAAATGTTACACTGAACCAATGAACATTTATCCACACGAGAATTCATTGCAGTGGTGTGGGACCTCTGACCTCTGGATGACGTCAGCATCTCCCATTAGACGTTGGTGTCCAGAAACATCTGGTGAGGAAATAGGTTCCCTACCTCAGACTACTGGAACCAGTGAATGTGGACCTTAATTAATAGTCTTTGTTGGTAGCTATAGAACTGATAACTTTACTTCTCTTTTTAAATTTTAATTTGGTTTTCTGTATAACATTTTTTCACCTTTCAGTCCTGTTCCCCCCCCTTTTTTTTCTATTTTAATTGAAAATGCAGTAAAATAGCTACAGTGTTACCTCAGGTTACATACGCTTCAGGTTACAGACTCCGCTAACCCAGAAATATTACCTCGGGTTGAGAACTTTGCTTCAGGTTGAGAACAGAAATCGTGCTCTGGTGGTGCGGCGGCAGCAGGAGGCCCCATTAGCTAAAGTGGTGCTTCAGGTTAAGAACAGTTTCAGGTTAAGTACGGACCTCCGGAACGAATTATGGACTTAACCCGAGGTACCACTGTACATACAAATTCAATAAAACAGAGAATACAGCTATTGTTACACTTTGTATTGCTTTGTGCTGTGTGTACTTCTCTCTTTAAAACAAACAAACCACAACTTATAATCATGGCAATCAGTCACTGCATCCTGTAGCAGGGAGTTCCGCAGATCGTATATGTATGTGAGGACTTCTTGCTCGTTTTGAATCTCTTAACACTGAGTCCAACAGGTTTCCTAAAATTTTAACATAAGTACAAGAACCTGCTTAGTGCTTTTATTTACAGTTATAAGTGGCATGCACATTTTGTTAAATAAAATAACATGAATGATTATGCAGTAGCAGTCAGCAACAGAAGGATTCCTGAGCCAAATTTCATGTACAATGCTCTGAAGAATGCTGCCTGGCCTACGCAGTGCCCAATCTAGCAGAGAAAGCTGCTGAGATGCTGAAGCTCAGGAAGATCACTTTTACTCAATGTCACCGTATATAACCATAGGCAGATAATACTGACATTCGCACGTGATGGCTTAGAATTCCGGCATTACCACACCTTTTTACGTGGTTGTCGTCATGCACTGAAAATAATCCATCCAAGCCTTCACACGAAAGAACTCACTAGTGTGCACTCATACAAATTAACCACAAAAAATGACAAAAGGTGCATATATACACACACAATATCCAGTTTTTGTTTTTTAAAAAATGCTACTTAATTTTAATTCCTGGTTTCTCATTCATTTTCCTGTACTGCCTTTTTTCACACTGCCTTTTGTTTTCTGCCGTGTGCCAAACTGGCAGCTCTGGGGATTATTTTCTTTAGAGAGAAAAGAAATACTGGGGACTGAGCCACACTGTAAAACCACATCCTCTGGATGGAAAGCCTTCCCCCAAAGTGTGTGCCAAAGATGAGCATCGGTGCTGGAAGTTGATTAAGCTGTGGCTTGCCTTGAATTAAGTGTTAGGGCATAATAATCGAGCAGAAAATTCTCCAGCATGCAAGTCTTAGAAATGAAGAGGTGCTGTGCAAGAACACAACTTGTCCCAAGAGCACAACTGCACAAGAACACAACTCTTGTTGATTTCACGGGCGAGCGGGGAACATGCACGGAAGAACTTCCCAGTACATCAGGTGTGGGGAACCTTGGCCCTCCAGATGTTACTGAACTACAATTCCCATCAGCCCCATCAAGCATGACGGTGGCCAAGGATGATGGGAGTTGTAGTCCAGCAATAACTGGCGAGCCAGAGGTTCCCTGTACCTGCAGAATTTGATGACCCCCCCCCCATCACCACTTTTCCAGGGGTAGTAGCTAAGGACAGCTGTCACGTTTCACTCGTTTATTTTGTGGAATGATTCAACTGCACATAACACACACACACAACGAATAGTTACCTGAACTCTTGATTCCTGCCTTGGGAGATGATGGCACATCCTAACAGGTTGTGTATATTGCACCTGCCAGATGGCTCCCGGTGACAGGAGCAGGATATCCTCCTTTGGGAAATACAGCACAGACTGGCCACAGCCCCCAAGCTGAATGTTCCATTCCAGGCTGGCCTTTGCACAGCCTTAAACACAACCCCACACCCCCAATTTCTTCTTGGGGAAATTGCACAGCACAGTGCTGTCACAGTCTTTCTCTGGGCATGACACACTTACGCAGAGTCCCTTAACTATGCATACGGAGGCTAGTGCAGTCTAGTCATTGGGGGGAATTCAAATGTATACTGTCTATTTGTGCCACTTAAATGAATTTTGCCACCACAAATCCACTTTACGAAAATATCCGATGTTTGCAGTTTGGAAAGTGGCAGGGAAATGCACTAAAATGTATGGGATGAATGAATGAATGTGAAGACATACGAATATCCCACAAGCAAATCAGGATCAACACAGCAGACCAAGTCAAAACGAACACTCAATGAAGACTAATTTAATCTAACCTCCGCATAAGCTTTGTGCAAGCAAATCGCAATGGAGGCTCAATAAATAGGTCGCCTGGACTCCTCTAATGGGGCTTCGGGTGAACTGAATACAGACAGAACCAGGAGCTTCCAGAAGGAAGACAGCTTTTGCAGTCTTGCACAGCAGATCCACGCAAGTCTAGTGCAGTACAGACAACTCAGAGTGAGGGTCAGAGAGGAGGTCTTTGTATTCTGGGATGCAGGTGGAAGGGCAAGCGGGCAGGCAGGCAAACAGCTCAACAAACAAATTGCAGCAGGGAGAGGAAGGAGCAAGAGGCTAGCTGTTGCCCAGGCAAATAAAGGTCAGGCCAGAAGAGCTACTGGGGGCTGCCTGTGCGGGAGGGAAGCCATGCTCAGATCTATTTAGGCAGAAAAATGTTGCCCTCTTACCCCGTTTTTTGTTGTTGTTTCGGTTTTTGTTTTTTTGTGGAGCTACTCAGCACTAGAGGTGCCAGCATTCAGGCCTGATGTTTTGCAATACAATTCTGACCAAAGTTAACACTCAGTTTGCAAACTTCTATTTTTTGCTGTCACCCCTTGGAAAATGCTCAGGGTGAAAACAAGAGAAGGCTCTGAGTAATCAAAGTGAAACTCCCAGCTCTGAACCACTGCACAGCTGCTGCCAGTCAGAGCAAACAGCATTGAACTAGATGGCCCAATGGTCATCCTATGTCTGAGTTAACCCTTCGATGGCTATATGGTTACTGGTTCTTCCCATTCTTACTTGTCAACTACTGTCAGCCGCATTTCCCTCCCTCACAGAGCTACAATTTCCAGAGTTCCTTGGGGAGAGGGACTGATTGTTAGACCATTCAGGAAACTGTGGCTCTGTGAGGGGAATGGGGGGGTCTCTCTCTCAGCAGCCTTAGCAAACAGCAGTTCCCAGGATTCTCTGGGGGAAGCCATGACTGGTTAAAGCGGTGTGATATCGCTTTAAATGAATAGGGCAGATGGGATTTAGGCTAATCTCCAAACTCATTCATTTGTGGCACTGTGTGTGTGTGTTTAAAATCACCTCTCCATTTTTGCTACAATATGACCTCAGAGATTTTATTTGTGTTTCTATAAAGTGTGCTTTTCAAGTGTATGCATATTAAGCATAGCAGGTTGTGTTCAATAAGTGTTTACTCAGAGCAGACCTAAGTTAGGTGTGCTTATTAATTTCAGTGAGTCTACTCTGAGTTTGACTAATTTGGACATAACCCAGACATTCCAATCACCTCCAGCATTTAAAACCACTGTATTCTCTCTAACACAACTTACCTCATTAAGCAACCCTGCTAGTTTAATGAAACCTGACTTTAAAAAAAATCAAATGCCTCAGCTGCAGTTTTGGTTCCAGCTGTCAGTCTAGTTAAATCAAACTGGATCAGCTCATGACCATTTGAGCCAAGAATATTCCCAATAATAACCATTTTCTCTTTCATAGTGGCTTGTTTTGCCTTTAGACTGGCAGTCTTAAGGAGAAAAGTTTGTGGGGATGATAAGTTAAATTCTTCAGGGGAGAAAACCCTTATCTGACAGAATGCCTGGTCTTAATAATTATTTTAACTGTGTAATGTATTTTGTTTTGTTTTATGCAGTGCTCTGGGGGGGGGGTACACAGGGATACGCATACCCCTGAACATTTTGTGAATCTTTGTACTTTTGTCCATTTACTTTATTTATTTTTTCCGATTTGAACTATAAAATGGTGATTTTCTTGACTCAAAACGAGAGTACCCCTAAACTTTTTTTTTTAGAAAAAAGCACTGGTTTTATGTATCTTGTTTTTTTCTAATGGCTTCAGCTACACAAATAAATAATATTCCTAATTTGAAACAAAACTTAAAATCATGGGCAACGGGGGGGGGGGCGCTGGGGGCAAGTGTTATCTAGAGTTGACCCTCTTTGTGGAGGGAGGCCAAGTGCAATGGCATGGTGAGGGGTGCACTCTGCACATGGTCAGGGAGTACTGTTTTTAACACTTGATTGGGAGCCGCCCAGAGTGGCTGGAGAAACTCAGCCAGATGGGCGGGGTATAAATAATAAATTATTATTATTATTATTATTATTATTATTATTATTATTATTATTATTATCCTCCTTGGAAGCTCAGCAAAAAGCAGGGGGAAAGCCTAAATGCCCGTCTGAGTCCATGCTTAAGTTACATATTTCTTTACCTCTGGGATTTTACTGACTGTTTTGCTAAAAATTCCAGCCCCCACAAACCCTTCCATTCACCTTCCTTGGAGGCCAATTTTAAGCCAGGAAGAAGGGGGTTATCTCAGATACTTTAAGGCATCACACAAATCTGCTTTTATGGGTATTTCAAGCACTTCCTGATAGCAGCAGCATTTGTTTAGAATAGATATGCTGCTCTCATGGCTTATAGTAGCTTAAGAGGGAATTTCTTCACCCAGTGGCTCTCAGGTTGCGGCCAGTGTTGGGAATGGAGGTGAAATTCAATTCAGTCTGCATTTAAGTCCGGACCTGTCAAATTTGCACTTTTTAAAACAATACGCCAAGCAAAACACAGCTCTCCCTGAAATTCACACTTGCCCCAATTTTGCAATGCAAGTCTCCAACCAAACAGTATTTACCAATATGCATTTATTTGGGGAATGTGCATAAAAATGAAGATATTAGTGAAAATAATATCCAGGAATGCAATATACTAGGGGGAACTGCTTGAAAAAAACTGCGTACATTAGTCAAAACTGCATATAAGAAGGTGTTTATTGGGGGAAATTCACACTGAAACGCTGAAGAATCTTTGTGAGGATGTTCTTTCTAAATTTAAAATGCTGCAGAATTTAAGAACTGGGAAGCGAAGAGAACCAAAATGGACAGATCCGTTCATCCCTCCTCTGAAGCAAGTCCTACTGGTTTCAATGGGACTTTCTTCCAAGTAGGCGACCTTTGGGTGAGAACCTTAAGCATTTCTCTCTCTTTAAAGTAGGGGGAAACAGCAAGAGCAGAATCAGCAACATCTCCCTTCCACGCCTCTCCCCATACACACACATCTCAGACATGTTTTGAGCCTTTGCAGATGCGGCTGTCTTCCCTCAGACCTCCTCCTGATTAGCAGTGACATTTTGCAGCTTGCTCACCTAGGGTAGAACCTCAAGAAGCTCCCTTAATCTCTCTGCAGCAGCACTTTGGCTGAGAAAGCAAGAGGAGGAAAGGACGACATTTCTAACGCTGGTCTGGAGTGGGAGTGGGAAGACTCTTGTGACGGAAAGGGGGAGTGGAATCCCCTTTAGATGTTTCCCATCATAAAATGCTTTTCTCACAGGAAACCTTGTAAAAGAAACCAAGGGATATTATTCCTTCTCGCTCCCCAGAGAGGGCAATAAGATGCGGGAAAAGAGCAATTAAGATGTGGGAAATCTGACTTCCATCTGATTTTTCCACTAGAAAATTCTCACTTCCGACTACTATCCTCAATATTCAGTAGAAAAAAAGGTTAACAGTTTTGTTAAACCACAGAGCCTAGGACTTGCCGATCAGAAGGTCGGCAGTTCGAATCCCCGCAACGGGGTGAGCTCCTGTTGCTCGGTCCCTGCTCCTGCCAACCTAGCAGTTCGAAAGCACGTCAAAGTGCAAGTAGATAAATAGGTACCACTCCGGCGGGAAGGTGAACGGTGTTTCCGTGTGCTGCTCTGGTTCGCCAGAAGCGGCTTAGTCATGCTGGCCACATGACCCGGAAGCTGTATTGGCTTCCTCGGCCAATAAAGTGAGATGAGCGCCACAACCCCAGAGTCAGCCACGACTGGACCTAATGGTCAGGGGCCCCTGTACCTTTTAAGATGCTCTTGAGACCAGGACAGCAGTCAGCATCCCAGGTGCCTGCATTGGCTTGCAGGTTTCCCACAGCCAGCCAATGAAAGCGCTGCATTGGGAAATGAATTCATGTTAGTGATACTGATGGCAAAAAGAAGGTTTGGGATTTATTACGGCTGTTTCCAAACCACTACTGTTTTCAGGTGTTGGGGTTCAATTGCACACCAGAAATTCAGGTTGCACAATTATTGTTTGTTGGGTGTTTTTGCACAACAAACCCGCTTTCTCAAAATACTGTACAGCACTGTACTGTGATAAGGAAAGCGGTGAGAAATGCAGTGGAAATGGTGGGATAACACTTGCTTTGGTGTGATATCATCTAACCTCCCTGCGAACAAATCACAAATAATTAAACAGCCAACGTCACTGAATCTCTCTGCAAACAAATGAATGCTCAATAAGCAAGTCTTCTGGAAGTGCCCTAGGCTATGTCTTAGGGTGTTTTCACAACTGTGATGCTTAAGATGGTCTTTCTTTCTTTCTTTCTTTCTTTCTTTCTTTCTTTCTTTCTTTCTTTCTCAGATTTACTGCATCTGTTACATGAACGTAAGAGCAAGATTGGTAGCTGGAATGTGTGATCTAATGTAGGCATGGGAAGAATTGAGGTTTGCAGGATCTACTTTCCTTTTTATAAGAACTTCAAAATATCAGCTGGAGCCACGTGGAAAATGGTGGTTAAGGGGACAGAGCCAATTGTTTAATGTACGGTACTTGCTGAGCCACATATACAGTCATACCTCGGGTTACAGACTCTTCAGATTGCGCGTTTTTGGGTTACGGACACGTCGAAACCCAGAAGTACCGGAATGGGTTACTTCCGGGTTTTGGCACTCATGCATGCATAGAAGTGCTAAATCGCGCTTTGCGCATGCGCAGAAGCGCCAAATCGCAACCAGTGCGTGCACAGATGCGGCGTTGTGGGTTGCGGACACTGCGGGTTGCGAACGTGCCTCCCACACAGATCACGTTCACAACCCGAGTGTCCACTGTACTGGGATGGGTTGTATAGATAAACACAAATTGCGTGACAAGATCCTGGGCCCCGTAGTTCCCTTATAATAAATACACATGGACACAAATATTTTAGGTCAATGGGCTAAAATAGGCCACAGCTTCATTGGTTACAGATGTGAGTGGTTTGGCTTAGGCATTGGGTGAAACTAGACTACAGTATATCCCGACTCCTGCCCATCTGCAGGGAGTCACACTATAGGTAAACCACAAGTTGGGGGAGCCCAGGGTCCCCGATGGATTGTGCCGTGTCCCTAGCCCACAACCAGGCTTTGGACAGGATCCACACCGCTGGATCCCTTTAACAGGATACCCTTATCAAGGCGGGGCAGGTGGAGGCTACAACCTCCCCTCCCATAAACAAAGGCTTATCCAATGCCTAACCTTAAACAGCTTGTGGCCACACCCTCAGTCATGCCAATTGGATGGCCGGTGACGGCATCACTCCACCCTCCAGCTGGGTCACTGGGGGGTCCTGGATGCCAGTCCACAACACTGGCCCCAGGGAAGGGTAACAGACTTGCCATCTAAGTTACTACACAGGCCAGGGAGTCAAAGATAGAGGGAGCAGGGAATGCGCGGGACCAAAAGACAGAACTCTGCTGTTCTGCAAAGTCATATCTGCACCACACATGTAAAAAAAAGGTAAAGGTACCCCTGCCCGTACGGGCCAGTCTTGACAGACTCTAGGGTTGTGCGCCCATCTCACTCAAGAGGCCGGGGGCCAGCGCTGTCCGGAGACACTTCAAGGTCACGTGGCCAGCGTGACATCGCTGCTCTGGCGAGCCAGAGCCGCACACGGAATGCCGTTTACCTTCCCGCTAGTAAGCGGTCCCTATTTATCCACTTGCCCCCGGGGGTGCTTTCGAACTGCTAGGTTGGCAGGCGCTGGGACCGAGCAATGGGAGCGCACCCCGCCGCGGGGATTCGAACCGCCGACCTTTTGATCGGCAAGCCCTAGGCACTGAGGCTTTTACCCACAGCGCCACCCGCGTCCCACACCACACATGTAAAACACAGTTATTCCACTTTGACCGTCATGGCTTCCCCCTGCCCAAGAATCTTGGGAGCTGTAGTTTACCCCTTACTGAGCTATAGTTCCTAGCACCCTTAACAAACCGATATAATATCACACAGGTGCCCAAAGCTCATTTCATAAGAGAGGAAACCTTAGCCGAAAGGCTCATATAGGAAACTGGTTGCCTCTATAAATGGCATGGGGAGCTTCTTGGTCCTGGTACCACTTGGCGGCATTCCTTCCTGCCCTGACAGCCATGCTATTAGCGGTTACTCTCTGATAACATGAGCCTCCACTTCATCACATAGCACTTCTGTGGTGACAGTGTGGAGCTGATGATCTCCAGATCTGTCCTTCTCCGCCTCCGACAGACTCCGTTCTGGCTAGCATTGTGGCATATTCATCAAGGCTGAGTCTCCACCTCTGTTCCCTCTGGGTTTTATGCCATGGAAAGATTGATGAATGCTGCTCTTTGGCAGCCTCACACTTTGTGCCAGTCTTCCTAGCCCAGAGGTGCTATCAGGTAGGGGTGGGGTGGGAAAGGAACCGGGTTCAGTTTAAAACCTAACTATCCTACCTAAATCACCTTGACATTTTAACTTCTCCAGATTTTGCAATGCAGTTCTTTAGCTAAGTTGCAAGTACAGGAAAAAAATGCACACACCAAGTGTGCATAAAAATGCATATATTCGTGACAATAAGATACAAAATGCATTATAATAGGGAAAATGCTTTTAGAAATGTGTGCATTAGGCAAAAATGCATGCAAATATGTGTATGTTTGAGAAATTTTCAGTAAAATGCTAGTAAAATTTCATGAGGACTTTAAAAATAAACACAGTGGTACCTCGGGATGCGAACAGGATCCGTTCTGGAGCCCTGTTCGCATCCTGAATAGAACGTAAGGCGCGACGGCGCGTGCTGCCGCTTCCGCACACGCGCGTGACGTCATTTTGAGCGTCTGCACATCCACGAGCGGCGGTTGCCACAGAGCTATGTCTAAAATAAAAAACTGCAGTACTGCCAAAGACAACCAAAGAGTGGGGTCACAAACTCTGTCCGTGGTCACATTGACACATGGGTCTGTAGACACCCCTACTTCTCATCATAGTTTGCTCCGGCGAATATCAGTAAACCATGAGACCCTAAGCAAAGAGGGAATTCCACTCAAACACTGAGAATACAGAGTACCATTACATGGTACAGTGGTACCTCGGGTTACATACCCTTCAGGTTACATACGCTTCAGGTTACACACACTTCAGGTTACAGACTCCGCTAACCCAGAAATAGTGCTTCAGGTTAAGAACTTTGCTTCAGGATAAGAACAGAAATCGTGCTCCGGCGGCACGGCGGCAACAGGAGGCCCCATTAGCTAAAGTGGTGCTTCAGGTTAATAACAGTTTCAGATTAAGAACGGACCTCCGGAACAAATTAAGTACTTAACCCGAGGTACCACTGTACATTATATAAAGTTATCGCAAACTATTTCAGTCACATTAATCAGGGAGCTTAGAGTTACTGTCAGAGGGTTATGGAAGTTCTGGAAAAATGTAAATATAAGAACCTCACTTCCTGCATTTTCCAGAAACAACAGAAGACACAAGTTTTCCCAGGTCTCTGTCAAAGGGATATTGATTTTGTATTTTTCTTAAATGTATCTGCTGTTATTTTTTGTATGACATTTAACTGTTGTGAAAGCTATTTGTTTACTTATTTTGCATTTTGTACATCACCTTGAGATGTGTGTGGAAGATGATTAATAATAAAATTAGTGGCCAATAAACAACATAGGAAGTCAATAATAGGAAAATAGCAAGTTTAGGGAAGTTTTTAATGTTTGGTGTTTTACTGTGGCTTTGTAATTTGTCGGAAGCCTCCCAGAGTGGCTAGTGCAACCCGGTCAGATGGGCAGCATATAAATTATCATTAGCACAATAATGATTCTTCACTGCAGACAAATTTTGGTTGAACCAAGCAAGCATATCAAACAATGGAACGGAAGCCCACTCCCTGAAAAAAACACAAAAATGCTGGAACTCAGGCCAAGCTGAGCTGAGTGTAAATTCGCATTGGTATTTGGTTGGCCATTCTGAGAACAGAACCATTGAGTCCACCAGGACTCTCCTTAGATGTCCTTACATTGTTCTTATGAATTCTCAACCATGTGGGGCTTCCGTAGTCAGGATGTTGCATAGAGTTCCCTCTGCATGTCATGCAGGGCTCTGCAGAGCTTATAGCTCTCACACTCATGGGATACTTTGTTTATGCATGTGTGTCCAGTGTTGGTCCAGAGAGGTCCATAGCCATAAAAAAGAATCATAGAATCACAGAATCATAGAGTTGGAACAGACCACAAGGGCCATCGAGTCCAACCCCCTGCCAAGCAGGAAACACCATCAGAGCACTCCTGACATATGGTTGTCAAGCCTCTGCTTAAAGACCTCCAAAGAAGGAGACTCCACCACACTCCTTGGCAGCAAATTCCATTGTCGAACAGCTCTTACTGTCAGGAAGTTCTTCCTAATGTTTAGGTGGAATCTTCTTTCTTGTAGTTTGGATCCATTGCTCCGTGTCCGCTTCTCTGGAGCAGCAGAAAACAACCTTTCTCCCTCCTCTATATGACATCCTTTTATATATTTGAACATGGCTATCATATCACCCCTTAACCTCCTCTTCTCCAGGCTAAACATGCCCAGCTCCCTTAGCCGTTCCTTATAAGGCATCGTAAGACACATGAAACAAACAAACAAAAGGCAAGTTCTTTGTTTATATAATCAGCTGATAGGAGAGGACACATCCATCGTGGTCTAATCTTGTTCCATGAGAACCAATACTGTATATTTTTTTTAATATTTACGATCATGAAGTCTTTAACATGACAAAATCTATATCAGTCAACAAATATTATGTCTGTTATTAAATCACATTTCTTATTTCCTTAAATTTGCAACTCTTAAGCTGACAGAGTGTGTCACACATTTTGGTCTTGTGAGCAAAAAAAAAAAGCAAGTTGGGAAACTTATCAAATGCCAAAACAAGTGTCGAAATTTGTGGTCCCCTTTCAGCTTCAGGCCAAACGGCTCCCCTACACCCTGAACCCCACACAGCGGGCCCCAACTCCATCCATCAGGCCCCTCTCTATGCGTCAGTCTAGAATAGGGGTGTCTGAAGTTGGTTGCTAGGCTCCCTCCTCCTGTGTCCGCCTTGGAGAAGTTCACGATTCTCTTGAAGAGATGCAATCCGATCCGTAATGGACACCGTACAGTATCCTTTTGAACTTTGAAGGCCTCACCTCAGTCATGTGGCTAACAAGGGGATTAACAAATTGGGGGAGATGAGAGTGAAACGAGGCATCGTTCTGGAAGAGGTTGTCCTAGAAATCCCACTAAGAGGAACCAGGGTGGGGATAAGCAGAGAGATTAAGCCAGGTGGGGAGGAGGAGATGGGGCTTGGATGAGAATATGCTGGACCCCAAAGGCTGCTGCAGAGGTCAGGGGCTCTCTCTGGTCCAAGAGGCAGCCACAGGGCAGTATCAGTTTAGACCAGCCTTTGCAAACTTGGCTCCCTCCAGATGTTCCGGACCGTTGTGCTGGCTGGGGCATCTGATAGGAGTTGTAGTCCAAACATCTGGAGGGCAGCAGTTTGACAAAGGCTGGCATAGACTATAGGATGGCTAGTGACTGGTGCCTGCTTTTCCCAGTGCTTTCAGGGTCCTGTCTACAACTCCCTCGGTGCTGAAGCTAGGCTTGAAATACAGGCTGTTCCCAAGCCTAATTATTGCGCTCTGTGCGCTTTTTTGTGTAATCATCCTGGAGATTGTAGCTGGGGAGCAACGGTTAACTCTTGCCTTCCCAGCTGCAGTCTCCAGGAAGATCAACATAATAATAATAATAATAATAATAATAATAATAATAATTTATTATTTATACCCCGCCCATCTGGCTGGGTTTCCCCAGCCACTCTGGGCGGCTTCCAAAAGAATATTAAAATACTGTGATACATCAAACATTAAAAGCTTCCCTAAACCCCTCTGTTAGGCTTGAAGGGGAGCTAAAATGCATTTTTATCCACCCTAATTGTTGGCAGAATACATGTCACATGTATGTGCCTGTGATGCTCCTATCCCCAAACCCAATGACAGTGGATCACACTTGAAAGTAAGCCAGAGATTTTTACTCAGGCTGAAAGTGGTACAGGCTCAGCAGCAAGCACAAGGTCCAGAAGTCATGATTCCAAGGTATATGAGCACGGCTAGAGGTTCAGAAATGAATGGAAGCTACGAAGGCGTCCCAACAGCTGACGTGCCCTTCCTGCCCAGCTCCAGCTGGGCGTGTGTGTCTGATCCCACTCACAAAGGCAGCACCTGGTCCTTAGTGACAAGACTGTGTCCTGTCCCTCCACCTCCAGCTCTGCTGCTGCCACCTGGTGAAAGGCCTCCCGCCTCCCTGATGAGACTCTACAGGAGAGATGGATGGCAGATCTGCTTCCCCTAGAGTCACAAGGGGAGGACCGTCATCTCTGAGTGCCAGCCTTCCAGCCTCTGCTCCTCCTGCTCCTCCGCTGCCAAATCCTGGTGAAACTATCAGACCCATGACAGTGCAGTTGTGGCACAATGCATAGACAGCAATTAATTAAGTCTGGTAAGATATGGTGTTATGTACTGAGCTGAATCCTAGAACAATAGGATCCAGAATGCAGCAGTCTGATTGGTCCGCATGAGCCACCCAATCCAGCTCCAGGTGGAAGTGAAACAGTGACCTGATTAGCCTGCAGGAGCAGCCAATCAGGCTCCTGGAGGAGGTGAATCTGCAACCTGATTGGTCTACAAAGGCAAGCCAGAATTAGCCAATCATGTGGGGCCCATTGTGTAAATAATGTATATATAGCTAGACATTTTGGGGAAAGTTTCATTCATTGCTACTCTGAGCTAAATAAAGAGCATGAAATTCACACTCAATTCCAAGTATATTTCATATGTCCAACCCTGTTGGTTGGCGAGATCACTACATGCAGTGATTGGCTTCTCTTTTCTGGGGGTCCCAAAACACCTGCTTTAGCTCCTCAAGGAAGGCCAGGAACCAAGAAGAAGATTAGGTGTGGTACTGCAGTATCTTTGAGAATGTTAAATAACCATACCTGGCCTCAACTGAATACTAAGTCTCCAGGTCACAGGTTCAGGTAAATCCACCACTGAGCCACTGAGAACATTTCAGGGAGGCTGAATGAGCATCTTTTGGGGGGCAGTGCAAGAACAAACAAGATGAATTTTAACAGGGAGAAATGTAAAGTATTGCACTTGGGCAAAAAAATGAGAGGCACAAATACAAGATGGGTGACACCTGGCTTGAGAGCAGTACATGTGAAAAGGATCTAGGAGTCTTGGTTGACCACAAACTTGACATGAGCCAACAGTGTGACGCGGCAGCTAAAAAAGCCAATGCAATTCTGGGCTGCATCAATAGGAGTATAGCATCTAAATCAAGGGAAGTAATAGTGCCACTGTATTCTGCTCTGGTCAGACCTCACCTGGAGTACTGTGTCCAGTTCTGGGCACCACAGTTCAAAAAGGACACTGACAAACTGGAATGTGTCCAGAGGACGGCAACCAAAATGGTCAAAGGCCTGGAAACGATGCCTTATGAGGAACGGCTAAGGGAGCTGGGCATGTTTAGCCTGGAGAAGAGGAGGTTAAGGGGTGATATGATAGCCATGTTTAAATATATAAAAGGATGTCACATAGAGGAGGGAGAAAGGTTGTTTTCTGCTGCTCCAGAGAAGCGGACACGGAGCAATGGATCCAAACTACAAGAAAGAAGATTCCACCTAAACATTAGGAAGAACTTCCTGACAGTAAGAGCTGTTTGACAGTGGAATTTGCGGCCAAGGAGTGTGGTGGAGTCTCCTTCTTTGGAGGTCTTTAAGCAGAGGCTTGACAACCATATGTCAGGAGTGCTCTGATGGTGTTTCCTGCTTGGCAGGGGGTTGGACTCGATGGCCCTTGTGGTCTATTCCAACTCTATGATTCTATGATTCTAACAGCTGCTACAATTTAGGCAGCCTGCAACTGACTCTGAAGATCCAGATTTCCAGTCAAAGGTTGGGCTACTTGAGCTTGCGAAGGCTGGTTTTCAGCCAAGAAGGCTTGGTTGTTGGCTACAAATGCTTCCATCCATCATGTACCCAGTTAGCTGAATTTGTTGTCTCTGTACAGGTTTAGGCTGCATTCAGACAAACACTTTATTCCATTTCCCAAACATTCTCAACCTGATGTTTTTTCACACTTTATGTGATATTTCACATGATATGAAAGCCACTTCTGGAAATCTATGGGAAATTAAGTGCTAATTTCCATGTTATTTGCTTGCAGGAAAAAAAATCAATTTTCAAATTTAAAATTTAGCGTGACATGGGAGTATATTGCTCAAAAAGCCACAGTTCCATAGCACAACATGTAATGCAGTGCAAAAGCAACATTAGAATCTGGGACAGAAGTGCCAGCATCATAATCAGGAAAACTAAAAGAAGGAACTTTTTATCATATGTGGTGGGATTGTAGTGAAAATTAAAACATTTGGGAAATGATATATAATGAACTGAAGAAAATGTTCCAATTAACATTTGTAAAAAAGCCTGAAGCATTTTTGTTAAGGATTGTAGGAAAAGACCTGCCAAGGAAATTGAAGAACATATTCATGTATATGATAATGGCAGCAAGAGTCTTAATAGCACAAGAATGGAAGAATGAAGAAATCTCGACAAAAGAGCAGTGGAAGGGAAATTGATGGACTATGTGGAACTGGTGAAACTGACGCATAAATTACACGACAAGGACAAGTGTGACTTTAAAGAAGAATGGGAACCTTTTACAAAGCACTTAAAGAAACAACAAAATGTACTGATCTCTTTGGCAGGTTTTGAATAAACAGACACAAATTTATTATTGGTAACATATAGACAGATAAATTAAGGATCGTTACAATTTTAGAATATGCAGAGAGTAAAAGTAAAGGTAAAGGTACCCCTGCCCGTACGGGCCAGTCTTGACAGACTCTAGGGTTGTGCGCCCATCTCACTCAAAGAGGCCAAGGGCCAGCGCTGTCCGAAGACACTTCCGGGTCACGTGGCCAGCGTGACATCGCTGCTCTGGCGAGCCAGAGCCGCACACGGAAACGCCGTTTACCTTCCCGCTAGTAAGCGGTCCCTATTTATCTACTTGCACCCAGGGGTGCTTTCGAACTGCTAGGTTGGCAGGCGCTGGGACCGAACAGCGGGAGCGCATCCCGCCACGGGGATTCGAACCGCCGACCTTTCGATCGGCAAGCCCTAGGCTCTGAGGCTTTAACCCACAGCGCCACCCGCGTCCCATGCAGAGAGTAACATGTGCTCAAAAACCAGAGAGAGGAGCTGAGGGAAGTCCAGGAGGGGGTAGGAGGGAGGGTTTTTTCCAGTGGGGGAGGGAAATTTATGGGGGGGGGAATGAGGTTGATATGTTTTTGATAAATTGTTATGCTGAAATGTTGAATAATTTAAAAATTATGAAAAAGAAAAGGAAACGAAAACTAATGCAATAATCTGCACATCTGAATGCATCCTTGAGTCTTCTTGTGGATCAAGAACTGGCTAAGAAACAGTCTTTCCAAAGAGAGTGGCCGGAAACTAGTGTGTTGATATACAGAGGATATATATACTGGTTTAAAGAGGTGACTAAGTTACTGCTCCTTCCAACCTAGCAGTTTGAAAGCATGTCAAAGTGCAAGTAGATAAATAGGTACCACTCTGGCGGGAAGGTAAACGGCATTTCTGTGCGCTGCTCTGGTTCACCAGAAGCAGCTTAGTCATTCTGGCTACATAACTCGGAAGCTGTACACCGGCTCCCTCGGCCAATAAAGCGAGATGAGCACTGCAAACCCAGAGTCGGTCACGACTGGACCTAATGGTCAGGGGTCCCTTTACCTTTAAGTTACTGCACTGTTTCCTGTTTTGCCTATTTCTTTCACATAGATGTTATATGTGGTGAGGGGTATGTGGCACAGCCCTGCCATAGCAGTAGGCCTGCCCCGATAGGAGGTGGCTTGACAAAGCACTGTGTGTACGCATGTTTGAATCAGATGCTTGAGAAGTGCGTTTTTAGCACAAAACAGATTATAACTGTCCCAGCAGAAGGCACTTTAGGTTGGCAAATAGGGTTGGATAGGGATGAGGTTGCGTATACAGTCAGCACCCCGAAAAGGCGCCTGCACCCAGCACCGAATGCACATTATCACCCAATATGTACTCACCCCTGGTCTGGGCAGTGAAGGCATTTACCGCTTCCTGGCTTGTTCTCTGGCTCTGATTCCCGCACAGCAGATGCCTGTGGCTGAGTCATGGTGCAAACAGGGGACTTGTTCAGGCCTTGCACCATCTTCCCTCTGAGCTGCTTTCTGTGCCCCCGTCATGCCTGTCCAATCCATACATTAATAAATAAACAGAGGCTTATAAAACCAGCATCCGTTTCCCAGTGATCTCATTCCTCCAAAGGAAACAGACCTGTCAAGGCTACTTGGAACCTCCCATTGTTTGGTCAGGGGCAGCACGACACAATGTCGGGGGTGATGGCTCTAGAGGCTCAGGTCTTTTCCAATAAAATCTTCTCCTGTATGAGAATGCTGTCAGATTGATTCCCGAGAGAGAGGGGGGGGGGACATGTGGGAAGCGTGAAGTCAGAATTGAAAACCCACATGGACTTTGCGTCCTGCTGAACGAACTTTCCTCCATGTGGCTTTTTAATTCTGACACCAGGGACTCAGCTACACAGCTTCAAATAAAACATTTTGTGTGTGTTGTAAAGTGTCTTATACAAATGTGACACTAGATGGCGATGGTGAGCTATGGCAAAGTGAATATATTTTTCAAAACGTTTTTTTAAAAAGCATTTTCACAGCGTTTTTAATAGGTGTCTAGATTCCACCCAGGTTTTCTATCTCTGTTCCACCAGGGAGTTCATTCCGAGAGCACTCTTGTAGAGGCAAATGTTGTTTATACTGGCTGCAAATATTTATGCGGCTGTATCCTAGGTATGTGTCACAGGAGCGTGCAGGTCAGTAATCACACAGTTCAGAGTTGGAGTTAACTCTTAGCAAAAACACAGTCACCACAGACTTGGTTGTGTGTCAGGCCTATTGAGCAGAGCAGCTCATTCCCAGTGGTCTTACTCCATGAAAATCAGTTGCCAAGACTGAAAGACCTCACCTCCTCACAGCCATCTAAGCCCCCCCCCCCCCCAGCTTTTTCCAAGCAAGCAGAAACTGTGCCTGTGTTTATCCTATCTTTCCTCCACCCTTTTCATGTCTCTTCTGGTTCTGGAAGACCAGGGGTGAGGGGAGCTTATTGTAGCAGGAAGGAGAAACACCTGTGATTTCTTACCAGCCAAACTCGTTGCTGCCTTTTGACCTCTCTCACCCCATCTTCGTGCTTCAGCTTCTGCCTCTGATTCTGCACTGCTCTCTGCTACAGACTCTCCCCGCTCACTAAGCTCTGTTACCCCTTCAGCTTCTGACATCTCTTCCCAGTCCTCTCCCTCTCTGACCACTCAACATCATCCTACTACCGCTCTCGGGGCTCTGAGTCTTCTTCCCTTGGTGGTTCCCCAGCTGGTTCTTCCCATTATTCCTCTGTCCAACCAGTCCATGACAGTGTGCAACTCCCACCATTTGCCTCTGAGGGTCTAACTCAGGGGTGTGGAACCTGTGAACCTCCAGACAGTGCTGGCCTGCAGCTCCCATCATCCCTCGCCACTGGGTGTGCTGGTTTAATCTGGTAGGAGTTGGAAGTCCAGCAACATCTGGAGAACCACATAGGTTACTCAACTCTGGTCTAACTGTCAGGAGCTCAGCCTACACTCAAGTAGGACCCTGGCAGAGGCACATGCCCGACTGGCATGTTCCCTCCCTCCTGCGTGATCGTTTGGGAGCTTCATAAGCTTTTTTCAGCCTGAACATCACAGTGACCGATGCCAACCAACACCAGCACACCTAGGGATCCACAGAGTTTGCGCATCATGCGTAACAGATCTCAGCAACTCAGCATTTTGGCTAATCTACTTTATTTACATGTAAGCACACATGCAGCACTGCAACATGGCTCCCTCTCTCTCTAGCATCAGACAGCAAAGAGAAAAAGAACAAAGGACAATAGCCCCACTTCACGGAAGACAGTAACATAAACATCCTGTCTTCGTCACTTCCCACTCTGTGGAGTCAAAACATATGCTGTCATGTGATAGACAACAATCCAATGACTGCAATCATGGAGTAGGAATTCTAACAATGATGAGTCAATGTGGTGCAATGGTTAGAACATCAGAGTAGAGCTGGCAGATCCAGGTTCAACTCCCTGCTCAGTCATGAAGCTTGAATCAGTCTCCATTTCTCCGCTTGACCTTATTATGAGCACAACATTGGAGCTTCTGGTAATTGAGATAGTAAGTAAAGATACAATAAACGCATGTGTAACTTAGGACTTGGGCCAAGCCAAGATGGTATAAAGTTGGGAAATGGGTTGTTGTTGTTTGTTTAGTCATTTAGTCGTGTCCGACTGTTCGTGACCCCATGGACCAGAGCATGCCAGGCACTCCTGTCTTCCACTGCCTCCCACAGTTTGGTCAGACTCATGTTTGTAACTTTGAAAACACTGTCCAACCATCTCGTCCTCTGTCGTCCCCTTCTCCTTGTGCCCTCCATCTTTCCCAACATCAGGGTCTTTTCCAGGGAGTCTTCTTTTCTCATGAGGTGGCCAGAGTATTGGAGCCTCAACTTCACGATCTGT
Organism: Podarcis tiliguerta; assembly: GCF_965153285.1. NCBI lineage: Eukaryota > Metazoa > Chordata > Lepidosauria > Squamata > Lacertidae > Podarcis > Podarcis tiliguerta. The sequence goes on along the minus strand of NC_139547.1, from coordinate 9,390,227 downwards.
CCTTCCAATGAGCACTCAGGGCTGATTTCCTTAAGAATGGATATGTTTGATCTTCTTGCAGTCCATGGGACTCTCAAGAGTCTCCTCCAGCACCATAACTCAAAAGCATCAATTCTTCGGCGATCAGCCTTCTTTATGGTCCAGCTCTCACTTCCATACATCACTACTGGGAAGACCATGGCTTTAACTATACGGACCTTTGTTGGTAAGGTGATGTCTCTGCTTTTTAAGATGCTGTCTAGGTTTGCCATTGCCTTTCTCCCAAGGAGCAGGCGTCTTTTGATTTCGTGACTGCTGTCACTGCCTTGCCGTGGCGAAGGGGCTTGAATAACTCAGAGAAGCTATGAGCTATGCCGTGCAGGGCCACCCAAGATGGACAGGTCATAGTGGAGAGTTTTGACCAAACGTGATCCACCTGGAGGAGGAACTGGCAAGCCACTCCAGTATCCCTGCCAAGAAAACTCCATGGGAAATGGGTTATGGAAGGTGAAAAAAACACAGGGCCAAAAGTGGGTGCTGATCCTTTCCTTCTCCCCACCCCTGTTCCCACAACCACCTCTTCCAACCATTTCCCACCACCATGTGGGGCTTATTCTTGGAGCACAGCCAGGGGAAAGGTTTTTTTCAGGGGTTTCTCATGGAAATGCATATAATCAGGCATTTCCACCAAGCTAATGGCCCTGCTTCCCTACTCTTCCCCCCTCTGTCACAGACATGATGTAATGGCTGCTGTCAGGTGATATGTAAACCTGCTCATCACGATGGAGAAACCCAATCTGTGTTCTGAGTTGAGCTCTCACCCTACGCCAGGGGTCACCAATGTGGAAAGTCCACAAGGCCTTTCCCTGGTGCCCACAGAGCCTAGGAGTGGCCGGCACTTGCCCTTTTTGTCACAAAGCGGCGAGAGTGACTGCCTTTTTGAAATATACCCGGAGTCGAGTGTGGATTTCATGCTCTTTATTCAGCTCATAGTAGTGAGGAATGGAAGTTCCCCCGAAATGTCTGCTTTATATACATTATTTACACAATGGGCCCCACATGGTTGGCTAATTCTGGGATTCCCCTGCAGGCCAATCAGGTTGCGGATTCACTTCCACCTGGAGTTGGATTGGGTGGCTCCTGCGGACCAATCAGACTGCTGCATTCTGGATCCTTTTGTTCTAGGACCAATCAGACTGCTGCATTCTGAATCCTATTGTTCTAGGAGCATTCAGACTGCTGCAATTTGGATCCTATTCAACTCAGTACATAACACTTTTCCTTTTCTGGAAAATGCATAGAGGTGAAGGAGGAAGCTGGGAACGGGATACGCTTTCCCCACTTCCTCTTCCAGCTCTATGGGCTTTTAAAGACTCAGAATAATTCCACTAGATCCAGATCTTTCCCAGATCCTTTGGGAAAGTGTGTGATCTTCAGGTGCGTGTAATCCAGAACAGCAACAACCAGAGGGAAGGGGCATCCATGGCGCTCACTCCAAAACTCAAATGTGCCCACGGCCCAGGAAAAAATGGATGAGGTCAGTCCTAGGTGAATCCCAACCCAGTTTAGAGCTGTCCTGCCCCTGCCCCCTGCTGCTAGGCCAGCTGGGCATTTAAGTGCCATGGAACAGGCAGAAATTCAACAGGCAAAACCTCTCCCAACATAGAAGTATAGCAATTGAGCTGGCTTTACCCGTCCAATTAAGACAATCCTAATTAGGACTGGGGGAAGCATGGGTCTCCTTTCTGGTTTTGGAGACCATCTCTCCCTGCTTTCTCCATGTGCTTTGGCTGGGTGCGGCCTGGGAATACCTGATTTATAGGCTTGTGCTGTGAGCTGTTTATTCCCAGCAAGTTATTTTTAAAAAGAGGATGGAGATGGGTTGAGAGCCTGGAGAGATTTGCCTTAAATAGTAAAGCCCAAGAGACAGAAGGGAGAGCGCAGCAGCAGCCCAGGTCTCTAGGGAGGGAGCCTGCGCTGGGGGAACTCACAGAGCAAGCCAGAGCCTTACTAGGCTAGGAAAAGTTTTCTCTTGGCCTTAACGTGTTAGGATTTTCCTACCCTGCAAAACAGACTGCCAGCTCCTGCCTAGGGTGGCAGCCTTGCCAGCTTCTTACAAGAAGGAAAAGACACGGCTGATTGCTCAACGGCAGGTATGATTTTGTGCTTAACTTGTTCCTAAACCTTGAGCTAAACCAGGCTTTCCCAAACCAGGGTCTCTAGCTGTTTTTGGACTACAACTCCCATCATCCCTAGCTAGCAGGACCAGCGGTCAGGGATGATGGGAACTGTAGTCCAAAAACAGCTGGAGACCCAAGTTTGGGAAACCTTGGGTGAAACTAACTAAAGGACCCACTAGGAGCAAAAACCAGATCCCAGAGTAGATCCTCCTATAGTTCTGTTTGTTACATAACATGACACATTAAAAAACCACCTTATCCAATGAGTTTTAATTTATTCATTAGCGACGGCAGCCCAATGGACAGAAATTCAGTGACAGAGCAGCTGGTCTCAGGTTCAATCTCTAGCATCTTCAGGTAGATCTCGGAAGGACTCCCACCTGAGATATAGGAAACACTCTGCCAGTCAGTGCAGAGCTACGCTTCTCAACCTTGTTGCTAGACTACAACTCCTATAGTCCTTGACTATTGGCTAAGCTGGCTGGGGATGATGGGAATTGTAGTACAGCATCATCTGGGGACCCAAGGTTGAGGAACACTGGTGTAGATGAGGGGCCAACAACATTTCTGGACGCATTTCAAGTTTTAAGATAGTGCTGCAGGCCTCAATCACAAAATGAGTGGGGTGGCAAAGCAAAAAACAGTGGGACGCAGGTGGCACTGTGGGTTAAACCACAGAGCCTAGGACTTGCTGATCAAAAGGTCGGCGGTTTGAATCCCCGCGACGGGGTGAGTTCCCGTTGCTCAGTCCCTGCTCCTGCCAACCTAGCAGTTCGAAAGCACGTCAAAGTGCAAGTAGATAAATAGGTAAATGGCAAGAAGGTAAATGGCGTTTCCGTGCGCTGCTGTGGTTTGCCAGAAGCGGCTTAGTCATGCTGGCCACATGACCCGGAAGCTGTATGCCGGCTCCCTCGGCCAATAAAGCGAGATGAGCGCCGCAACCCCAGAGTCGGTCACGACTGGACCTAATGGTCAGGGGTCCCTTTACCTTTACCTTTAAAGCAAAAAATGGCTGCCAAGGGTATCATGGCATAACATAAAATTAGAGACACAGCCTCCCTGACAACCTTTTCCTGAGAAGTCCTCATGAAAATTTCCCAGCACACACACACACACAGAGAGAGAGAGAGACAGAGAGAGAGAGAGAGAGAGAGAGAGAGAGAGAGAGAGTTTTACATAACAAATTTAAATTCAAACGCATCATTCACCTCTTCATCTCGGATTCTCTGAATCCTTTGGTTTCTCTCTGCCCTTCCATGGTTACCGTTATCAATCTTTTTTTTCAACTGCTTATCTTATTTTCTCCAATTTGTTAAAAATAATAACAATCCATTATTCCATAGTTTTACGTATATTACAAGCATTACTCAAATCCTGCCAAAGTTTTTAGTTGTTTACAGTGTTCTTTTAAGCACATTATGATTTCCCCCCATTCCTTCTTGAAATTCTTCTCTTCCTGGTTTCTGATTTTCCCAGTCAGTTTCGCCATTTCGGCATAGTCCATCATCTTCATCAGCCATTCCTCTCTGGTTGGAACTTTCTCTTCTTTCCATCTCTGGGCCAGTAATATCCTCACTGCTGTCGTCACTTACATGAATAGTCATTTCTGCTCCCATGGAATCTCTGTACTTAAAATGCCTAACAAAAAAGCCTCTGGTTTTCCCCACAAATGCCATTTTAAACATTTTTGCCGGCTCATTGTAAATCATTCCCCAGAATGCCTTGATTATCTTGCACGTCCACCACATATGATAGAAGGTGCCTTCTTTCTTCTTACATTTCCAGCAAACATTGGAAGCAGTTCTATACATTTTTGCTAGTTTTACAGGTGTCAAATACAACTTATACATCATAGAAAATTTACCAGCATTTTAAGGGAAATTTCTCCTAACATACAGGTGTTAGCATGCAGTTTTGCCCAAGATCATTTTTTCCCCAGAGCTGTATCCCCTAATCTAATGGTCGAAATGTGGAGAACTGTATTTAAGGTTTGTAAAAATGAGAAACAGAGGGAATCAGAAATGGATACAGTCATATCCCAGGTTGAAGTAGCTTCGGGTTGAGCATTTCGGGTTGCGCTCCACAGCGACCCGGAAGTAACAGAGCGCGTAACTTCCGGGTTTAACCACTCATGCGTGCACAGACACTCAAAATGACGTCACGCGCATGCGCGGAAGCAGCGAATCGCGACCCGCGCATGCGCAGAGGTGGGTTGCGTTCGCTTCAGGATGCAAATGGGGCTCCGGAACGGATCCCGTTCGCATCCAGAGGTACCACTGTACATCCATCCATCCCTAGACCCAGAGCCCCCACCCCTGCTCTAGAGGAAATGAAATACACAAACAGTGCAATCCTAACAATGTCTACTCAGAAAAAAGTCCTATAGAATTTGGTAGGGCTTCCTCAACTTCGGCCCTCCAGATGTTTTGAGACTACAGTTCCCATAATCCCTGACCACTGGTCCTGCTAGCTAGGGATCATGGGAGTTGTAGGCCAAAAACATCTGGAGGGCCAAGGTTGAGGAAGCGTAGCTTAATCTCACAGAAATGGGGTTAGGATCACAGCCTTGGGCTGCATACATTTAAAGCACATCCAACCACACACCAAGAATCCTGGGAGCTGTAGTTTATCCCTCAAAGAGCTACAGTTCCCAGCACCCTTATCAAACCTCTGTTCTCAGGATTCTTGTGAGGAATGGGCTTTAAATGTATGGCTTCTATAAACCCGGAGATTGTGCTGCAGTCACTGTTAAGCACAGCCTGTTGGCCCCCCTCAGCCCTGGAAATAAACTTGGTTGTTCAGGGCATCTTGCAGATCCTACACATTTAATGTGGTGGAGAATTGCTTTCAACAAGACATGGGTCCAGGAATGTTCCTTTCACAACGCGTTAACGAGAGCTGCTCAGCATTGGGCGAGGGGAGAAATGAGGGGGGAGGAGGAGGAGGAGGAGAAAATGAAAGGATGGAGCTTGAAAGATGAAAGGACGATGAAGAGAAGGAGAATGGCAAAAGGGAAAGGTGCCTGGCCTTCCACAACACCTGGCAAGTGCTCCCTCCTCACCTAATTCTCCCAGAATGCCCCTGTCTTCTCCCGTAAGCATCTCAGCTTACCCATGCCCAACTGCACAACAAGAGAGGCCGAGGCCCTTCTGAGGCAGCCAATATAGCTTATGCCTTTAGGACACACACATCGCACACTGCTTTTGCGTGTCAGCCCTCAAGTGATGAGATTGTATCCCCGGCCCCGACAATGAAATATTTAGAGTAATTTAGAGCCATTTCATGTCCCGAGTAGAGAGATATGATGAATATTTCACAAGCCACATATCTCTGCAAATCCAGCCAGATGATGCAAAGGCTTCTTCTCAGAAATGCAACCTGAACGTTCACCAAGATGAAACTTCCCATCACAGCCAACACATCCTAGGATTCCTTCATTCTGCTGTGTGCCTAAAATGGCTGGAAGGTGAGGTTCCTGCCTCCCTGTTGGGGCTTCCAAACTTGCAGGTACCTCCAGATGTCCTTTCTTTTGTGGATTCATAGTGGTTTGTGCTCCTGACAGTACTGGGGGCAGTTATTCCACTATCACACTTTAACATTGCTCCATACATTTTGAGTTGGACATATGCATGCCCCACATACCATAAAAGGTTCGTTGTTTTTTTGGAGGGGGGCGGTGTTTCATGCTTCCGGACTTGATGCGGTTTTGCTTGTTCATAATTTGGAGAGGAATGGCTTAGCAGGAGAAGGGCTCATAGCTCACTAATGGACCACACACTTTACATGCAGAAAATCCCTGACAACTCCAGGTAAAACTTCAGACAGGCAGGTGGTGGAAAAGCAACTCTCACCGAGACCCTGGAGAGCTGCTACCAGTCAGAGAAAGCAATATAGAGGCTAGAGGAGCAGTCTAACCTGGTGTGATGCAGGTTCTTATCTCGCCTTTGGCAACAGGGGCACCTGAGAGCATCACTTAAGATAAGTGCTGCTGGATCAGAACAGATACCCTTTTGCTACATGAGCATTCTATCTTCCAGGCTCCGGCAGACGAGTGAATGAGACCATCAGCGGGTTCAAGAAGGCGGTTTCTGCATGTGCTGTGGAGGGAAGTGAGGGGCAGATGGGGCTTGTCAACCTGGGAAGGGAGCCCATCTAGGAGAAGGAAAACTCTGGTCGCAAACCTCTGCTGCCTTGTGGGTTATCTTAGGGAGAAGAAAAAGCTAAGGTGTAAACCATACACAAATCCAGAATGGAGAATCATAGAATCATAGAGTTGGAAGAGACCACAAGGGCCATCAAGTCCAACCCCCTGCCAAGCAGGAAACACCATCAGAGCACTCCTGACATATGGTTGTCAAGCCTCTGCTTAAAGACCTCCAAAGAAGGAGACTCCACCACACCCCTTGGCAGCAAATTCCACTGTCGAACAGCTCTTACTGTCAGAAAGTTCTTCCTAATGTTTAGGTGGAATCTTCTTTCTTGTAGTTTGGATCCATTGCTCCGTGTCTGCTTCTCTGGAGCAGCAGAAAACAACCTTTCTCCCTCCTCTATGTGACATCTTTTTATATATTTGAACATGGCTATCATATCACCCCTTAACCTCCTCTTCTCCAGGCTAAACATGCCCAGCTCCCTTAGCCGTTCCTCATAAGGCATCGTTTCCAGGCCTTTGACCATTTTGGTTGCCCTCCTCTGGACACGTTCCAGTTTGTCAGTGTCAGAAAGATGGTTGGATGGCACCTTGAACGCCTCTTTCTGGCAACTCCTGTAGCCAAGTGTATGCCAAAGGTATTGCTCTGTTTTCCTTTGATTTTGATTCTTATTTTTTCATTAGGGGGAAATAATTATTCTCACAGTCCAAAATGTACATAAAAGTATCTCATAAAGTAAGAGCCTGGTTTCCACCAAGTGTTCAAAAAGAGGTGTGTGTGTGTGAGAGAGAGAGGTGCTGATCAATTGTTTGATTGTTAGCCACCTACGGTGTGAAGGAATGTGAAAGGAGCAGAATACTCTAAATTTAAAATTGAGAAGCAAGGTAAGAGTTTGGGGTGAAAGGAATGTTTCTGAAAGGCAACTGATGCCTCCTTGGGGCTCATCCAGACTCCCTTTCACACTGCGTTTTCCAAGAACAGCTCTGCTCATCCCAAGTCCACGTCCAAGCAGAGTTTTTCATCCTGCCGCTTTATTCAGAGAAAGCCAGAGGTGGCTGCTGAATCAGAATAGCAATTTGCAGAAAACCCAATCTACCTCATCTACTTTTGAAACACATTTCAACTCCCAACTCTGCTCCATTGTTCCCTCTCTGAGATGGCTTCAAACCTCAGACTCTGACTTCTGTGGGCCACATCTGTGAAGCCGAGAGGGTGGCCTTATTATCTGGGCAGCCCTGGACCTTCATACACAGAATGCCCAGGTTTGCACACCAGGGAGGTCACTTTGGTGCTGCCAGTGCAGCAGTTCGACCTTACCCCCAGAGGCTACTCCATTGTTTCCTGACGCCCATCTACAGGGCTGTCTTTAGCAGATGCGGTGCCGGGGTCAAATATCCGCCCAACGCCCCCAAATTACCACGGATGGGGGGGGGAGCAAAGCTGCGCACTGCCAGCCATTGGGGGGTGCAACTCTCCCCCATGCTGCTGCAGGAGAGCAATCCCCGCAGAGGCTTGGGAGGCATGCTGCAGGCCCGCCAGCCATATGGTTGACAAGGCACAGCTGGTGAGCGTGCAGGTAAAGGGGAGGCTGCCGGCAAAGCCTAGTAGCTCCCCCACTCGCTGGGGCGCCCCTGAGAGGCCAGCGCCCTGGCACAACACACCACTAAGCCCTATGGGAAAGACGGCTCTGCCCATCTACACCTCATTTCCCTGTACACCACGTGTAGAAACTGCCTTCTTGACCGTTGGACTCACTATTGGTCTTGTCTGCTCAATCCGCCAGAGCCTGTCTTGCATTCAGGAGAAGTTCCTAACTCACCAAGAGTTTGAGACTCTGAAATATACTCAGAGTCGAGTGTGGATTTCATGCTCTTTATTCAGCTCATAGTAGTGAGGAATGAAAGTTCCCCCAAAATATCTGCTCTATAGACATTATTTACACAATGGGCCGCATGTGATTGGCTAATTCCGGGATTCTCCTGTAGGCCAATCAGGTTGTGGATTCACTTCCACCTGGAGCTGGATTGGGTGGCTCCTGCGGACCAATAATACTGCTGCATTGTTCTAGGACCAATCAGACTGCTGCATTTTGGATCCTATTCAACTCAGTACATAACAGACTCATTGGCTACCCTCACCTGGTTTAGCCAGCCAGTTGAAGCCATTTCCTGGGCTGTGGTCGCTGTTGTATGCTGACAGCTTCTAGAAGCCACATTCCAGGAACAAATCGGAAACCAGGAGAGCTTCTGTATATCCAGAACTGTCCCTGGAAATTAGGGACAGTTGGAGGGTCTGCTGTGGGTGGGTGGGTGTGGGTGGGTGTCAAGGCAAGCAGCTGCCCTCGCCCCTGAATTTCTTTTCTTATTTATTTCATAAAATGTATCTACACCATGCCCTGCAACTTCCCGCTGAAATCCTGTAACTTTTTACACCACAAATGTTCCAGTTCATTTTTTCCTTGCTTTCCTTGCGCTATAGCCCTTCCGGACAGCAATAATGGGGTTGCAACGGGGAAGCATCCCAGAACGAAGTAAAGCAGAATCAATCCTCCGCTAAGGCAGAATTATTGCTTCAAGAACGTGTTGCAGAATACACCCAACAATAGTCAGTCTGTCAGTCAGTTTTATTACACATAGCCAAAGGCTGCCACAATGTACACAGAATTATTTGACAATTAAAAGAAAATATACTGAATTGGTAAAAAAAGACTCACAACATTTATATTATTAAAACATTACATACTCTAAACAAAGCTATAAAAGTACCCCAATGTACAAATAAAAACATTAAACAATAAAATTCATAAGCTAAAATCATCACATGGTCACTAATGTTAAAAACAATATCAATTAATACAGTGTGCAATTTATACTCAGAGTTTGGTGACAAAGATAGAGCATAGCCTGAGGTAGATAGATAGGATCAAATAAATTAATCTCCTTTACAGTTAATGGCTACCTTGGCTATATAATTTGCTCTAATTTTCCTAGCCGCAGTTGCAAAAAGTGCTACCCGCCAGGTCACATACTTATCTGTGTCTGCAAGGAGATATAACATCATGTCAAGGGGGTTCTGGTCAGGGGACCCTGTCATTATAGGTACCAAAAATCTTTTTCTTGCATCATTATATAATGGACAGTGCAAGATATAAAGCATAAGGCCCACTACTTCAGAACATCCCCTAATGCAAACACGTTCGTTTTTTGGTATGCCTCTATGTCTCCCATCTCTATAAGCAGAGCTTATTGTATTTAGCCGTAGCTCTGTAAAAGCTTTTCGAACAATAGAGCCCCAGTCCATGTGGGGCTCTAAGTCTTTCCTTCAGGTCTTCCCTGGTGGAAAAGTGATTGCTGCCCCATAGAAAACAATCCAATGTTCTCTGATAAAGTTGTGTTTACCGGTATTTATTTATTCAGAGTATTTACTTTGCCAACCTCCCGCTGCCCCAAAAATATTCCTGCAGGCCCCAGAGTTCAGCAGAGGCTGAGTCCCTCTCCCTGTTTGACTGCACAGTTGCTGCAGGCAGCTGAGGAGAAAGGAAGTTTCAGGGGCCTTTTCTATAGCCCTATCTGGCAGCAGCAGAAAGTGGAGTGGGCTGCATTCCCTGGGGGACGGGGGCAGATAAAGGTTCCTGCCAGGGCCTTCCTCTCCATAAAAGGCCCCGCTTCTCACTTCAGCCATGCCTGGATTGTCTCAGCTCTCCTGTCAGTGGCTGATGGGCTCTCAGCATCCCTCAACTGTGCTGGTACAGCAATGGATCTGCTCCAATTCCTCTCCAGGGGCTTATCATGGGGAAAGTAGGGATTGTGAGGGTCTCATTTCATCAGTGCATGAAGCCAGTTCAACATGGCTGAAGCTCACTGCTGCCTGGTAGCTATACCTGGGCAAATCTGTCCATTACAGATTTGCTCGGTTTCTCATTTTTCTAAATTCTGTTCCCTGCCTTTCCACAGCCATTTGCAAATTATTGTTTTTTTGGAAGTTCTTGTGAAGGTTCACCAGCCTTTTAGTGCGAATTTGCCTTAGAAAACACATTTATTTTTGTAAGCAGTTCTGAACAGTATAACTTTCCCCACATTTTGGTATGCTGTTTTCAATCATATATATGCTTATATGCATGCTTAACATGAGCATATGCATTTTTGCACTCATTTCTTGGCTGGAGAACTCAAAATTGGGGTGAATTCTGAAGTATAGCTGTATTTTGATTCACATCCTTCTCTTTTTTCTGAAAAGTAGATTAGGTAAATTCACCCGTAAATACAACCTGGATCCAATTTCTCTTCCATCCTTATTGGCAGAACAGAAGGACTGAAATGATTGATTTAGTCCTTCTGCAGGAAAGGGTGGGTTGGGGTCCCTGGGCTCACTGGGGTGGCTAATTTCACAGACGGGGCTGGTTCAGAGTGCTGTTCCTGAAGGAAGAACTGTGAGGGGAGAGACTCCATCAGGCAAGGCCTCCTTCCACCTGCCTTGCTCTACCCTCTGCTTCTCAATGTATATTGTATATTGTATTGTTTTATGTACTGTGGCTTGCAGTTGTTTTATTGATTATAAAGTGTGGTGTAGTGGTTAAGAGCGGTAGTCTCGTAATCTGGTGAACCGGGTTCGCGTCTCCGCTCCTCCACATGCAGCTGCTGGGTGACCTTGGGCCAGTCACACTTCTCTGAAGTCTCTCAGCCCCACTCACCTCACAGAGTGTTTGTTGTGGGGGAGGAAGGGAAAGGAGAATGCTAGCCGCTTTGAGACTCCTGAAGGGGAGTGAAAGGCGGGATATCAAATCCAAACTCTTCTTCTTCTCTTCTAGTACCATCATACAGTGGTACCTTGGATTACATACGCTTCAGGTTACATACGCTTCAGGTTACAGACTCCACTAACCCAGAAATAGTACCTTGGGTTAAGAACTTTGCTTCAGGATGAGAACAGAAATTGTGCAGCGGCGGTGTGGTGGCAGTGGGAGGCCCCAATTAGCTCAAGTGGTGCTTCAGGTTAAGAACAGTTTCAGGTTAAGAACGGACCTCTGGAACGAATTAAGTACTTAACCCGAGGTACCACTGTATTTATTGTAACTGTCGAGTGGATTTCTGTTTAACTTTTATATGCTGATATTATTATTTTATACTATTCTAGTGATTGTTGAATGTTACTTTTTTGAGGTAGGTTGCCTATTTTAAAGTTATGTTTTATTATCACATTTTTGCATTGCATTAGATTGTTATAAGATGTACATTATTTGTTTCTTCAGCTTGTAAACCGCCTTGAGTATTGTAAGATAGAAAATTAAAAATGATGATGATGATCTCTAGCTCACCACACGGGAGCCACCTCTTTTTTGTCCTCTCCCTCAGCCTGGCTCTGACAACAAGACACAGCACAAAGCAAAGCATCCTGCAAATCCACTGGCACTTGCAACTGTGCAGATATTGCCTTTGTGCACCCTTGCTTCCTCAGTTGGCGTATTTAATGAGGGAGAGGGAGGATGCAGCACTTTCAGAGCAGCAGCCAATGAAAAGTTCTTTCTCTCTCAATGCTAAGGTGGAGAACCTGGGTTGCAGCTCAATGTTAGGCCTACTCAGGCCCATTGAGATTAATGGACGTGACAAACATAGGCTCATTAACGCCCATAGGTTTACTCCGTAGGCCTAACATTGGTTTCATAGAACTGTAGAGTTGGAATGTGCCACAAAGGGCCATCTAGTCCAACCCCCTGCAATGCAGGAATCTTTTGCCCAGTGTGGGACTCAAACCCACAACCCTAAGATCAACCATCTCATGCTCTACTAACTGAGCTGTTGGGTCTCAGCCCTCTGTTTCTACTGCTTGGGCCTTGGAAAAGTCAAATGAAAGGCTGCATGTGCACCATACGGTTAAAACACTTGACCTCAGCTCCAAGAATCCTGGGAACTGTAGTTTGCTAAAGGTGCTGGCGATTGTAGCTTTTTGTGGCTGGGTAAGCTACAGTTCCCACTTCCTCACAAGAGTCTTTATCATGAGGAAAGGAGGAACCAGGTGTTTTCATTGACGGAAGGCGCCAAGTCATGTGCTTAAAACGTGTGTTGTGCACACAACAATATCCCATAATATAATACAGGTTTGCATGCTGTTTCCACTAATATATGCCTTTTTATGCACACTTTACCCTAGTGTATGCATTTTTGTGTTATTATTAAGGGATGCGGGTGGCGCTGTGGGTAAAAGCCTCAGCACCTAGGGCTTGCCGATCGAAAGGTCGGCGGTTCGAATCCCCGCGGTGGGGTGCACTCCCGTTGTTCGGTCCCAGCGCCTGCCAACCTAGCAGTTCGAAAGCACGTCAAAGTGCAAGTAGATAAATAGGGACTGCTTACTAGCGGGAAGGTAAACGGCGTTTCCGTGTGCGGCTCTGGCTCGCCAGAGCAGTGATGTCACGCTGGCCACGTGACCCAGAAGTGTCTCCGGACAGCGCCGGCCCCCGGCCTCTTGAGTGAGATGGGCGCACAACCCTAGAGTCTGTCAAGACTGGCCCATACGGGCAGGGGTACCTTTACCTTTACCTTTATGCACACTTTACCCTAGCATATGCATTTTTGTACGCGTTACAAAACTGGAATACTGCACTGCAACATTTGGAGAAGCCCAAATTTTTAAGGATGGCTATTTTTCATATTTTTGGAATGTGCAAATTTGGCAGGTTTGCATGTAAAAGCGAAGCTTAATTGAATTTCTCCCCTCTATGAACAATGGCCCGCAAAGCCCTCATTTGGCTGGTGCCAGAGGGGCAGGAGCAGGTGCCCTTTGCAGGTGCCTGCCGGAGAATGCTGCCGTTCCCTCTGTAGCATCTTCCATCTCCACTGCTTTTTGAGGCTCACCTCTCCCCACCCCCATCCCAGAGGCAGCAGCCGAGTGCAATCTCCACCTGCACGCCTGGCTGCAGCCATCACATCCCATCAGCATCCAGCAGCCACAAAGCACTTAGACCCTGCTCCCAGCTCCTTCGCCTCACTGAGCGAAAGCTGCATTCCCAGAGCCTGGAATTTTCTCCAGCTGGTACAGTTAAAGGAACAGGCCTCCTACCTTTCCGGGCTCCCCCTCTTCGCTTGCCTTCCAGCCCCAGGACTTGAAAGATCATTGCACAGCCTGCATAAGTTATTCCTTAAGCTGGTCACCAAAGTACCTTCTGAGGCTTCTTATTGGTGCTTAGGGGATTAAAAGTATATAAAAAAGCAAAACAAAAAAGGGGCCTTTTCAGACAAAATGAAACGCACAGAATTGTGTCTCGTTGCAGGGAAAAAGACAAACTAGTCTACACTCAAGGAAGCCCTTCTGATTAGGGAATATTGCATTTTCCTGGTGCTCAAACTATTAAAAAAATATTCTACACCTGTTGTTAGAGAATTGTGCAGAATGTGGTTGTATGAACATTGTGGGCAGGTGCTGGCCAGTGCCTATAACATCACGGATAACAAATAACACAATACAATGTCCTGCAAATTATCTGTTTATTGAGCATTTGCTTATACATATCTTACTCAGGGATCAGACTATGTCTTTAATGAGCATTCATTCTGGTTTGTTTGCAGGATCATTCATCATTTGCTTGTGAGGTGTTTATACATCATCCCGTTAATCATCAGTTCATTTCACTTTTCAGTGCATTTCCCTGGCACTTTCCTAACTGCAAAAAGTCTTGTTCTTTTTCTAAAAGTGGATTTAAAAGTGGGCAATGGAGGATTTCAATCCACTTTAATTGTGCAAACCTAAAGCTCCAGTTGCATTTGAGTGTCTTCTGCAAAATACTGACGCATAATCTGCACCCCATGTGTACCATTTTGTGATATTTTTAAACATTTATGTTTTAAAAAATTATTTATTTATTATTATTATTAATAGCAGAATTTATTTTTAATGCCTTTTGCAACCGTTTTCCTGCTGTACGACATTTGTCAAGAATGCATTGGCCAACCCGTTTGTTTTTCCTCAAGCCTCTAGCAATCAAAATCTTTCTCCTTCTATAAACGCAGGGGTTTGATGTGTACCTGCAACAATAACAGTAGCCACTGATATCATCCTAAGGAAACATGCACTTGTCCCGGGCTGGGACATGGTCAGTAGTATGAACTGTGAGACAAAGTCAGTAGTAATCAGAACCAAAGGATGAACCAGGAGGCAGGATGAAGGAGCAAGCCAGAATTCAAGATCCAAGAACGGCCAATAATATAGAACCACACCTGTTCTCTTTTAAGCAACAGCCTGAGCAGTGCAGAGGTGAGGCTTCAGTGACAACCTGGAGAGTTCTGTGCAGGGCTTGGGCTGCAAACTCTGTAAGGATAAGGTAAAGAGACCCCTGACCATTAGATCCAGTCGTCGCTGACTCTGGGGTTGCAGCTCTCATCTCGCTTTATTGGCCGAGGGAGCCAGCGTACAGCTTCTGGGTCATGTAACCAGCATGACTAAGCCGCTTCTGGCGAACCAGAGCAGCGCACGGAAATGCCCTTTACCTTCCCGCCGGAGCGGTAACTATTTATCTACTTGCACTTTGACGTGCTTTCAAACTGCTAGGTTGGCAGGAGCAGAGACCGAGGAACGGGAGCTCACCCTGTCGCGGGGATTCGAACCACCGACCTTCTGATCGGCAAGTCCTAGGCTCTGTTGTTTAACCCACAGCGCCACCCGCGTCCCTCAAACTCTGTAAGAGTGGAGCTCAAATATCAGTCTGGAGAGGACAGAGCTCAGGGAAGTCCTTCATGCTCAAGGAGGGCTCAATTGGAACAGAAAGGCCTCTCATGCTGGCTCCTGGGCAGCGTCGGGAGGTGGACCCAGCACTTTTTCACTGAGAAGGCTGACAGTTGCAAATCAGTGATTCGCCACACAACTTGGCTGCGCACAGATCCAGCAACTTCTGAAAGTCATTCACTCGATGAGAAGGAATGGAAGATGTCCAAGGGTGATGTTGAATTACATATGCACAATAATCAGTGTTGCGGGTTCTTCAACTGCAACACTAGATGCTGGAGAAAAGAGAGACTGCTAAAGAGGTCAAATCAATCTTAAGTCAATAGCCTAGCCAGGTCTGTTGCATATCTGCTTTGTAATGTAAGCTGGTGCAATGAGTTGGCACAGAAACGAATAGTTGGAGACTGGCTGGAGGTGATAAACTGCAAGAGGTCTGTGTCTGAAAGAAACCATAGGACAGTCATTTCAGGGACTGAAGCTGGAAAAAGACCATCGGAGCCAACTCCTAGGGGCCGTGGGGGCTTCGACCCCCACAATAAAATATTTGAGAGGGCCAGCCCTTCATAAAGTTCATTTGCATTCCCATTCATATGGGGTGTGTGCACTGCGTTATGTGATTATGCGGGCCAGGGCTTACCTGGGCCCCCACAAAATTTTATTCAAGTTGGCACCCCTGAAAGAGACAAGAGGGTTTCAGTGCTGGATCCAGGAGTATGGCATTAGGACTCATCCCTAGAAACCTGGGGGAGTGGGGAGCAAGATCTGTATGAGTGAACCGTCCCATCTTATTCTCAGTCAATAAATTTGTGTAAATAAAACTTAGATCACAGAAAAGGCTGGCAGCCCAGACCCAACAAGTGTCCCTATTTTCCAGGGAAAGTCCCGGATTTACAGAAGCAGTCCCAGTTTCTGATTTGATCCTGGAATAAGACACCCCTATTTTCATCAGAGAAATGTTGGAGGATATGGAGTTATCCAACCCCCAAGCTGCCTGAAGGCAACCCTGTTTAGGGAAGTTTTTAAAAATGTTTACTGTCTTATTATCTTTTTTATATATGTTGGAAGCTGCCCAGAGTGGCTGGGGCAACCCAGTCAGATGGGTGGGGAATAAATAGAATAATAATACAGTGATACTTCGGTTCTCAAACTTAATCCATTCCGGAAGTCCGTTCCAAAACCAAAACGATCCAAAACCAAGGCTCATTTTCTCATAGAAAGTAATGCAAAACGGATTAATCTGTTCCAGACTTTTAAAAGCAACCCCTAAAACAGCAATTTAACATGAATTTTACTATCTATTGAAACCATTGATCCATAAAATGAAAGCAATAATCAATGTACTGTATTATAAAATAAATAAGACAGTGTTGTAGATGATAAAAATTAAAAGTAATTTTTTTCCTTTACCTGCACTGATGATAGTCATTGTTTGGATGGGGGGGGGGGGGGGGCTTTTATCCATTTCCGCAGTCACACAATCAATCAGTAGCTGAGCTGGGTTCTACACAGCCACAAAAACAAATTTACCGAAAAAGCCTCAAAAACAAAAACGCAAAATAGATAGCAAAAACAAAAGTGCCAAACTTAATCTGTTCCTGAAGTCTGTTTGACTTCCGAAACGTTTGAAAACCAAGGTGCAGCTTCTGATTGCTGCAGGCACCCCGGAAACAATAGCTGACAGCCGCATCTGACGTTCGGTTTCCGAAAAACGTTTGAAAACCGAAACACTTACTTCCGGGTTTTCGGTGTTTGAGAACCAAGGTGTTTGAGAACCAAAGTAGCACTGTAGTAGTAGTGGTAGCAGCAGCAGCAGCAATAATAATAATAATAATAATAATAATAATAATGGAATAGGACATCCCTATTTTGATTGGAGAAATGTTGGCGGTTATAGGAACCCCAACCCCAGGTACGTACTGGAAGACCTGAGATGTCTTACTGCCTGGAGACTGGAGCATGTGTAACACTATTTATTCTTCTATTTGGACATAATGAAACTACAGCCCTATTGGATCGAATCAAACACCTGCCTAGTCCAGGATTCTGGCCAACAAAATGCTTCCGGGATGCCCTGCTTGTGATCCTCCAAAAGTGGTATCCAGAGTCTGTAAAGACCCCGGAGCAAAGTGGCACGGAAGTTGGCTGCAGGTGAGCGAGAAGCCAGACAGGCAGTAAACATCCCAGGCAAAGCATTGCAAAGTGACCACTTGGTGATTTGGGAGCCTCCCAGGACAGTGTCCTCATCTTCTGGGTGCAAGTCTTTTGTTACTGGCAGCAATTACAGCACCCGATTACAACAGGAACAGTGCTAACTTGCCCACAGGTGTCTCTGTGCCAGGATCATGACCTATGCATACGGAAGCAGGCTGGACCTTTGGAAGGCCTGATGGCATAGAGCCTGTCTTTCCAGGCATGTGACTGAACAAGTTAATGAATGGCATAAGAAGTAGGAGACCCAAAAAACACAAGCAAATCCGAATGTTATTCCCACAAGAAAGTAATGTTTAACAAGGGTTGCTGCAGTAGGATTATGGGACAGGACAGGACCTCATCCTCCTCAAGCCATTAAGTTTATGCTACTTTAAAAGAAGTGATTGGCAGCTAGGGTTGATGTCCGTACGTTCATTTTATTTAGCGCAACAAAAATCTGCAAGAAAAATGGGACAGGAATGGAACCACAGGCAAAAACTCCAAACTTGGTAATGCTTGATCTGCAACACTACCTTCCAGTGTTCTAGTAAGTGAGTGCAAAGGCAGTGGAATATGACTTACAAACACCTCTTTTTATTAAAAATAAATATGATTAAATGTTATAGTTATAAGTGATATAGTTAAATAACTTCAGCTCTGGAGATTTGATGCCCATCTTTGTAGACAATACTGAGCTAGATGGATCAATTATCTAAGGTAGCTTCCTATGTTCCTGAAGCCTTGTCTGTCAAAGAAGGATCCCACCACTAAAATTAAATTTTAAAATGTGGTTATGATCCGAGCACCTTCTACAGCAAGTAGATGCAATTTCTGGAGATTAGCTGCCCTCTCTAAAAATTGCACCAAAGGGTTTTGTGACTCCTGTGATGTCTTTTTGGATGTGTGTAGCACAAATGTCGCTCACTGGAAGGACAGATCGTGAAGCTGAGGCTCCAATACTTTGGCCACCTCATGAGAAGAGAAGACTCCCTGGAAAAGACCCTGATGTTGGGAAAGATGGAGGGCACAAGGAGAAGGGGACGACAGAGGACGAGATGGTTGGACAGTGTTCTCGAAGCTACCAGCATGAGTTTGACCAAACAGCGGGAGGGAGTGGCAGACAGGAATGCCTGGCGTGCTCTGGTCCATGGGGTCACGAAGAGTCGGACACGACTAAACGACTAAACAACAACAACAACAACAACAACAACAACAGCACAAATGTCAGACGATCAAGGGTCTGGAAACCAAGACTTATGAGGAGCTGGGTATGTCTAGCTTGGAAAAGAGCAGGCTGAGAGGAGATATGATAGCCATCTTCAAATCTCTCAAGGGCTGTCACAGGGAAGATGGAGCAAGCTTGTTTTCTCTTGCTCTGGAGGGTAGGCCTTGAACCAATGGCTTCAAGTTGCAAAAAGGAGATTCTGACTAAACACCAGGAAGAACTTTCTGACAGGAAGAACTGTTTGACAGTGGAATGGACTCCCTTGGGAGGTTGTGGACTCTCCTTCATTGGAGGTTTTTAAGTAGAGGTTGGATGGTCGTCTATCATGGATGCTTTAGTTGAGATTCTTGCATTGCAGGGGGTTGGACTAGATGACACTTAGGGCTACTTTTCCATTTCTATGGTTTCTATAAGTCTATGAAATACCAAAGCTAAACTAGTATACACACATATACTACACTGGCTCCCAGTACATTTTTGAGCACAATTCAAAGTGTTGATGCTAACTGTTAAAGTCCTAAATGGGCCAAGCCCTGTATACCTGAAGGAGCATCTCCACCCCCATCGTTCAGCCCAGACACTGAGGTCCAACTCTGAGGGCCTTCTGGCAGTTTCCTCATGGCAAGAAGTGAAGTTACAGAGAACCAGGCAGAGAGCCTTCTTGGTAGTGGCACCCGCCCTGTGGAACGCCCTCCTGTCGGATGTCAAAGACATGTCTGATGTTTCGCTCTGTTTTGTTATGTTCTGTTATCATCATCATCATCATCATCATCAAGTCTTCTGTTTCATATTTTAAAAATCAAATCATACTTGATTCAAACAGTGTATGGGATGCTCAAAAGCACTTTTTAGTGCCTGGCTTCCACATCAAAACAGAACTCAGCCTTCTTTACCCATCCATCAGTGATCTAAGTTGGGACAGATGCATTGCTCCCCTCTGCTGGTTGAGGCTGGAGCAGTTTCAGTCTGTCGCAGTGACTCCAGTGAGTTACACCACATTGCCAAGCAAGAAGGTAAAAAGTGTAGATGCACAGATGCAATTTTAGAAATAATTGCTAGAATCTCAATAGTAATGCAATACATCTCGCCGTAGTGGAGGAAACTGTGAAGAGGTGAACTGTGTGCCTGCTCATTCTCTGGACAACTTCAAGTTCCTGGTTCTCCATTTTAGGATGCTTTATCTTTAAAGCTAACGTGGACCAGGCAAGACTCATTCAAATACAGGACTATAATATAGGATACGTAACTTCCCAGATGCCTATCAGGGTGAGTGTGTAATTTTGTGGCAAAGTGAGCAGTAAGTGTACATGGATGGTTCTGTTTGATTCATAATCCTCTGTAGCTGAAGAACTATGGTGCCACTGTCCTGTGGGTGGCTCATCGCTGTGTTGACCTCATCAAGATGATGGACACCCTCAAAATAACAAACCTCATTATCCTGGTATGTCTACATAATCCACTATATTTGTCTTAATGACTGGTGATTAAATCCTTGGTTGGCTGCTTCAGAGGCAAAAAACAACAACCCGCCCTTGAAAATATGGACTGCAAACTCCACTTTCTTTAAGGAATTCTGAAAATCTGGTTGGTTAATTACGACTGCTTTGCAAGTAACATATAGGACATTTGCTGTACCTGGGTTGTTTATTTTCCCAACAGGTCAACATTCTAGCTCTGTACACGCCATACATTTAAAGCACATGGCATCCCTCATCAAAAAATCCTTGCAACTGCAGCCTACCCCTTGCAGAACTTGGTTGCACAGCTGATCTTAGCAGGCTTGATCCAGCAGTGACTTCAGCACTCCTTTCTGCAGTGATCAGCTGTGCAGTGCAGTTATGTCTCTACCTGTCCCACACCTGACATCATATATGACATTTGGGGGGTGGGGGGAAGGTGGGGGTGGTTTGGAGAAAATGGCATCCCAGGCCAAATTGGCCCACAAGTTACCCACACCTGGGGTAGGCAGTACTCACCTAGATGCAACCATGATCTGACTCAGTATACAGAAGCTATCTACAGTGGTACCTCGGGTTACATACGCTTCAGGTTACATATGCTTCAGGTTACAGACTCCGCTAATCCAGAAATAGTACCTTGGGTTAAGAACTTTGCTTCAGGATGAGAACAGAAATCTCGCAGCAGCGGCACAGCGGCAGTGGGAGACCCCATTAGCTAAAGTGGTGCTTCAGGTTAAGAACAGTTTCAGGTTAAGAACGGACCTCCGGAACGAATTAAGTACGTAACCAGAGGTATCACTGTATGTTCCTAATTTTCCCCGAGCAGCCTAATTTTGAGGGTGGGATGGGGTGAAAGCTTTTAGCTGTCGGAGTCTGAGACCCTTACCTATCCGCAACAGATCACCCAGTGATCTACCAGTAGATTCTGATCCATGGGCAGACAAACTACCCATTTGGGGCCGGATCAGGCCCAATTGCCTTCTAAATCTGGCCCGCGGATGATCCGGGAATCAGAGTGTTTTTACAAGAGTAGAGTGTGTCTTTTTATTTAAAATGCATCTCTGGGTTATTTGTGGGGCATAGGCATTTGTTTATTTCCCCCCCAAAAAATATAGCCCGTCTCCCCACAAGGTCTGAGGGACAGTGGACTGGCCCCCTGCTGAAAAAGTTTGCTGACCCCTGTTTTGATTTAACTACAACCCAGCCCCGTTGTTGAAAAATGCTAGTATCTTAGCAAGGGAGGTGAGGTGGGGGGAGGGGCTGTTTATTCCTAATACAGTCATACCTCGGGTTTAATGCGCTTCGGGTTGAGTTGCGCTCCACAGCAACCTGGAAGTAACAGAGCGCGTTAATTCCGGGTTTTACCGCTTGTGCATGCGCAGACGCTCAAAATGACGTCACACGCATGTGCAGAAGCGGTGGAAAGCGACGCGCGCATGCGCAGACATGCCGTCGCTAGTTACGTTTGTTTCTAGATGCGAACGGGGCTCCAGAACAAATCCTGTTTGTATCCAGAGGTACCACTGTATTCATAGCGCTCCATCCTTGTTAAACTCTGGCTGTGTACACAACAAACCTTTGAATCACAACCCAAGCAAGCAAATGCGCGTACACACACACACACAATCCTGGGAACAACAGTTTGTCAAGGTTGCTGGGAAATGTAGTTCTTTGAGGGATCAACAACATTCCTGGGATTCTTGGGGCGGATGGAGGAAGAATGTGCTTTGAAGGTAGTGGGCGCACAGCCTCCGACCGTCCCCTCCCTGGTTCTCCTGCTGCCGAGAGGAGCAAGGGCATGGAAAGAAATGCAGAGTGGCAGGGAGAGGGAATGTGACTTACGAAGGCCGCCAGGAGACGCGTCATGAAATATTGAGCAGGCTCTCCGGTCTCTGCTCAAGTTGAGATGATGGGATGTGATGCTGGGTCCAAGGCAGGAGGAGGCGGGGGGCGAGGCACATGCTGCCTTTTGCTCTTCTTCCAAACTGAGATCCACAAGCGTAGCCATTCTCTCCGGAGGTGCCAGCACTGCTCTCAAGAGCAGGGCACAGAGAACTACAGCTGAGACGGCAGCAGTGGCCAGGGCTGAAACAAGACAATTGCTGCCTAAAGCAGGGACAGGAAACATTTTTTTCACCAGAGGGCCATGTTCCCTTCTAGGCAGTGTTCACGTGGTGTTTGGGGCCAGAGACAAAAGGGGGCAGAGAAACGAATGCAAATTTTACCTTAGTACAGTAGGGTAGTTTCAACACACACAGAGAGACTCTTCAAGTGTCCCTATTTTCCTAGGGCATCCTAGGGCACCCCCAAGGCTCTGCATCCAGTGTGATCAAACCGGTTGTGGTCCCCTAAATCTGCCTCTGATCTAAACCAAAGTTGATAATAGCATGTACATGTGGGTGGGTGTCCCCATTCTAGGTACAGAAGCCACCTGGACTGATAGGGACAGATAGGGATGGATTAGGAACAGGAAGATCTATAAATTTTATTGCTCTCCATTTCTCATTTTCCCCCATCTTAAATTCAGTTCTGCACATTTTGCAGGAATTTGCAATTTTAAAAAGATCCTCATGAAAGGTCATCAGCATTTTAGTGCAGATTTCTCCCAACAAATCATTTTTATATGCAGTTTTTACTAAACGTACATATTTTTGAAAACCATTCCCCCCTAATAAAATGGATTGTTGTATAATATTTTACACAGGTATTTTCAATTTTATGTACACTTTCCCCTAATAGATGCATTTTTGTAAAGATTGGTTGGGGAACTGCATTTGCAAAAAATGGTTAAGTGCAGATTTCAAAAGATGGCTTGTGTTTCAATTTGAGTATTTCTTCAGAAAGTGTGAATTAGTAGATATCATTTTAAAGGTACACTGAGTCTAATTCCACCACCACCGCCTTGCGATGGAACAGCATCCTTCACTGTGCCCTAGAGCAGCAGGCTAGCTTAGGGGATATGTGCACCTTCTCTCTCAGTGACACTCCCCCTAAGTATTCTGGGACTAGTTGAGGGTGCTGAGAGGTGTTAGGAGAGCCCTATTCCTCTTATAGCGTTACCATTCCCTGGGAAGAGGGATTGGTTGATAATGGGAATGTAGCTTTGTGAGGGGAAGAGGGGTCTTCTAACAACTCTTAACACCCTTAACAAACTATACGGCTCACCCAAAATTATTGGGGGCAAGCCATGAATGTTTGAAGTGGCATAATATTGCTTTGAACGTAGAAAGAAAGAAAGAAAGAAAGAAAGAAAGAAAGAAAGAAAGAAAGAAAAAAGAAAAGAAAGTGTATGGTTAAGTTCAGTCAAAGGTGACTATGGGGTGTAGTGCTCATCTCGCTTTCAGGCCGAGGGAGCCAGCATTTGTCCACAGACACCTT
The DNA here is from genome assembly GCF_965153285.1 of Podarcis tiliguerta. Classification (NCBI taxonomy): domain Eukaryota; kingdom Metazoa; phylum Chordata; class Lepidosauria; order Squamata; family Lacertidae; genus Podarcis; species Podarcis tiliguerta. The sequence goes on along the minus strand of NC_139547.1, from coordinate 9,366,952 downwards.
TCTGGGTCATGTGGCCAGCAGGACTAATCCGGTTCTGACGCAACGGAACACTGTGATGGAAACCAGAGTGCATGGAAATGCTGTTTACTTTTCTGCCACAGCGGTACCTATTTATCTACTTGCACTGGCGTGCTTTCAAACTGCTAGGCTGCCAGAAGCTGGGGCAGAGCAACGGGAGCTTGCCCTGTCACACGGATTCAAACCACCAATCTTCGAATCAGCAAGCCCAAGAGGCTCAGTGGTTTAGACCACAATGGGGCTCCACTAATAGCCATGAGATGGTTCAGTTCCCTAGATAAGCTAGATGAGGGAGGAAGGGCAGTGGAAAAGTATGGACAGATTGAGATACATGGGGGTAACAGCCTGAGTCTCTTAATGAAGCCACATTCATTTGAAAAAACACCTCCTACCCTAAGAACTGCTCCAGACTTTAAGATGAAGTAAAGAGGCCCTGGACCATAAAGAGCTGGACCATAAAGAAGGCTGATCGCCGAAGAATTGATGCTTTTGAATTCTGGTGCTGGAGGAGACTCTTGAGAGTCCCATGGACTGCAAGAAGATCAAACCTATCCATTCTGAAGGAAATCAGCCCTGAGGGCTCACTGGAAGGACAGATCCTGAAGCTGAGGCTCCAATACTTTGGCCACCTCATGAGAAGAGAAGACTCCCTGGAAAAGACCCTGATGTTGGGAAAGATGGAGGGCACAAGGAGAAGGGGACGACAGAGGACGAGATGGTTGGACAGTGTTCTCGAAGCTACCAGCATGAGTTTGACCAAACTGCGGGAGGCAGTGGAAGACAGGAGTGCCTGGCGTGCTCTAGTCCATGGGGTCACGAAGAGTCGGACACGACTAAATGACTCAACAACAACAAAAGAGGCCCTGATTCACTCTCCAAGTTATGTGTAATCCAGCTTGTCTTCCAAAAGAAACAAGGCCTTGTATCAAAGCAAGTATTTCTACTATTGCATCATCTGTTCATCTTATGCCATGCCTTGCATTCTGCTCTGGTATCCATATAGTTATAAGGGGTTACAAATATTTTTAATAAGCAAAATTAAAGAGTAAGTCTAGTTGGCCAGTATGAACAAGAAGAGGATGGTGGATCCAGACAAATCTTCACTTTGATCCAGCAAGACTTATATGTTATTGTTATGCCCTGTCTAGTTTGCAGGAGGACAGACTTCCATGGAGATCTGCAGTCACAAGAATGATGGGTGTCCAAACTGAACATCTCCCCTTCGCAAGCGCACCACTGTATCCAATGCAACAGCTGCAAATGACAATAGCCGAGAGCCTTTCTAGTGCCAAAGCCTGTGCTACCATCTACTGGCGAGCAGTAGGCATATGCTTTTCTTCACTCATTGAGGGCATGCGGAAGAATCATAGAATCATAGAGTTGGAATTGACCACAAGGGCCATCGAGCCCAACCCCCTGCCAAGCAGGAAACACCATCAGAGCACTCCTGAAGAGACCCAAACTAGACAATAAAAAAGAGGCCCAGGTCTTCCTCGAAATCTGGCACTATGGCACAGCCTCTTTGTTGAGAAAGATGACCTATTCAGGCTTCCACAATAGAAACCCACAAAGTTAATATCTAATCCTTAGGTTGTTTGGAGTTGTGAGCCAGCCAGGCACGGGGAAATCAGGGGTTAGGAACCTTACACTCAGGGGCTGTGTTCAGCCCATCAGACCCTTCTGCCTGACGTTAGGTCTCTAGGCCAGGCAAAAGCCAACTCGGCCCTCCAGATGTTTTGGGACTACAATTCCCATCCTCCCTGACCACTGGTCCTGTTAGCTAGGGATCATGGGAGTTGTAGTCCCAAAACATCTGGAGGGCCAAGTTTGCCTATGCCTGCTCTAGGCTATAGCACACACAAGTCCTGCTTACACCATCCTTGAGTGTTTTTGCCTGGCTGGACTTGGTCCCTTGATCTCTGATAATGCTTTTTGCTTGCCTGGATGAAGGATAGAGAGGTGTGTGTTGTTATTGTATAGATATAGACATAAATGTTGTAACTTTTAAAAATGAAATGGCAGTATACAGCTTTTGTTGTAAATAAACAGAGAAAGGCCCAGCTTCACCGGTAAGCTTTATAGACCTTTCAAGCCAGTGGTGTGGGGACAATGGCTGTTTGAGCAGGAACACTGAAGAAGTACTTGACCACCCATGGAACACTGTGACCTGCAGCGCTGATGCTTCAGCAACGTTGTGCAGTGGTTAGAGTGTTTGCACTAGCTTCAAATTCTCACTTTCCCATGAAACCTCAAGGACTGCCCCTCTTCACACAAACCAACCTGGACCCTGTATTTATCATCTGAGACCCTTCTCTGTGTGCTTCCTCTGAGAGAGGTGCAGAGAGTGTCGACATGAGAACAGGCCTTTCAGAGTTGGCTCCCTGCATATGGTATGCTATCACATACACACACACACACACACCCTAAGTGTGCCTATTTTCCAGGGACAGTCCTGGAATACAGAAGCCGTCCCGGTTTCTGATTTGATTCTGGAATGTTCCTGTTTTCCTATTTTCTCCCCTCCACGTCTCGGAGAACAACTGAAAGTGGGGTGGGTGTGTAAGTGCAAAAACAGAGTCCTGTTTATGCTGAAAATAAAATTCCTGCACAAAATGAAGAAAATGGTGAAGCTGGAACATGAAGCCCTTCCTATACTTTTGAAGGAAAATGTCACCAATACACTTTAAATTCTTTAATTGCAACGCTTCAGCAGCCAGCCATGTTTTAAAAGAAATGTGTGGAGTGTTTATTCCGTTCTTGTAAATGGAGCCTTACACTGTCTACTATGAGGTACCGGTATGTCCTGCTGTATTTAATGGAGCTTACTCCCAGATTGGGACACGGGTGGCGCTGTGGGTTAAACCACAGAGCCTAGGACTTGCTGATCAGAAGGTTGGCAGTTTGAATCCCCGCGACGGGGTGAGCTCCCGTTGCTCAGTCCCAGCTCCTGCCAACCTAGCAGTTCGAAAGCACGTCAAAAGTACAAGTAGATAAATAGGTACCGCTCCGGCGGGAAGATAAACGGTGTTTCCGTGTGCTGGTCTGGTTCGCCAGAAGTGGCTTAGTCATGCTGGCCACATGACCCGGAAGCTGTACGCCGGCTCCCTCGGCCAAAAAAGCGAGATGAGCTCCGCAACCCCAGAGTCGGCCACGACTGGACCTAATGGTCAGGGGTCCCTTTACCTTTTTACTCCCATATTACTGGGTAAAGACTGTGCATCCTTATGCTGCAATCCTAAGCATTTTTATTCATAAACAAGTCCCCCTGAGTTCAATAGGTTTTACTCTCTAGCATGTTCCTGATCATCTATTTATTGTCAGGTGCCAGGCAAAATGTTCCTCTTCCACCAGACCTTAGGCCTTTAATTATTTGTAGTTTCCTTCAGTGGGTGGGATGTTAGTGCTACCTTTTCATAAATACGGATGTGTTTTCAGTATTTACTCTGTTTTAGGGTTTATGGTGGTTTATATGAATTCATTTTTCTTAAGTCACTTTGCGTTACTTTTTGTTTTAAAGATAATGGCTTACAAGTTGAAAAATAGATAAATAAGCAAGCAAGCTCACTAGGTGACCTTATCTCAGTTTTTAACTAGCAGCTGCTAGGAAGATATGTAAAGCAGCCCAGTGAGGCTCACTGGTCCTGAAAGCATTTCACTGACTGTCAATGGGCTACCAATTCAAGGTATTACTACTATCAAACAAAGTCCTAAATGGCTTGGCACCTCCCCCAATATCAACTATCTTGGACCCTTGGTGGTGGTTCCACTGGCGGTTGCCCAGTTGCTGTTGACCCATGACAGGGCCTTCTCAGTGGTGGCTCCCTGCTTGTGGAATGCCCTTCCTGGTGAGGTGTGTCTGAAGCCCCATCTTCCCTGTACATTTAAAGCAATACTATGTCACCTTAAACAGTTATGGCATCCCCCAAATAATCCTGGGAGCCGCAGCTTTTTAAAGGTGCCAATAGTTTTTAGGAGAGCCCCTAAACATAGAGTGCAGATAGGGCTTGCCTTCCACTGCAAGAAGTGGCAGATATTAAGAACTTATACAAGATCTTCGGACCACAGCCTGAATGTCTAGCTTGTACTGGGATCGGTCATGTTTACTACTTTGCAAAGCACAGTCCTCTATTTTGAAGGAGTCCTCTCTCTCTCTGGTCCAAGTCAGGTTGAAAGATTTTAAAAGTCTAAGAATGGAGAGCAAGAGGGGCCTGGAAGATGCCTATCATCAATTAACTGCAATTGGACAGGGGATTGAGAAAGCACGTGGTTGAACAGGACATATGGTTTGCCCCACCACGGCATTTCTGGTTCCAAATTTGCATCTAAACATGCAAAATAGCATATGCAATTTTAGTGCAAATGGATCTCCTTTTTGGCTATGCATTTTCTCTTTTCTGGCTCATGTGTAAGCGACCACTCAAAAGTTTGCATCAAGGTATATTGATATAGAGTGCCCAGGAAGCCTTGTAGGCCTTTTTAGGTCCAGCATAGTTTCTAGACAAAGGCAGGGTCAGCAAAACCATCAGCTGGCCAGTTCTAAACTGGGCGGCTGATCATTTAGTTCACACAACCTTTTAAAATGGATATGTGACAGTTCGTGATCAGTGCTAGGAAATACAGTGGTACCTCGGGTTACATATGCTTCAGGTTACAGACTCCGCTAACCCAGAAATGGTGCTTCAGGTTAAGAACTTTGCTTCAGGATGAGAACAGAAATCGTGCTCCGGCGGCGCGGCAGCAGTGGTGCTTCAGGTTAAGAACAGTTTCAGGATAAGAACGGACCTCCAGAACGAATTAAGTACTTAACCCGAGGTACCACTGCAGCTGGTTCAAACCTGCCTGCAATTTTAAAGTTTGTGCATGAAAACATGCTTAGCAATGCCCACGACTGGTGTGGGATATTCAAGCTGGACAGTGTGGCACAAATAGCGCATTTGGCACATGCAGCCTGTGGAAAGGTGCAAAGGGCACCGCTGGATGCAAAGCAGGGTGCATGGCACAGCGCGTGCGTCTATTTTGCGTCTGTTTGGACTGCCAGTGCTTGGCTCACGTTTGGCATATTGTTTCCAGCTTCCGTGCTGAACAGGGCTTGGGAAAGTGGGGGTGGCAGGAGGGGAAGCAGCTGGCTCTGTCCGCTGCCGCGAGCTGTCTCACAGGATCTGTTCCCACGGCCTGTTGCCCTTCCTGTTGTAGCAGCTCTTTGGGGGGATGCCAGAAGGCCATTGGAAGAGACTCTAAGAAATTACGACCAGAGTGGGGGCTAGGATAAGAAGAGAGCTGCACTGTAGCAACATCCCCAAGACAATTCTCTTGTATGGGGTGCTCCATCCCCTTCCTTCGCCAGGCAGCTGGCTGCAGCTGCAGCCAAATGTTCAGCTCTCCCTCACTGACTTCTTTCACTTCCACTCTTCGGTGGGACTTGGTCTCCAGACCGCTGGATGTGCTGTTGTGGATCCGCTCCAGTTTGTCAATGTCCTTCTCAAAATGTGGCACCCAGAGCAGAATTCCAGGTACAGCTTGTCCAATGCAGAGTAGACAAAACAATGACTTCTCTCATGATCTGGGTACTAGGCTTCTGTGAATGTAGCCTAAAAGATGAATGGAGATTTGCATCCAAGTCTTCTCAGTCCTAATCCAGCATTTTTAACAATTAATAATAATAATAATAATAATAATAATAATACCACCCTGCCCGTCTGGCTGAGTTTCCCAACCAATCTGGGCGGCTTCCAACAAAAGATTAAAAATACATTAAGCTCCCGTTGCTCGGTCCCAGCTCCTGCCCACCTAGCAGTTCGAAAGCATGTCAAAGTGCAAGTAGATAAATAGGTATCTTACAGGTATCTTACAGGAAGGTAAACAGTGTTTCCATGCGCTGCTCTGGTTTGCCAGAAGTGGCTTAGTCATGCTGGTCACATGACCCCAAAGCTCTCTTGGCCAATAAAGTGAGATGAGCGCCGCAACCCCAGAGTCAGTCACGACTGGACCTAATGGTCAGGGGTCCTTTACCTTTACCTAAGACATCAGTCATTAAAAACTTCCCTAAACAAGGCTGCCTTCAGATGTCTTCTAAACGTGAGATAGATGTTTATTTCTTTGACATCTGATGGGAGGGCGTTCCACAAGGTGGGCGTCACTACCGAGAAGGCCCTCTGCCTGATTCCCTGTAACTTCACTTCTCGCAGTGAGGGAACCGCCAGAAGCCCCTCGAAGCTGGACCTCAGTGTCTGGGCTGAATGATGGGGATGGAGACGCTCCTTCAGGTATACTGGGCCGAGGCCGTTTAGGGCTTTAAGGTCAGCACCACCACTTTGAATTGTGCTTGGAAACTACTGGCAGCCAATGTAGGTCTTTCAAGACCGGTGTTATGTGGTCTCGGCAGCTGCTCCCAGTCACCAGTCTAGCTGCTGCATTCTGGATTAGTTGTAGTTTCCGGGTCAGCTTCAAAGGAGTGTATACAACTTTGGCCCTACTCAGAGTAGACCCATTAAAATTAATGGACACACCTAAGTTTATCATTAACTAGAGCTATTAAATTCAATAGTTCTGCTCCAAGTTTTTTTTTTTAAAAAAGGTAAAGGAACCCTGGATGGTTAAGTCCAGTTAAAGGTGACCATGGGATTGTGGCGCTCATCACGCTTTCAGGCCGAGGGAGCCGGCGTTTGTCCACAGACAGCTTTCTGGGTCATGTGGCCAGCAGGACTAAACCGCTTCTGGAGCAACGGAACACCATGACAGAAATCAGAGTGCATGGAAACACCATTTATCTTCCTGCCGCAGTGGTACCTATTTATCTACTTGCACTGGCATGCTTTCGAACTGCTAGGTTGGCAGGAGCAGGGACCGAGCAATGGGAGCTCACCCTATCGTGGGGATTCGAACTGCTGACCCTCTGATCAGCAAGCCCAAGAGGCTCAGTACATACCTGAGACAGAGACTAAGGTTCATTTATTTCAATATAACTTACTTCCAGGGTTGCACAATAATGCATTAAAGCCAGGGTAGCCAATATGATGCCCTCCAGGTGTCACAGAATCATAGAACTGTAGATTTGGAGGAAACCATGAGGGTCATCTAGTCCAACCCCCTGCAATCCAGGAATCTTTTGCCCAACATGGGGCTTGAACCCTCGACCCTGGGATTAACAATCTCATGCTTTACCAGCTGAGCTATCCCAGCAGTGTCATTGGTCTACAATTCCCATCATCCCTGACCATTAGCTATGCTGACTGGATGGGAATTGTAGTCCCAACAAAACCTGCAACGCCTGTAGGGCAGCACTTTGGCTATATCTGCATTAAAGTTTTAGGGTGTTTCTGATTTATGGCATCCCTCCAAACCTTTTCTCCAAGGAGCTCATTGCAAAGTACCTGGTTCTTTCTTCCTCTCCCCCCAAAAACCCATCCTCAACAACACTCATACCAATAACAAACGTAGCTGGTCTCTAAGGTGCTACGGGAACAAACATTTTTATTTTGTTAACACTCCTGTAAAGTACGAAGCAGACTGAAGTCTGGTATCAAATAAACATGTTGCGCTCGATACCATTTTCTTATTTCCCCGTGGTTGGAAATGAAACAGTACAAGCTTTTTTCCCATGTGAATCCTAAAAATAATATGTAGCACATTCCAACTTCCTTTAGTAACAATCAGCAGCCTCTGTGGGAAAGGCTGGTTTTGTTTTTCCTGAGCAATATAAATAGAGCTCTTCCTCTAATAAGGACATTAAATGAGAAGGAGGGTGGGGAGAATGACAGTAATAGGCTTCTTTTGAACTCAGACTCCAATTGATTTTGACTTCCTGTAGAGTGAACAAGCTGTTACATAGGGAGAAGCAGACTTGTAGCATCTAAAGAAGCGAGAAAGAAAGTCACCTGTGATACAGTTGGCATTGGGGCAGGTGTGAGAACAGAGGAGCCTGTGCTCAGGGGCAGATTTTGGGAAAGGCATCTCAGACATCTTCCTCTGACAGTGGAAGTACAGTCATACCTCGGGTTGAAGTTGCTTCCAGTTGAGCATTTTCGGGTTGCGCTCTGTGGTGACCTGGAAGTAACGGAACGCGTTACTTTCGGGTTTCGCTGCTCCGGAATGGATCCCGTTTGCATCCAGAGGTACCACTGTAGAAGACAGCTATCCTAGCTAATACAGGTGGAAGTATCTGTCAATGTTGCTTCTATTGGTTTTCCATTTTTTCCAGTCTTAAATCCAGTTCCCCATATTTCTGCAGCAACTGATGAATCTCCTCACAAAAGAACAAAAAGCCCAGTGAAAATTCTTCAGCATTTCCATGCAAATTTCCTCTAATAAACATATTTTTGTATGGTTTTGACAAATAGACACCTTTTGACCAGCATTTTCTCCTGAGATAGTGAACTTCTGTATGTGATTCTCTCTCTTTCTCTCCTCTCTCACACACATATATAATTTTTATTTATTAAATTTCTATACTGTCCTTCATCCGAGGGTCGCATGGTGGTTTACAATCCCTGTGGTCCTCAACAACTGTTTTATTCTCCCCTTTAGTGCTCTTTTCTTTCCTGCTCTTGTCTCCTATTTTAGTTATTGGAATCTCTTATTCTAAAGACCTACTAGATTTCCCCTTTCGCCTTCCTTCCTTCTTAGCAACAGGACACATCTTTCCTGTGGTGGTTTCATCTGAGATCAGATACCCCCTAGAATATATTTTTAGCAAATTCTATTATGCAATAAGTGTGAGCGGCCATTAAATAATTCCTCCCTGTCCCATGGCAAATAAGATTAGGCATTAGGCTGTTGATTTCTTGTGATGGGAGAAACCTTTGTCTTGCTTGTCACCGTTAAGCCTTCAGCTCTTCTAAGAGTCAGTTTGTATCGTCAGCATTAAAGAAGAGGTATTTTTAACACTTGATGTCTGGCTGCAGCTCAGTGGAGGGTGTCAAGAGATGGAAGAGGGATTCCCATGACAAGTGCTTGCTTGCACAGCACATTTGACCCAGTAGCGGGGCAAAGGTCACATCCTGCAGTGATTCACCTTGTGCTGCTTAATCCTATGCAACTTTAGAAAGACCAACCATGCTCAAAGTGAAGCGTGCATAGCTTTGCAGCCAGGCAGTGCAAGCTTATGCATGTTTCCTGGGAAGTTTAATTGTGTTCAGATGATCCTACTCCTGGTCCCAACCTAATTAAATGTGTGCAACCTTAGTCTAGTTAGCTTTTTGAGGTAGTTGGCAAGGAAACATCAAACTAAAACAAGAGGGGGCGATAGTGGCAGTGTAAAACTATATTAAGTGGGGTGGCGAAAAGAGGAAAGGCATCGCAGGAAAAAAAGGGTGACACAGATTTGCATTGAAATTGCATGTTTGAATTGCATGTTCTAATTTATACCCATAGATCCACATTATGAAAAAATAATAATTATTATAATTCAAATACATGCATATCGCCTCCCACCTTAACAGAGACTACAGTCATACCTCTGGTTGTGAACGTGATCCGTGTGGGAGGCATGTTTGCTACCCGCAGCCTTCGCAGCCTGAAGCGTCACGGCGCTTCTGCACATGCGCGTTACGTCATTTTGCGCTTCTGCGCATGCACAAGCACCGAAACCCGGAAGTAACCCGTTCTGGTACTTCCGGGTTCGGCGTGGTCCGCAACCCGAAAACGCGCAACCCGCAGCGTTCGTAACCCGAGGTATGACTGAACTTTGACCACGTGGCCTGTGTGCTTGCTCAGTGTGCTATCCAGGTGCTGACTGCTGGTGGGCAACTCCAAGGGCTCTCCTGTTCTCCCTTCATTTTAAAAAAAGGACTTTGAGCAGACAGCCCTTAAAACAGGGGACACCCTCAAAGAAGGGACTGCCCTCTAAAAAGTATAATGCGTGGCCACCCAGCCACCTATATTCAAGTACTTGGGAGTAGGTTCCATTGAACTTAATGGGCCATGGGCTCTGCGTGCGCAGCGACACGTGCCTGAACCCTACACTTATTCGCTCAGAGGCGAGCTCTCCAGCTAAAGAAGCGCAGCCCAACCTGGGAACGCGACTTACTGCCGCATTAGCAGCAATAACAAACAACAACAACAACAACAACAATAAATTTTATTTATAGCCCGCCCTCCCCAGCCAGGACCGGGCTCAGGGCGGCTAACACCAGGTATAAAACAACTGAATTGAAATAAAACTTACAAACAAGATTAAAATACAACATTAAAATGCAGCCTCATTTCAGTAGAAACTCAAATCAAAAACTCTTTGGGGATGAAAACGTCAAATCTTGACCAAGGCCAACTATCCAGAATAATAAGAATAGGCGGCACTGCAAAGCAACAGGTAAGGCGCGCGCAGCGTTCGAGCCGGGGCTGCGCGGATCCTAAACTGGCGCGCGCAGGCAACAGCCCACCTCTACCAACCCCTGGATGAAAAAAGCCCACGTAACTGTCCACGTGCCGCCTGTCAACTTATCTCGCGCCTGCGCAGTACGCGCGGCCGCCCCCCTCCGCCACGCGCGCGCGCCTTTGTTTCGAGCGGCCTGTTTCCCAGGCAGCCTGGCGGAGGGGCGTGGCTATGCAGATGAGTAACGGGGCGGGCGGAGGCATCACAGGCGGCGGCGGCGGCTCGCGCTCCTGGTTTGCCAGTCCGTCAGTCGGAGCTGGGCGCTCGCGAAGGGAGGAGCTGCTGTGAGGCCCGAAAGCGAGCGCCTCCTCCCGACCTCCCCCCCGCCTCCGCCCTGCCGAGCCCCGAGGATGATAAACACCCAGGACAGGTATTGAGGGGGCGGAGGAGGGGAGGCTTCGGCCTACGTCGCCTCAGGGACCCCGAAGGAAGCGGCGGACGGGGGGGGGGGGTACCTCGCCCCGCATCTCCTCTCCTCACCGTCGCCGCCCTTCAGGATCGTGGCCTGCCTTTGGAAGCGGCCTACCCTCAGTAACCCCAGAATAGACCCGGATGATACAAAATGGAGGGGGGTAGGGGGGTGGAGTTGCCAGAGAGCGAAATGCGTGTGGGGAGGGGGCGGCGGGGCTTGCTTTTATTTTTTTGTGGGCGCGCGCCCGCGCTGGTGGGGAGGGCTGGTTGCAGCGCGGGGCGCTGTGCAGGCGCTCGTGCAAAAGGGGCGGGTGGGGGGGGCGGCAGTGGACCGAGGGAGGGTGGGAGCCGCCTGCTGCGGATTTGCACGTCTACCCCAGAACCGTCCAGAAGTGCCGGGCGAAGGAGTGGCGGGTGTTTTGTTGTCACCGCGATCGCAGGACTTTGTTTTCGAAGAGAGCTTTTTCCTCTTCGTCTTCGCTTCCCCCTTTTCAGCCTCTGGTAAATGGGTAGAGGCAGCTTTGTCCCACTGCCATCCCGTCTCCACCCCACCCCCGTCTCTGCAATCCACTGTTAAATCCTGCAACCACTCTTGCCCCCTCCCCGTGCCCCCTTGAAGCTAAGATCCTGACTCTCCAATCCATGGGGTGACTCTGCATTTTAAAATGGCATAACACCTCTGTGGAGACTCCCTTACAGCCTCCTCATCCAGGAGTTGATGCTTAGTTTCACTGAAGCATCAGGTGTTCCCAGACTGTTCACTGGGTGCACTCATTGTATGTTAACAAGTTAGAGCAAGGGGCAAATTTGTGCAGACTAGGAGGAATAAGTCCAAATCAATAGGAGGGAAATAGATAAGGAAATGGTACAGGAAACAGGTATAGTGACTATAGAAGTCTTGCACCAGGAACTCAGATAGTGGTTTGGTACACCATTGGTCAGAAGACTTTGGGAAGGTTTGTGAAAGCACATCACATTGCATTCAAAACGGCTGTAAGAACACCGAACAGCATCAGGGTGCTTAGTTGTGTTATTCATGGATGCTCCGTGTTTAAGAAAGGTGGATGCACAAATAAGTTAGGTGGACGCACACTCTAGGGATTGTGGTTTGGTCTGGTTCTGTAATTGAATAGTTAGGTATCTGGGGCTGATGAATAACCAGCTTCCCTAGGGTATGCCTAAATAATGTTTACTGTACTACTGTGGAAACACAGAATTACCCCCAAAACTGGATAGCTATACTAAGGCTGTTAATAACTGCAGTACATGAGGGGGTTGTTTTTTTTAGTGTGCTCAGACTTTAGCACTAGGACTCTTAACAACCAGTTAGAGTAGGCAGTTCTTCTCCGGGTCTTGTGATAGTTTTTACCCTGCACCCCACATTTTGCTTGTGGTGATTTGTCAATAATCAAATTGCAATTAGATGTAGGAACAAACCTTCCAAAAGTGAGTTGAGTGAAGGTGCCTGAAGGAAATCTAAGGAGAAAAATACAGGAGATTAAGCAGAATATTTACAAAGCACTTTTACAGTTACTTGTGTGACTGTCTTTTGTGGAAGTTTAGGCTGAGACATAGACTTGCTCATGGCATTTGGTGAGCTTCACTGTTGGCCTCTGCCATGTCCACATCGTACTGGCCTCCATCCAGCTATTAGCTGTGCTCCAAACTGCACTACAGCCACTCATACTCTGTATTTTGATAAATAACTCTTTATACAAGACAGAAACCTGCAGATATTTGCCAGATATGCTACATAGATTTGCTAGCTCTTATATACTATGTATATTCCCCAAGAGTGGCTATTTGAAAAAGCTCTGGGTTCATCTGTGTATGTATGTGCACTTGCACACACGTAGACTGGAAAGTAATTGAAAGTCAAAAATGTCTTCAGGTGACTCAAAGAGGCAAATATTTCTTTGGGAAGGCCAATGTATGAATAGCCCACCTGGCAGCAGAGCCCAGATTTTAAAACAGAAAGGAGGCTGCTTAAAATGCTTTTGGGAACAGCCTTCTCAGGCATGCAGCTTCTTTTCTCCAACATAAAATGTTAGTTTCTAATTTGAAATTGAATAGTTAAAAGTTTGAAGTCAAATTGTCACTTGAGCTGGCAAGTGCTTACATGCATGTCTGGAAAAACTCGATGCTTTGCAAAACAGGAAGGCCCTTTGTTTACAGCTGTTCAAAGGAAGGAGTTCTTAGCTTTGTCCAAGACATACATGCAGCTGAACTTCCAAAGAAGCACAAATCCAATCTTAAAGTTATTTTACTCTCCATTACTCAGAATTTACAGTACAGCAAAGTGGAATAAGGGGCTCTGATGTGTTGTTAAATTTGAGTAAGATGAACATAAGAGACTCATCAGGATGTTTTTTAAAATCTACTTAAGGCCTCTTGTGTTATGTAAATGGTTAAGTAATTCTATCCATTCAGAGGTCTAGAAATTAGGTCAGCAATAGTGGTGTGTGGTAGTGATCCTCTTTAACATACACTGGAGTTTATGAACAATCTGCCTTGCATGTATCACTCTCGCTTCAAAGTGTAAGATCCTGTTGTTGTTTGATTTATATTACCTGCTCTTCACCAGAAGGTCCCAGGGCAGATTAGAGCATCATGAAATAAAGCATTAAAGCAGTTTAAAACTTAATTTAGACTTCCTATTTTAAATAATATGTTTGTTGTAAAAACATCAAGTTTAGTACGTCAAAACATTACTGCATTCTAGAATGCATTTTTACCTGGCAACACAGCTAGTTTTTTCTTTTGAAATTTTGGCTGGCTGACGAGCCTAGTGTTCTATTTCCAGTTACGGTAAATATTGCTTTTGCTTGTACCCTTGTATTTATCTTATTGAAAAGATGTATCAGTAGATGTTGAAAAATACAGAGTCAACTCTGTGTGTGGATTGCACACAGGGTATACTTAGTCTGGAGAAGAAACCATTAAGAAGTAGTAAAATAGTAATTGTCCAATATCTGAAGGGCTCTCACATAGATCGGGGTGGTGAATCTTTTTCAGCGCAAGGGGCCTAATCCGTTATCATTTTTCTAGGCAGACATGATCACAGTTCAAGAACACCTAGACAGGAGACAACACTCAAGGAGAAAATAGGCTAGGACTGAATGAATATGTAGGAAGAAAGTGTGGGGCTTGAGAGGAGTCTTGAGGATCCAAACAAAAAGGCCTGGAGGGCTGCTTTGAGCCCCTTGGCCTGAGTTTCCCCATTCTTTCTGTTATCATAGGGCAAATTTGCATGACCTGAGCCAACAGGTTCCAGTTTGCAGGAAAGGGAACTTAAGGTAAACATCAAGGAGAACTCCTTTTCAACAATTGAACAAATTATGGTGGAAAGTCTTTGTCTTTGTTAGAGGATTCTAAGCAGTGGTTGGATAGCTACCTATGAGGAATGCTGTAACAGCAGATTACTAGTATCAGCTGGGGGTTGGACTTTGGTGACCTGTGTTGTCTCTTCTGACTCTAGGATTCCAATTCTTTATACTCACCATTTCTGTGCTCCAGGTTTGGTATTTGTATTCAAGCAAAATTGTATAATTTGTCCTCTAACATTCATAGAGTGCACAAATAGGATGTTTGTGAAGCTCACTATTGCAAGTCTGTTTACTTAAACTATCAGAGTTGTGATAGGTCATTCCATAATGGAAGTCCCCACAGTTAACTCAGTGGCATTCTGGTATGTGTGTCTCAGTTTCACTGTCTTTTACAGTGTTTTATCAATTTCCTGGTCCTTTGCTCTTTCTTTCATTCTGGGAGTAGCACTTTTTTCCCTAGTGTTAACAAAAGGCTCAAAAGTTCTTTTTCTGCTACAGCCTAATAGTGATTATTTACATTAGTGTGCAGAAGAGCTCCTCCTAAGAACATTGAAACAGCCTTAAAAATGAATCCCCAGTGGTACAAGTCCACTTGTCTACTTATGTTCTTTGTGTGGTATATGGAAAACAATTTCTCTACCTAGCAGTGATCCTCACAGGCTACTAGGCAGAGGGGTCACATGCACTCTCATAGCCTACAACTGGATGCGTATTGTTGTTTTCCTTGGTTAGATTGTCTGCTGCTATTATGAATGCAGTTTATGCTACTGTGGATAAAACAGAATCAATATTACTTTGGATAGGACTTTATCCTCTCTACTACGATTCCTAAGTCTTGATTAGCTGATAGATTGGTTGATTTCTTTGTGTACATACTATTGCCATTTTGGTAATTAAGTTATTTCTCTGGTTAACTCTTGCATGTGGTGTTGCATCTCAGAATGAGTTTCTGAACACTAGGTTTGAAACAAGGGATGGAGTTCCTTTGAACCTTCTGTTCACTCATGCACACGGGCTTCTTTGTCCATGCCACTTACAATTTCCGTTGTATTCTGTTTTCCATCACTTGGTGGTTTCCAGTTGATATGATGTACGTAATCTGTGGTTGGTCTTTTAATTTTACCAGTTGTTACTGACCCAGTTATTTCAGCTTTGCTTTTTCACAGGAACCTTGGAATTTCTGCCTCTTGTTTTATGATATGAAAGCCCTTCTTTGGAGAAGCAATACTTGACTTTTTTTCTATCTTCATCATTGAATGAATATATCAGATGACATTAATTGCCAGTTGGGATGAATCTATGCAATCAAATATCCAAGTGTATCATATACAGATTGTTTTCTCATCTTGATTGTTTCAGAATATAGACCTTTTTCAAAGGCATGAATATAATGTCTACAGTGTTTTTTCCTGTAATTTCTGATTCCAGTATCCCAATAAGAGGGATTGGAGGTTGACTAGGGTAGGCTGATCATATCCTTGTGATGTATGAAAATTGTTGAATTAATGGCAGATCAATACAGTATGGCTTATTATTTAGGCTGCAGCCATACATTACTCTTTTTCAGAGAATTGAAGATTGTGTGATTGATTCTGTTATTTTTCTGGCCAAAGATATTTAGCAGATTTTTGTTTTGAAACACTACAATGCCCCCTTAAAATGGGGAAATGTACACCCACCATGGACAATGATGGCTTGATAACACGCCCTTTAACTCCATCTCTATCCTTAGGGTGATTTAAGTTCTGATTCCTTTATTTCTGCTTGTGAGATAGCTGTGCTTTTCTAATGGTGAGCATGCAGTGTAAGTGCTATGAAGTTCCACTTTTTGGACTAAAGATATGAAGACGTACTAGTAAGCGATGCATACCACAGATTAGGTGGTACTTCCATACAGGTTCACAACAATGGTGGTATATGTGCCTTTTATTGAAGAAGCTCAGGGTTCTGTGAATTTTACATTGTAAAAGCACAGAAACCATCACTGGACAAAGCATTTAGTATCCTGAAAATTTCAGCTTTTCTTTTTAAAAGTTTTTATTTCTTGTGGAAGAGAGCTTGAATGTTTATGGGCCTTGCCTGAACACTTTGAAGCCAGAGAGGGCTGAGCAAGATTCCCATTAGTCAGGGGGTGGGCTTCATTGTTCTGCATAGCTGCCCCCATGACTGGCAGAAGGATACTATTCCACAAAATATGCAGATGTACTGTACTTATTTGCATAATGCGTACAGCTACTGTTTGGTGCAG
The DNA here is from genome assembly GCF_965153285.1 of Podarcis tiliguerta. Lineage (NCBI taxonomy): Eukaryota > Metazoa > Chordata > Lepidosauria > Squamata > Lacertidae > Podarcis > Podarcis tiliguerta. Next base: position 9,350,580 of record NC_139547.1, on the reverse strand, counting down.
AATTGCCCTTTGTTGGGCTGCAGGAACTTCAAGTATAGGTATATGTGTGTAGGCATGCACATCTTTTAGTCAGAGATGTGATGAATCCATCCCTCCAAGGTTCTTTATAAGACCTTGCACTTCAAGAATGAACTGCTTTTTATGGGGAAACAAATCTTGATTTTCACCACTTCACTAGATTATTCAAGCTTCCTCCAGCATCAATAATGCTGTATTGTTGACTGGCGAAAACAAGCACATCTGGCAGCCATATTAGGAGGCCAAAGGGGGATGGGAAGAGATGCACAGTCAAGTGTTTTGCCTCACCAGTCTCTACCAGACACCAGCACAAAAGAAGAGCTGCTTGTCAGTTAATTGTTGCAGTGTATATGGGTGATGAAGACAGGCCGAGTTAATGTATACAAGTTCAGTTGCTGACACTTTCAATACAGCTGCTTTGGATCAGTCTTCATGGGCAGAATTAACTTCTGTAAGAATGCTTGTTTGTTCTGTACAAGCAATTTGCTTTTCAAGCTGGGCATACAGTCAATTTAACTTGGCTTCAGTAAAGTTAATTAGTTGTTGTTCAGGGTATGTTAGCTTGGGGCTCCAGTATTGGAAATTAGTATAGCCGGCATGTGAGGACTGCATTTTCTAGCTGAAACTTGTTGAGTCTGAGCTCTGCTCAGTGCTGTAAAGTATGTGCAGCTCCCTTTGACATTGGCATGTGGGAACTGGTTTGGGAAGTTTCAGATAGAAAGTATTCTTACTGCAGAACAGAGTGAAAGATTGAAAAGCTGCCTGTTTTTCCGCAAACATTCTAGGAAATACAGCATAGTATGGCAGATACCTTCAGACTCTTTAAGTCATTCCTATTTCAGTGGTTAGAACCATGATCTCTGAGCCTGAAAGTTCCTTGGTAGCGAATTTGTAACATTGCCTTAAGTAAACCACTTAGTAGGTTGGCTCATGTTCCTTCAATAGGGGGTTGTTTTGCCCATCCTGGGAGGAAAGAATTGTTCTGTCTCTGTGTTATAACAAGTGTTCTGTAAAATGATGATGATAAACAATTGTCATAAATTACAGGTGTCTTGTCAAAAAAACTGAGATAATGTATGGAAGCAGTTAAAGCATGTGCTGGAAAGGCCCTAATTCTATTTAGTACAGAAGTGTTTGGGATGTGTAGGATGCTAAATGGCCTTGCACCAGTTGGAAGGACTGCCCTCTATATGAGTGCAGAGGACTGCTGCTATTTAGCCATACCTGTATAGATATTATGTGGTGCCAAATGAGTTGGTGTGCTATGGAAGGGGCAGCATTGATTGGCAGTATTACCTCAGTGCCAGGGTCAAGGTTCCTCTTGTTGCACTGTGCAAGGCCATAATTGGAAAACAGAAATGTCAAATGCAAGTACAACAGTGTCATTGTGAAGAGCCCCATATGACATGCAACATGCATGTATACATGTGGCAGGAATAGGCAGCTCTCAGCAACTCCCACTGGTCTGCTTCTGCAAATGGAACCCATGAACACAGGCCTCTCACTTCATAGTCTCCCTGTGTCAAGACATTGGGACAAATACGATCCCACTCCCCAAATGGGATGGGGCAGAAAGTGGGCCAAAATATTTGGCATCATTAAATATCTGATAGAACAAGAAGTGCAATAGTTAATTCAGCTTGAGCATATTTTCTTACTGGCTGTGCATTATTTTTATTGTCACCTAGCATTATGTCAGGGCCCAGCATACCAAAATGATTAAATGGTAATCTTGTGCTGCTTTGTTTGAGTACAGTGGTAAAAGAACAGGTGGAACACTAAGCATTTGCTGTTGTGCAATATCTACAGGAACTAGGAACTGATTTGAAAGAAATACTAATTATATTATTCTGGTAACTTCACCATGTCAAAATTGCAAATGGGAAGTGTGCTGTTCATGTTTTATTAAAGTGAAGACAGAAAGCTCCTAATTTCAGAGCTGCTTCAGACATTGTAAGAAGCATTAAAAAACCTGTAGGAGGGTGCAGAGACAAATTTATTCAGTGTGTGCTAGGCAAAAAGAAACCTTCAGAGAGATAAGTGAGCAACACTTGTCTTGATTTTTCCCAATGAAGAGCTACATTTGGCCAGAAAATATGTTTGACTAATTTGACTCTGCTCTCTTGGGTAGACTATTTTTTAAAGGAGATTCAGGCGATCCCCACATCTGAAGCACCTGCAGTATCCAGGAATAATTTATAACATCTGAAATCACACTGGCAAGCTTCCGCTCCCCTTTGCTTTCATGCCTTCATGTAACAAAAGGGGCCACATCTATTATTATTTACATCAGATAAGGATCACTTCTGAGTGGCAGCATTGCACTAATCTTAGAATAATGTGTTACAAGGTTTGAAGTGCCAGTGCTCTTCTCTTTCCCTTTCTGAAAACATGAAACCTAACTCCGCTCCTTCAAGAATCTTGTCGCTCTATTTCTAGTTGTTTATTGAAAAACGTATGCTCATCTGATCATGTGTTTTTAGTCATCTGGGACTTCTGCCAATAGAAGGGGTTTGCTATTCACACTCCCTGTTCAGTAGGAATCATTTTCTCTGCCACTTGTCTAAGAGCTGCCTACCCAGAATGCCAGGGCTGGCCTGGGACGTTTTTGCTGCTTGAGGAAAAACACCCTGCCGCCACTGCCCCCTACCCTACATGTCTGGTCCTGCACCCTTCTTGCTGCTGCTGTGCCCTGCAGGTCTGGCAGCCAGGTTGCAAGCACAGCAGCAGTCCAAGCGCAGCGGGGAGAGTGCAGCAGCAGGGTGCAGCCGCAGCAGCCCCCGCCTGAGGCAAGAGCCCCACCTCACTTCATGGGCAGGCCAGCCGGCCCTGCAGAATGCATTGGGCCCAGCCTAAGCTGACATGCTTGGAGTCTCAGCTGAATCCTGTCCGGCCTTGCAAATCTAACCTTGTGCTTTTTCTCTCTCTCTTCCAGTAGTATTTTGCCTTTGAGTAACTGCCCCCAACTACAGTGCTGCAGGCACATTGTCCCAGGGCCTCTGTGGTGCTCCTGATGCCCCTCACCCACTGTCGAAGATCCCCGGTGGGCGAGGGGTTGGCAGGGATCCTTCTCTCTCAGCTTTGATATATAAGGTGAGCCTAGTTTAATGTCTAGAGACTGATTGCCTTTGTATGATGTAGCTTTTTTGTGTGGTTGGGATGATGTCTTTGGGTGTTGTTAAATAAGCCTTGTTTGAGGGAATGTACTTATGTTCAAGAATACGCACATCAAAGAATGCAATGGATATTCTTTAATTCAAAGCTCTTCAAACAGAATAGGTCAAGCATTTACTTCCAGTACTGTAGTCCGGGCTATTTCTTCAAATAATGGACCTTGGGTACCCTTTCTCAGCACCCCCCAGTGCTTGCTTTTTATGATACAACAAATTAGGAAGCATAGCGAAATGGCAGTCTGCACCAAGCCAGTACCGATTTGGAGTGTGTATAATGGAGAAAACAACACTAGGTTTCAATTCTCCCTCTGGATTGCTCTAAATAATTACCCAACTGCTCTTCTCCCCAGAGTTGTGTTTCCATAACACTTACAAAGCTAGTGTTTTGACTCATAGAATGGGTTTCTGAATGTTTTATTGCCATGAAAAAGGAATAAAGAGGCAAATGAATTTCTTTTCAGTATTCAGATTAGAAACTGGAAAGGGTGGGCAGCTGCAGAGCCATCTATAGATTAATCTGAAGAGACCAGTAGCCACAGCTGATTCTGACTGGTTGAAACTGTTCACCATTCTCATTTTGTACTGTGGATCCTGATAAATCTGTGACTAGCAAATCTCAAGCCTTTGCCATCTGGTCTCTGAAGTTTTGCTTTTTCCTACTTTCCAGGAGTAGAAGAGTTATATTTGCAAACATGCCATGTAGGCCAGTGTTAAACAGGAAGCTACAGTGTTGAAGCTGTGCTGTAGAAAAGGCCTATTCATAGTCATCTCTGGATCTCACCAAAGAATACTGGCTGACTATTACTAGTTCTTAATGCCTGTGAATATTGGTTATCATATGCTTCTGGTGTGATTTCTTTTCTCTTTTCTTTTCTTTCTTTCTTTCTTTTTTTGGCCTCCCATGTTGAATTGAGCAGTTCTTTGATTGCAAATGGTTCCTTATATTTGTGTCTTTACAAAGGGAAATATTCACCTTCTCTACACAACTCATTTAAATATTGTTCTGACACAACCGCTCATCATTTGATGCTTGCATAGTAACAACACTCATTTTGTTCAGTATGTTGTACTACAAAAACATGGTGAGAAGAGCAGTTGAGTGAGATTCTCCTGAAATGCAGAGTTGCCATTCAAGTAATCTTTGTAATACTAGGGTGTTAGTCACACAGTGGATTAAAATACACTTAATAAAAAAAAAATTAGTTGATAGCGGGGGTTTTAATTTGGTTGATTAATTCTGGGTTTTTATACAATTTAAACTAATCTTGAAGATGATATATTTGCTTTTAGTTAATACTCGGAAATCACTGCTGGTGTGGTCTTAGAAGAGCTATTCCAGAAGTGGGAGTGCATTTTCTAAGATGGTGCTTGAAGTCTTCATACAAAAATTAATTTTGTAACCCAACCTATTTTATTAATATTTAATTAACTTACAGGGGCGACCGGTCTGGACCTCGTTAATCTTCTTATGCAATGCGACTTTTAAGATTCTGTTAAAATGTACACATCTATCTGTCAAGTTCATAGTTGGATCATATTCTGTATCCAGTCAAGAAATGGAGAAAAAATACGCTTGGCTGTTTTTCTTTAAAAAGCAACAACCCACACAGTTGACAATAGTTGCTTTGTAGCTGCTGTCCTGCTTTCTGATTTGAACAAGAGAAGATCCCATGCTTATGAAGAAGCAGAGCTTTAAAGTATTCCCTGTGCAGTTCTATATGCCACAAATTAAGTTATCCAGGAGAATGTCTAGTGGTTTAGGGCAAAATAAGTTTGTTCAGGTTTTGATAATTCTCTTGGCAGAAAGTTATTTCGTAAGGTGTACCCACCTGAAGATTGCCGAGGGGATAGGATTTAGGGATCAAAAGACCCAGTCTTCAGAGATGTTGGACCGTGTCATCAAAAGCAACATATGTAATAGTTTCTTATGAAAATTAACTTAAGCTGTAACTGAGCAAACTTTCTAATTAAGTAGAAGCACTGACATTCAGTACTTGTTTTAAAAATAGAGTATTTTTAGGTTTTAGTCCTCATGGCAATAAAGAAAAAATGAATATCATATTCTCGTTGGCACTTCCTTTTAACACTTTTAAATCTTATTCTGTGACTCTTTAAGGATGAGAAGCTCACTGTTAACCAAGATCTTCCAGTGCACGATGGGAAACCACACATTGTCCACTTCCAGTACAAAGTTACGGAAGTAAAGGTCTCCTCTTGGGATGCAGTGCTATCCAATCAGAGTCTTTTTGTGGAAATCCCTGATGGTGTATTAGCTGATGGGAGTAAAGAAGGGTAAGTGTTTGAGCCTATAGCTATCATGGTATTATAGAATCATATAATTGTACAGTTGGAAGGGAGCACAAGGGTCAAGTCCAACCAACAGCAATGCCGGAATCTTTTGCCCAATGTTGGGCTCGAACTCACGACCCTGAGATTAAGTCTCATACTCTACTAAAGTGCTTGTAGACAAAGGAATCAAAGGTGTGCTGAAGGGGGAAAAGGAGAGTTGCAAGAGAAGCTGGATAATTTATTTGCATTTGTCTTTACAGTGGAAAATGTGGGACAGATCCCTCTGCTTAAACTAACTTTCTCAGGAAAGGAGTCTGAGGCAAAAAGTGGAGACAAGAGGCAAAATTCCAGGCCTTGTTGACATAAAAGAATGGACAGCCCTGATTCCCATCCACCTGAACATTTTAAAAATAATTTTGGTGTGAAATTGCTGAAAGAGGGATCTAGAAATATAGAGCATCTATCCAGGAAAACTGGTGGAAATTATGTGCATCACTTTACACATGTTTACATGAAATTGCATTTGCCATTCTAATGCCCATTCATCCAGATGGGAGAAAAATGTTTGGAGCTAGCACGTTGCAATTTTTGTTTGTTTTAAACACTTTAAACAAATTTTGTCATCAGCATGCTTGGCTGCCTCACTGCTCACCCCAAACACTAGGGTTTATTCTAAGCTTTTTGCCCCCAACTGTACAAGTGGCCAGCACAGTGCCCTCCCCCGACTTTTTTGTAGAGAGACAGAAAGGAAGGAAAAAAGAACAGGGAAAGAAGAAAAGACAGGAAATTTGTGAAAATGAAGGACAACAAGAAACCAAGAAAAATAGAGGTGCCTTGAAAAGAATGGGGGTGGGAATAAGTTATCTTCCTTACTTAACTTAGAGTTGGGTTCAGAGACTTCCTTCCCCCACAAACCATAACTTTGAAGCTGACCTCCAACCTCCCCTACTGCCTCTTGAAACAAAAGAAATTTTAACACGCTTAGCATAATGTGAAAGGAACCACCATGGCAGTTTTCTGCTGGGATGTAATGACATATACTGTTTAAGTAGAATTCACTATGAATCAGTGCCTTTGACTAGTTAAGTAGTTAGCCTCATTATATACTATAATACACTGTTAAGGTTCTGATGATTTGAAAGACACCAGTATTCATCTTCATTTTCTGTCTTTTCTCATTTTTTTTTTAAAGAAACTACTTAGTTCCTTATTAAATCCCATATGCCTAATTTGCAAAAACTAACTTCTTACCGTACAATTTATTTTTGACACTGTACAAAAAATTGTCCAGCTGCATGGTGGAATAAACCCTGCCATTAGGTTTCAGTTACACTCATTATATCTATGCAGCCTTTGAAGCTCCCATTGTTCTAGGAGCGTTTTGTGACAGGAAATTTCATGAACGCGAGCAGTTTCTGAGCTCTGGGAGCAGTACTGCGCCTAAAATTTCAGATAAAAACTGCCACTGCTGTAACAAAAGGAGGACCTTTTTCTGCTTCCCCACTTCCAGCCACTTTGATGACTGGAGAAGGGACCCTCATAAGAATATTAGGGTGGCAGCCAGGGGAAGTATGGCTTTGTTTTGGGCAGTAAAAAATGAATATAAGGTATTAGCTGCAGTTCATTCATTTTCAGCTTTGTATTCTTGTTATAAAAAAGCGTGCCTAGACATTCTGTTGCAGTGCCCATAGCCTAGGTTTAAGGCGCCATTTAGCTCCTAGCTTTCATATCTAAGTTTCTAACACTGTATCATTGGTCTCCTCTAAAATCAAGCAACCCAGATCTAAGTGTTGAAATATATTCATCTATTTTCTCCCTCCACATCTGATGCTGCTTGTATCTGCTTCAGAGAGATTAGTTTAGAGACAGCACCTTCTTGTTCCCTGCCAGAGTAGTTTTTCTTGAGTTTGAGGTAACCAATTCTTAATGAATTTACCCCTTTTGACAGATGCTGAATTTATCATATTTTGATATATGCTGTGGACAGTACATGCTTTTCAGTTGTATCCAATACTATCCCAGCGTGAGAACAGACTTCTGCTTGTGCAGTGTGATTTCATTACCCTCTTCACCACACACTAACGGAGCTCTCCCCATCCTAGCCCTGTAGCCTTCTACAAAATTTGCTTCCGGAGGTGGAGGGGAACCATGAGAACATTATAGTGGTGTGCTGGCAGGGAGGAGAGGATATTGAAGTCTCATTGTGCAAGTAGAAGTCTGCTTGCCCAACTTGGGATTCCACCCTTGGTTGGCAAGATGAGAATTGGTAATCTGTTTTCCTTCTTTGTCCTATCCTTGTTTTTGCTTGCTGGGTGGACTGAAATAATGATTTAAGACACTGAAATTCAGGTTCAAGGAGAGGGAGCACGATTAAGAACTCATGAAAGTATTTCCTGGTTTGTCCCTTCCCCTAGTAGCTGTGGAGAATTCAGACTCGCTTTGTTTCAGAGAGCGGGGGTAGAAATTTGTGTTCAGACAGCTCACCAAAAGGGTGTTATTGTAGAACCCATTTCTTTCCCATCTCAGTTGCTTTGAAATGGAAACCAGTTATCCCTCCAGGTGATGACTGGGAGGGATTAGCTGGCCTTTGTGTTTCACTGAGGAAAGTAAGTAAAGAAATGAGCACCCCACTATCTTGTACTTGGGTGCTGTGGGAGGTGGGATATGTCTGATTGCTCCTTATTTCTCTGCGAGTGTTGGAAAACATTCTCTTCCCTCTTTGGATTCCCTGGATTCCTGCACATGGGCTCTACTAGTACACGGATAACTTGATATCCAAAAAAAGGTGACAACACAATTTTTAAGGGCAATTAGCCTTTATATCTCCTTTTTATAAATGTGTCAGCCCATTCATCCCATCCTCTTAACAGCACTCTTTTGACAGTACTTCTGCTGTTGGCATGGTTTCAGTACAATTGCATAACTGTTTATTTTTAGCCAGCTAAAATAAGCAGCTTGAAGGTTATAATTAAAATGGATCATTATCATATTAACAAAATCCCTTCCAAGTTAATCTCTGCTTGCTGCTGCTTTTGACTCTTGTGGCCATTGTTCACTTAAGCAATGATTAAAGCCTGATTTTTAACTGCAGCTTGCTAAATCAGTGGCAAGCGATGCCTGGCTAACCAGAGGGTTAGGGCTGAGGTCACCCTGTGCTTTGGCTTGTACAGTATTTCAGAACTTGGCATGAGGGTTATGCAGAGTAGACCAACCCCTGAATCTGCAGCATTTTGGAATGTGTTGGGTTTCATTGCTCCCCTTATTTCATTGCTCCAGTCTAAGGGTGAGCTTGAGGTAGTTACGAGGGAGAGGGGTCTTTTCAGTAGTGGCACCCCATTTACAGAATGCCCTCCCAAGAGTCTTGCATACTTGATGTCCATGCTGTGATGTTGTAAGTGACTAGTTCAAATACCTTTTTGTTTCCCTAGGCCATTTAATTATAATGGGTACATCTGCATGGTGTTCCTAGATCTTTGCATTAAGTTATACCCTTGCAGTTTTTCCATTGTTTTTGTGCTGGCTTTACTGAAATAAAGTGACCTGAGTCTAGTCATATTTATCCCCACCTGTGCAACAGATTCCATCACTCTGGGATCTTCCAAGGAAATTGGAGGATTTAGTGACAATAACATACCCTTCTGGAACTTAAATATACAACTCATGGGACCTGTGTGTAACATCTTGCCTTCCTCCTGTGTGCTGCTGTGCATATGCTCATTAGCAGCCATGTTAAATTTCTACTTTTGACTCCCCTTCCCCCCTAAAAAATGCAAAGTCTTTTCTTGGCACTTCTGTGTCTTTTCTGACAGTCTGGCAAAATAGTGAGTTGGGGTGAGTGTCCGTCACATTGAAGACCCTACAATAAGCTAACAAATTATCCAGGGAAATTGTGTCTGTATGATGTGATTTTTTTCCCTTTTCCCCTGGCAGATTATTAGCACTGTTGGAATTTGCTGAAGAAAAAATGAAAGCAAGTTATGTCTTTATTTGCTTCCGAAAAAGCAGAGAAGACAGAGGTTAGTGCTTTAGCCTCTTGTTATCCCCACCAATCTTAACCTTGGGGCTTGCAGAGTAGCAAAAGTAGCCATTATTTTTGGGGGTAAATTTCTGGGGGTGAATTTTCCTGCAGGTGCCAAGTGTGGTATTCTAAACTAATGTATGTGGGGTGTTGTTTTTTTAAAGGGCTTTGCTGGGGATAGTCTGAATGGTGTTGTAGCATTTCTTGAAATATTGGAGGACTGAGTGCAACTTACCCAGAATGCTCAAAATAGGGCTTATTCCTGGGTAACTACACATAAGATTGCTACATATGTTTCCAGTCAGAATACTACAGTTCTTTGGTTCAAATGAGAAAGGAAGTAACATTCTCTTGTTAGCTTTGCATGCCTGTGCAATAGCTGTATTTGGCTGGATGCCCAAGTTCTTAAATCAGGTTTAAGTGAGGTTGATGAACTGGACTTTCAATGCCTCTGTCCTCTTCCAGACCTTAAGAAAATGCGTTAAGCTTCTATAGATAGAAGATTAAATCAAGGAAGTTTAGGGATTCAGTGTAAAGCATATAATTACTAATTGAAGGTGCATGTTGTAACAGTGGCAGTACTATAAGAGGAACTGCAAATCCTTTCTATGCCAGTTTTCCTCTGAATTGCTTCTTTTGTGCATTGAGTGACCTGTTCACAGTAAGCTTATCTAGAAGCAAAGGAATTAAATTGCATATTGATTAAAACTGTTCTGAGGAGTTTTTTGTTAGAGGTGGTCTAGAATCTGGCTCCAGGACTCTGGTCTTTTCAGGTTTGTATTTACATTATCAGTTTCAAAATCAGACTTTATATTTAAAAAGAGGATTGTACATCAATGTAATTATTGGATCCTGATCCGCACTAAGCCAAACCACAGCTAAGTGTGAATGTAGGAGTGTGCTAGGGTTCGCAGTAAAACTCCAGCCACTCCTCCCCCTGATCATCCCTGTTGCAGAGCCCAGGGCTAAGGCTTAGCATTACATCTGAATTATGGCTTGCCTCCCCAGAAAGCATGAGCTATAACCAAACTTCATTCCTGGCTTACTGCTTATGGTTTGTCTGGGGCTGGCAAACTATTAGGTTGTGTCCAGATCTAAGCCAAACGATGGCTTAGCCCTGTGCAATGCAATGCCAGGGGAAGAGTGAAGTGGCTAGGATTTTTATTGTGAGTATCTGCATACTTGCATGTTCACACTTTGCCGAGGTCTGGCTGAGTATTACGTGTGAACTTGCCATTAATGGTTGGCATTTGGCTATCCTTAACACCTAACCGAGTTGCTTCTTTCTAGTGTAACATTGTGTTTTTCTTTTGGTGGCTAGCGGGAGTGGGGGAGAGGTAAGAAATACGACTGAACTATTGTTGAGTAGGATGACAGGTATTACGAACCAGTAACCAACAGGATTGCAGCGCAGAACGGACAAGAAAAGGGGTATGAACTATGGCAAGACCTACTAGACAATTCCGAGCCAGGGAAGAAACTTTTTTCAACCTTCGCAGACTGTTGTTGAATGGTTTCTTCTGTATACAATTAAAGTCATGGAATTTGCATTAGGAGCACAGCTTGTTTACAACCACACCTATCTGATGTTGCCAATCTTTGTCTTTGCAGCTGCATTACTGAAGACATTCAGTTTTTTGGGCTTTGAAATTGTGAGGCCTGGCCATCCCTGTGTCCCATCACGACCAGATGTGTTGTTCATGGTATACCCCCTGGATCAGGTCTCTTCTGATGATGATTAGACCCAGTGCAGCACTTCAGTGGGACCCGAACATGCTTCAAAGACGAGAGGGGGCTAAAACTCCTCTTCGGAGGAAAGGAAAAACAAAATTCTTCTGGACTGAAACTGCATTTCTTATTGTTAGAGTGACCTGTATATCTTCTGAGTTGACTTTTCCATTGAAATGTGTTACCTAGTGAATAATATAAAGTCTGCACATGTAATCGCACAATAGTAAATGGAAGGTAAATGGAGCCCTTTCATACAGCTCTGTTGTCTGCTGGTTAGCCTAGTGGACAGACATCCTGTCCAGCCACCCAATGGGCAAGGAGCTCAGAGGTGAAGAGGGACACAGATCTGACTTGTTAAATTAGCGTTGGGCTTTTCTGTTCATTTGGTTATTTGGCTTTCATTTTAAATAACTGTATACTTTTGTGTTCACTCAGACTTAAGCAGGAGGCATGCTTTGGGCATAGGTATGTGAGGAACAGTAACACTGTTAGCAAAGCCTAGGTGGTGGTACCCCCCTGGAGTAACCAACACTGTGGGTTCCTGAGAAGCTTTGTGCTCTTTCTAGCCTTTTTATTAGGTTAGTATTAACACTGCATTAGTACAGCTTTCAATAAAAAGGGGCATTCAAAAAACATGCGAAGCTGACCCTGATTTTTAGAGAGAAAGAACTGCATAAGCACCCCTTTCCCAGATTTGTAATAGTTCTGCTGTTTTTCACTGCATTCTGTAGTGGAAGTGGATGTAAAACTCTGAGTGGAGATTTTGAATAAATGGGTGAAAATTATAATTGGAGGATAAAGCAACAAGTACTCAAATCTAGCCTCCCCAGCTGGAGATGGGAAAATTTTATGCTGGCAGCTCTGACTGATGCCCTTGCAGCCAGCTTTTCTTGAGAAACCTAGGAATGGATTGCAGTATGCTTATAAACAAAGCAATCCTATGCTCTCCCACTAGGAATTAAGCACTACTGCATGCATTAGTGCTTAATGCTGAATAAACAACCAGGAAACTTTTCTGAAAACTATTTGGTGCTTGAAGCTTCATCTCATCCTTCCCTTAATGGCTTTCTTTTGTAGAATGGAAGACAACTATCCTGCTTATATTTTCTTAAGACAGCCAGTTCCTTCAAGCTTCATTCATAACATACAATTCAAACACTTTCCTTGTCTGTTTAACTGATGTCAATGTGAAACAATGGTATCCAAACTTGCTTATATTGGTTTTTGCTAAGATGATTCAACTGTTACAAAAAAGCAAAAATATAGACAGTCTAGGAGGGAATACATGTGCAATATGCTTTTTTTGTAGCTAGGTATCTGCTATTTAGTCTTCATAGGTGGAGTTCTGCAGAATCCTATGGGGTCCTACCCCAGAAGTGGCCAGTATGTTTCTCACCTAGGTAAGGGGCTACTGCTTGACATGGGAAGTGTTGGAATTGGGGTTCTGGAGAGGAATGTATGGGAATAAAGTTGTCTCCTCCCACCCAGTGGAAGCTGGCATTGTATTACGAGTAAAGAGAGGGATTAGGTGTCTACTGAGGAATTTGCAACGCTAAGCATTGGTACTTTCAGTGCATTAGAGAAAAGTCCTGGTACTCATTGCACACATTTTCTCAATGTCTACCATGATCTGGTTGTCAGAAGTAAGTCATACACAGATGCTCATTGGTGAAAAAGAAAAGATGGTAAATACAAATGGCAATTTGCTTTATGTGGGACTATAAGCACTTGGTGAATATTGTGTAAATAGGGAGAAGAATCTCTATACAGGGCATAGGAAACTTGCTAAGTAAGTTACTAATTGGTCCATGAACATATTTGCATTCAGCCTATTTCTTAAAACTATGGGAAAAGGTAAGGTTCCTTAGAGGACATGAAATTTATTATGCTCCCTTATGAAACAATTTGTATCTTGCTCTGGAGGCCCTGTTCCAGAACCTCCTGCCCCTGGTTGTCAGAACTGCCAAAATGCATTTCTGGCATTTCGAAATTATTTCTGTTCACTTTGTATTTTATTCACTTGTGTCCTTGCTGCAGCTGGTACATAAAAATCCCAGTACTTCTATTAGTAGTAATTTGTGATCAGCTAGATCCTAAATGGCATTTGTTTCTCATAATATTACACTAGTGACTCACTGATCTTGCAACTTTAAAGTACTTCTCTGTTCATACACATGATTATCTCTAAAAAGCAAAACAAATCCAGTGAATGAGAAAGTTTTTCTTGCTACCCTCTAGTGTCATTTTTGGCAAGCTACAACAGCCAGTTAATTACCCCTTCCTCCTTGTTGCTAATGAGTATTTGCCAGTTAGTGGTACACTGTATGTAATCCAGTTTGAGCTTCTGTCCACATCCCTTAGCTCTACTGTATCCAGTCTGAGCAAGTATCTGCAGGCACAAGTATAGAAGTCACACACAAACCCTCTCTAGAACCAAGCAGCTGCTTGATTACGAAGATGAGGTCACTGGAAAAGCAATCTACTTAATGTACCAGCGTCTTTTGCAAAAGAATTTCCACTTGTCTCGGCTCCCCTGCCAAAGTAATTTGCCTCTTCAAATGGCCCATGTCTCCATTTGAATACTATGGGTGTAATCAGCAAATGTTATTTTTCTCTTAACTTCCAACAAATATACCCACCAAATGCTTAGTTAGTGAGAATCCCATTCATATTTTTCTAGTTTGAAAGATTGTCCTGATAGTCTTGTGTGGTTTTTCAAATACGTTTTTTGAACTGGTGCTACTGTATTATGTTTTCATCTGCAAGCTTCAACGCATTCCTCTGTGTCCCTAGGTCAGCAATAAAAATACTGCAAAACAGGGCCCTAACAGTGATCACTGAAGAACGTTACTTACCTTATCCCTGAAAAAGTTTGTTCTTTTATTACCTTTTTGCTGTTTGATTTTGTTACCATCATACACATGTTGCAGTACAGAGGTTTAATACATAGGTAGTTTCCTCAATCATCATGGGTTCCTCCATGATGCTGATATCGGATGGCTCTCTATCATCTCCTACACCTTTGTGCAGAACACAATTTTTCATCTTGATAAAGCACTATCTGATTAGTTTTAGCACCATTCCGCCTCATTTTGATCGCTGAGGACCTGATTAAGAATCTTTTTAAAAGTAGCATAGTGTCACCTTAGCTGTGAGCACTGTGTGCTAAGCACAGAAACCTCATTAGGGCTGCATGTATTCTGAAAAGAACAGAGCTTGAAATGATTATTGCCTTTTTTATATATAAAATGGTTTTATCCCTTACTGTAGGTAATGTGTGGGCAATTTGGTGCAATCAAAAAAGTGACTGAAAAGGTATCCAGTAGTCAGTACCCTGCATTGCTCCTTAAATCTTCATCTGTCATAGAATAATTCTATAAAAATAAGCAGTAATGCAGTCATTCTAGCACAAAAGTACACAGTGCTTACACATCTAGATTAAGCTACCTAGGCTCAGTCTAGAGTCAATGCTGCATCTGGCTCCAGTTTAATAGGGCCAGGACAGTAAAAAATTAAAAGGCAATGAGGCTTCTCAGCATTGAGAGAAGTAGAGATCAAAAGAGGATCCACCTGTTGTCTGTAATTATCTCTTCTAAGTATTTGCTCTCAGTACCTTGCATGTACAGAGGCCCATAGCACTGGTGGTGTGGGTTTAAGTGTGCATAAAAACCCCAAATGTTAGCAAATAACGTACACTTTTTTATAGAGCATAGGCTGCAAGTTCTAAATGAAAACTTAGCATACCAGTTCCAATTAAAAAAGACTTTGATGCTGAGGCATTTTTCCAGGGTCAGAAATGTACTAATTAAAGTGAAGGGCAAAAGGGAACCTGAACAGAGGAAGTGACTTCCTAAAACCATGAGGAATGCAGCATAGAAATGATTACAAGTTGGTGCTTCTGTAGAAACCTTCCTCCTGCTACACTCTGGGCTAAAAGGAATGAAGAGGGCACCAATCCATTCAGACCAGCTGGACATCATATGTCCCCTTTTCATAGCTGTAAACCAGCCTGGAAGTTTGCATTCTGAGAACGATGTTTGTATCCTCCTGTGTATGATGAACAAAGCTTAAAAGCACTGGAGCCTTATCTCAGCTTCAGGTCATTACACAGCTGACACATGGCAGTAAAAGGACAACATGCTGATAAGATAGCAACCTCTGAGAAAAACATTCCTCAAAGCAGACTGTGTATCTCCCATGCCCACGTTAAGGTTTTCCCATTGCACTTCCTGTTTGGATACCAAAGCCAGTCACCACTGAGGAGCTTCTGTAGGCAGAGCTCTCGGGATGTGCTTGAGTGGCACGGTCTGGAATGGCAGATGGTATTCACAGCACATTTCCTTCCTGGAGTCAAAGGTCGCCATGTGCTTTCTTTGTAAGGCAGCAGGCAAATAAGGCTTTGCTATGAAGGATCAACCTCTCCCCAAGCTCAAAGAGGCTACTTCTACATGAATGGAACTATAAGTACTCCCAGGCTGGGAAAGAAAGAAAGAAACAACGGATTTCAAACAATTCCTTTTTACAGTATGTACAAAGTCCAAGAGGCAGAGGGTGGCCTCACACAACATACAGACAGGAACAGAAAGACTGAGCTGGGGAGGCTTGCATTGTTGGGACACACAGCACCTGATTTACACAAATCAGCTAGGTAGGGCACAACAGACCTTCCCAGTTGCTATTCAAGCTGACCACCCTGCAAGAAATGGGCAGGAAATTCCCATAAATGTGGGCAGTGCTCCAGGCAGAAGCTTCAGCAAGGAACACTAAGCAACAGACCAAGGGAAAGAAATCCAGACAACCGTCTTGTGATACAGGGGAAGGCTTCCTCTAGCACCAGAACAGGGCATGGGACATTTAACAAGAGGTCACTCTTTGACGGCCTTGGGCCAGTACAGCTCGCACCCATTGCAGGTTTTCAAAAGGTGGGCAGCCAGTTCCTAGGCTTGCTCCTCCATCTCCGCATGACCAAGAGCTTCCATATCCAAATATCGCAGGCCAAGACATCCATCCCTTCACTCCCTGCAGGGAAGGGAAGGTCTTGCAAGGTATGGAGAATAAAGAACTGCATGTCTGAAATTCAACCAGCCCCATCAGCACATTCTTTTGTTATGAACACAAAATATGTGTTTTGTTTTAAAGCAGGGTCTGGGGAAGACAGGAAGGACAGGCAGCCAGTAACCTTCCAGCAGAGTGAAGCAGGTGACTGCTAGGCAGCAGTAGAGACCCTCCCAATGAGAGCAGGGCCAGCCTGCCAAAAGGCCCCATTTTATGCAAACTGGGTGTATTTTTTGTGCTGCAGAGCAAAAGAAGCATCTGCCACTGCAACACACATGGCCTGCCAGCAGGGAGAGGTGTTGGAAAAACAGTGAATGGAAGGGAGGGCTTTTCAGGGTGCAGCAATCCTGGAGGCAAAGTGCTACAGTTTCAGTATTGCTCCTGCCAAAGGAGCACATAGCTGGCTTGTGCTCATTGCAGCCCCTGCTGCCTCCCCCCTCCCCGCCCCCCCATTTCCCAGGACATCTTGACTCAACAGAATCGTCTCTTTCCTGTGGTCTTCTTTGCAGGTGCCCATATATGTGCTTGTACCAGATGACCACTTATCACAAGTATAAATACACCAATCTGGATGTTCTCACCTTCCGTCAACACCCAAGTAGCCATCTGGGCTGCAGCACAGGAGCAAGAGAGCCTTGGATGGAACCCAAGGCTAATGTGTCCTCCCTCCCCAGCATTCCAAATGTCCCGTGATGCCACATTGCTTGGCCCACCACCACAAAGTCCCTGCTCCAGAGGAGTTCTGGAAATTGGCCAGTCAACCCCAAGTCAGGTGAATAAATATTTCTGCAAGTCCCAGCTCCACAACTCACACGTACAGGGCTCAGCTTGTGTTTGGTAGGGGAGGGGGCAGAGTCTGCCTCACATTATGGCAGGACCGTCAAGCAGAACAATCAACACCATTCAACTGATGTCTAATGCAATTTCCAGCGCTTCCTCATGTGAGCCAGTCACATGACTGAGTATAGCCTAGGTTATCCGATCATGTGTCCTGTTGGGGAAAAAAGGAGAAATGTAACTCTGCTCGAGCAATTTCAGTTTCAACCACATGATGGTGCTGGAGTGACAGCAACCAGAAACTAGGAGTTTTTTCAGTAATCTTTTTATCCTCAGTTGGAGAAGCACTTGACTCAGAAGGCTTCTTGCAGAGAAGAAGCAAAACACTACAGATCACACACAGTTACTGTAGCCACGACACAGCTGGGAAATTTGAAATATTGGGTTAGGACCAACAGGAGGTAGGTAGGTAGGTAGGTAGGTAGGTACACACACACATACATACAGTGCAGGAATGAAAGTAATTAATGGAGCTGCATGAGACCCAGTGCTTATTGTAGCATGTTTCACTTAGCTCTATGTCCTGGCTGCAGGTTGCACAAGAAGCTTCTGTATGGCACTTTGGTGCCACTGTAAATCGCCAATCCCTTTTACTTGTTGGTTACTAATCGTAACATGCCATCTAGCAGCCTACTTTAGATTCCAGAAAGAGACCCACTCTGCCTGCAGGCTGTAATGTGAGCAGCCTGTGATGTTGCCTCTCTTCATACCCTTCCCCAAGCCAATGACATAACAGGGGCATCCTTACCTTTTTCACCTCCGGGGCGGGGGATATAGGGAAGGAGCAGAGCCTTGCTGACTGGCAACAATGGCTGTAGATGAGAGACCTGCAGAGAAGCAGAAGCATAATGCACAATGGTGTGAGGGGTACTAAAGCAACTTCCAGCACAGGGCTGACTCAGGTTTACAGTGGAGATGTTGCACAGTGCCTCCGAAGAGCTTCAAGGGCGGCAGCAGCAGGGCACCCAGGAAGGTGTGACTAACAGTTGCTAGGGCACCTGCCTCTGCCACCACCACAGCCCCCAACTCCCACCAACAGTGCTTCTGGATTCCCCTTCCCACCCACCCACCCCAATGCCAATGCCCCATATTGCTCTCACCTGTTGCATAGGGCAGGTTGTACTGGGCCGGCAACAATGAATAGCCCAGGTGATGGTGATGGTGATGTGTGGACATCAGACGCTGTGAAGGAGAGGAGCGAGGCCGGTCAACGCTTCTCTCAGCACCACTGGCGCCCCCTACACCGCTGCAGCCTGCACTGCTTCCTCCCACCCCACAGCGCTCCTGAGAGGCCTTGTCGCCTATCTGTAAAAGTAACCAGACAGACATGCTGAAGCCCAGACATGAATCTGCAAGAACAGGCCAGCCAAGTACCTAAATGAGGCCAGCTCTTCTGTGGCTTCCTTGCAAGCCATGTTTGTTACTCACTCACTCACACTCCAGGAAATAAAAAGCTAGGGAATCCCTGGCAACAGCCCACATGCTTTAGTTCCCGCTTCCAGAATCAGCCTGGAAAGTACGGCATTTACACCTGGATAATTCTGTGCCAAGGACAGCACTGAATATATATTTCCCATTCCAGCACACCACTTACCGTTGGGGACTTGCTCTTGTAGTGGCTGGCGTGCTGTTGCAAGATGTCTAGGGCCTTGGATTCAGAACTGGATTTACAGCCAATGCTGGGGCTGGCGCGGGACTTCTCGCTCTCTTCACTCCCAGAGGATTTGCTGCCGTATGGGGAGAATGAGTAGCTGGAGGGCAGGTATGAGCCTGTGGAGGAGATGCTGGTTAGGACTTTCCCACACACAGCAGAAGAGCAAGCTGTTAAAGAGACCAACTGCCCTTAAATATCCCCTAACCAGAAGAGGCGAGAAATTGAAAGACCTGAACCAGGGATTCTGTCAGAGAGAAGTTTAGAAGCAGATTGTGGATACTGCACACATTCAATCAGATCCACGAGAATCTGACATCTCAATCCTGCCCAAAAAAATGTTCCTAGTTATTTTGGGTTGCAGTAACAAGTTTAAAGCAGCCATTGCTCCATCCATAGCAGATTCAGAAGCCTAAAGGACCCCTTGGTAGAACTTTTAGTACCCAAGGAGTAGATGATGCATTGCACACTATCTTGCCTATTCCAATTAACTAGCATTACTTGCTTGGGCATCAGCAAAATTGTACAAATATTATTTTATTTTTGATTCATAAAATTTATATACCACTTGGCTGAAAAAAAAATCCTCAAAGCACTTTACAAAAGATGAAACAGTAACATCAGGAAAAAATCACAAAATATACACAAGTCTTCCTACTCCCCTCTCTTTTTAAAAACAAGAGGGACTGCAGTTCAGTGGCAAAGCACATTCCTTGTCTGCAGCAAGTCCCAGGTGCAATCCCCAGCATCTCCAATACAATTTCCCATACAATCCCAAAACCCTATGCCTGACTTTCAGGAGATCCACTCCCAGCAGACAGTACAGAGCTAGATGGTCTGACTCCATATAAAAGGCAGCTCCATATGTTTAGATACTTTCTCACGGTTCAAATATTAACACTGTTTATCATCAGCTTGTGTATCTGGGAGGTTTCTATTTCAGTATACATTCTTCATTTTGGTTCCAGTATATTTATTTTGTTTTTCTGGGGAAGCTGATAATAAATGCAGTCTTTGGGACGTAGACATTTCAATGGGGTACTTTTAACTTCATTATCCAGGCTTGCTACAATACCTGACACCTGTTTTGTGTTGAGCTAGACGGAAACATTAGATCAGATGGATTTTTATTTAAGGAAAACATTTTAAATAAGCTCTGTTTGCATCTGAATTTCAAATCTTATGTTGCGTGCTCTCTCTCTCTCTCTTAAGCTTACACATTCTTGATGTTTTTACATATTGAAGATTGCATTAGAGATTTTCTTCTGGAAGGCCATACAGGTTACACACACTATTCTGGAAGTTAACCCACGGTTTGCAAGCTAACTTGCAAAATAATTTAATAGCTATACAGTGTGATTGCACTGTTGATCTTAAAACTTGCTTTGTTGATCTGTGATCCAGGGAACCTGTGGCCCTCCCACCTCCCATTAGCCACAGCCAGCAGAGTCAATGGTCAGAGATTGTGGGACTTGTAGCCTAGCAACATCGGGAGGGCCACAACTTACCCACCCTGGTCTAACCCAAACGTACCACTTCTGCATGTTCTTGTTGTTGGATGGTCACACTATACCAGACATATATATTCACTCCAATTTCCAGCTATCAAACATCTCCAAGGATGAAAACGATGGCCCCTTCCCCATGGAAGATCCCACCCCATTATGATTTATACAGTTCTGCTATTCTCAGGGTCCACCTCAAGCCCCCATACCTGGGTAGTTCTGCATCATAACAGTGGGCATGCCGCGGTAACTGGGATGGTTGGGATCGTATGACTGGCTGTAGGAGTAGCCGTGCATGTAAGGGATGTAGGACTGGTGCTGGCTGAGGGGTGAAGACACTGGGACATGGGTGCTGGGTCTGGCTTCCTTCGCCACTAAGCGCGATTCCTCACTGGAGGGCACTTTGCAGTCGGAGCTTGTGCTCTCCTTCCCATCTTCCTTAGCAATGGGCTCTTTGCTGCGGCTCCTCTCCTCCTTTAACTTTCGATCCCTTTCTTCCTTCCACCGCTCATCCTCCGTCTTGATGTCAGAGTATTTAGCAGGGTAAACGTAAGTCCACATGCGAGGCTCAGCTTCCTGTAGCAACATACAGTCAAGGATGTCAGGTGTCTAGAATCAAAGGCATTTCTGAAGTCCTGGAAATCTCAGATTTGACTTAAAATTAAGGGCCTTTGCGGGTGCAATTAAAGGGGTGGACCACAGGTAGCATCCACCAAAGCCTCACCAGTGAAAGAACAATGAGCAAGATATCTGCCCTCCACATATTTCCTCTTAACTATTTGTTACTGTTGTCCTACAGTAGCCTCTTTTGTGCTTTCCTGCCATCACCCAAATCCTTGTGCAGAAGTTGATATTCTGCATTCCTACAAATTTTAGAATGCAAGTTATGCACAAGCTTAGGTAAACATTCTTTACTCATTCTTGAGCTCTGACGAATCATCTTATTGAATTTGTTACCACTCCCAAAGTGTGGGAATTATGTCGGCAGAGCTGGGGGGGTTTTAAAAAAGAAACTGGGCATCAAGTTATCCCAGCAATCTTATTAAAACATAGATTTTGAAGCTCTGACCAGTGCTTGCTTTCTTTAAAAAAATGTTTAGGGGTACTCTCATTTTTCTACTCATATTGAAATACTGCTCCTCAATGAGGCCAAACTTAGATTCACAAAATGTTTAGGGATATGCATCTCCCTGCGTCCCCCCAGAAAAAAGCACTGGCTCTGACCAAAGAAAAAGGAAAGCTTCACACCTCATAGCCCTCACCACTGTCTAGGCTGTAGGCCCCCAAACCCAGACAACTACACTTGTCCAAGAGCAACATGTCAATGCATTCAGTGCTGGCAATGGAATTCCAGCTTCATCACTTTCAGTCACAATCACTCTGCCCCTGGCCTAGGTATGAGTAAGGGGATGGACAACCGCAAAGGAACAAGAGGTTAACAGAAACAAAAGTATGAAAAAGACACGAACAATCTTATTTGGACTGGTTTAGCCCTCTCTTCCTTCCCCACAGAATATTTCTCTCTGCAGCCTCTTGCATGACTGTGAACGGTTCACAATATTAACCAACACAGAGGCAGCTGGCACTTACCCACCCATATCATGTATCAAAATGTGTTCATTACTTTCCAAAATCCCTGACTATCCCCTATTGATTGAGAGGAAGGGGAGGGGAGGCAAGAGAGACTAACGTATAGGTCATTCAGCTAGAGAAATTTGTGAAACCTCTTTCACTCCATGTAACACATCTCTGAGCCTCAACAAAATCTGAACAGAACCCAGCAATGTTCACTCCACATGTCAAAATCCCCCCCAAAACTGAACTCGACTTTCCAGTAGTCTGCTTCTGTCCCCTAATCCAGTTTGTGCCACTACATTGCTAATTAGCAAAGTGGGATAACTCTGGTTCCAGTGTTCGGCCACTGGTCCCACTGGAAGCTATGTCTGACTCAATCAAGTAGCAAACTGTCTCTGAGAACCAGTCTGAAGCCCTGTGCTCCTCAGTATTACTGAACTGATTTAGAGAACAGCTAGATTGCATCTCCCCAAAAGACTCCTGCTTACCTGTGAGTACCAGAGTACTGGGTCGACCTCAGCCTGCCGTCCACAGTCCAAACCTGCCTTTGACTCTGTCTCTTTCCCCAGATGGCTTTCACTTAACTTCCCCTTGAGGCCTTCTACAGTTTGGCCTTGGAGCTTTGAGGAATTCTCCAACTTGGGAATTATGACTGACTTGGCTACATCACCCCCCTGCTCCTTGGTCTTGCTCAGTCCAGATTTGACCAGGTCAGTCAGGCTGGGTGCTTTGGTCAGTGTGGGAGGTAGAGACGGCTTCTGCTTCCATTCCTCCTTGAGTGCCACCTCTCTCTCTTTTAGCCCCAGCTCCACTTTCTTGTCAATCCCACGCTGCTGCTGCTCCAGACTCTGGCGCTGCTTTTGCTGGTCTTCGTACTGCTGACGGTAGGTGGGGTTAGTGCTGAGCAGATGGGCATGGTAGCCTTGTTCACTATAGCCATAAGGAGGCACGTAGGCATACTGGTTATAGTAAAGAGACTGCATGTACATATTGGACCTCTGCTGGATGACAGACGGCTGCTGGCTGGAAGGACCCAGGTCTGCCTTCTTCTCCTCACAAACCTCGTTCTTCACTTTTACCTCTGGGCTCGGTGGTTCCTCATCTTTCTTCAGTTTCAGGGCCTGACTGTCTATGGTGGCTTGGCTGTTGGGATTAATGGAACCAGGACTTGACTGTGCATAACCTGGAGAGTAATAAGCCTCAAATCCTTGATAATAGGGAGAGTCCTTGTTTTGAGGTTGCGAGGGAAAGAGGGCTTTTTTGGCCCCTTCCTTGGCAAGTTGCTCAGGGTCCTTTGCCTTCATGCTCTCCAGCTTGCCTTCACCATCCTCCCCTGCATCTGAGATGTCAGAATAGGCTGGGCTATTTGTTTTCACAGAGCTAGCTTCAGCACCATTTTGAGTTACAACATGAAGCGGAGTCATGGGTTGCGTGGGTGCTGCACTATCAAGTCGGCTGGCACCCCCAATGGATGGGCTTGGGGCATTATCAGTGAAGCTGTAGATCTTATCTGCCTCAGCCTTGATGCTGGCAAGGCGGCTCTGGTGGGGGTCAGATGAGCCATTCAGGAGACTCTCCCCTTTTGTCCCAAGGTCACTGGGCTCTCCCCGGAAGGGGCTCTTGCCTTCCTCAGCTCGACACACTTTCCCAGGAGTCAAGGGGCTCTCTATTTCCTTGGACTCTTTCTTCTTCTTATCCTTCTTCTTCTTGTCCTTGGCAGGAGTAAGTGCTGGACTGACCGTGAAAGGCTCTCCCATTACAGTTGGCTTGGGTTGAATAGGTTTCAGCTGGGGACTGTTGGGCATGGCTTGAACCACTGTGGTGGTGAGGCCAGTGGAGGAGCCAGGGCTGGTAGCAGTGAATGTAGCTGTTTGGAAGGTGTAGATTTGTGGTGGGATGGCTGGGGCTATGGGTCGAGCAGACTTGATGCTCTTTGATGATATCTTCTCAGGCTTGACACTGACAGGCTTTTTAGCTTTTTCCTTGTCACTGCTCCTCTTCTCCACCGAGTCAAAGCCATCATTGCTTGTCTCATCAGCTACCAGAGGGCCATCCTCAGAGCCATCATTGGACAGAGCACCAGAGTCAGGGTCTCCTTCGCCACCAAGCTTCTTTTTGCAAGCAGCTTTGGGGTTGAACTTGCTTGATGGTGATGGACTGTGCGGTTCCATCAGCCGTACTTTGGGGGTAGTTGATCGAGCCGGGGAGACTGAGCCTTTCTGGCTACCAGAAGCACCGTTACAGCTGCCCAGGTCAGCTGGAAGAGATGACTCCTCCCCATACTCACTATCCCCATCAGCTTCAGGTTTGCTGTCATCATCTGTGTGTGCATGAGCCTGGTGATACTTGAGTCCATTGATGTGCTTATACTTTTTGCTACAGTTGGGGTGGGGACAATCAATGAGAATGGGGGAGGGGCAGTTCCTATCGAGAATGGTGGGTTCTACCTTGACAGTTGTTGTGGCAACTGCTGCAGCAGCTGCCGCTGCCGCAGCCATTGGTGTAGCAGCTGAACCCATAGAGTTTGTGCGAACACGCTTGCTCCCCTTGGAGTCCTCAGAACTTGAATTCACTTCCATGTCAGAAAGGGGCTTGCTCTTCCGCTTGGTCACTGACGAAGGGCTGGCCTTGACATCCTCAGTTGTGCCGCTGGGTGGGAGGCGGTGCTCTGAGGAGTTTTGGCTGCCTCTGCGTCCCTTGCTGTTGGCCCCTGCCCGAGTCTTGCTGCTGTTACTTGTCCCTTTACTATCAGAGGCTGCTGTGCTCTCATTCATGGGAGGGTTACTGTTGGGTCTCATGCGCTTGCCTCTCCCTCGACCATTTCGCATCTCCAGGTCACTGGTGGGAGAATCACAGAACCTAGGCGATAACAGAACAGGGCTTAGGAACATTCAAGGTTAGACTTCAAGCCATGCCCACCCTCTGCAATTGGCTCTTGCCTCAAAAGCTACCCCAAAGTGGTTGAGAGAGCACCAGAGTCTCTGGCACAATTCTCCTGCTCTTATCTGCAAGGCTACTATATACACACATCCTTGGCTGGGTTTCCCAGGAGTAGACAAGCAAGAGGCATACATACACTGTTTTCTAAATCAGGAGGAGGCAGACTGCATGGCCCTTAGGGTTCTTTTCAGACACCTGCAGAACCGTGTTAGAATCCTGAGACTTCTAGCTTTTAACATATCTGTTTTAAGCATTTAAAAATGGAAGGACTGTTCCACAACTTCTAAAACAAGATGTGAACTCAAGCCAAATTAATAGATGATTGTCCCCAGGAACCATACTGATACGAAGAGGAGTGCAACAGTTAAACTCCCTCAAAAGAGATGAGGTACAGTAACTGAACTCAGTTTCTCTAGGGAGAAATTGCATCAATGGCAAACTGCATGGTAATCAGATAGGACAGCAACACTGGCTACAGATTTAAATCAGAATAATTCTTCCTGCCTAGGACAGAGCAGGGCAACTGCTTTAGTTCTTATTCCAGCCTGCTACATGTGCCTATACATTCCCTTCTCCTTACAGTATGACAGTTTCTTAGTGTTGCTTAAAATCAAAGTATCCATCCTCTAGCAGAATCCCATAATGAGTGAGAGGAAAAAGTCACCAAGCACACTACAGGAAGAGCCTTTTTGCCTTATGCTTTACCTGGGTGGTGCCCAATCATGCTGCGTGCAATCCAGTAGCGTCCCCACATAAGTCTTATTCCTCCAGGTGACATTCACCACCAGCATACCTGCAGGAGCAAAAGGGAGGATTGTGAACACTCAGTTCTCTTGCAAATCTTGCCCCATCCTCAGCCTACAACTTAGCCACAATGCAGAAACATCCTGCTGAACAGGTCAGAACAAGTGTGGGTGGAGACAGTTACCAAAGCCTGCAGCAGAACTCAGGTAGCACTTGCTTGGGGCTTTGTATTCATTTAGTTATTTGGCCATCAATACAACTGAAGAACCCCCACCTTACTGTCGCGTGGCTGTAGACGGTTCAGAATAGTCCTCAAGGTCAGGATTCTGATAATATTGCTGCTATAAACAGCACACATAAACAGCACTATGTTTATTTAATGCACTGGTCGTATCTTCAATTCTGCACAAAGCAGTATTATTAGGAAACACAGGTGCTTTTGTGGGGTGGAATTCACAGCTACAGCCAAGCCCTGCCTCTGGGCACATGTGCAGGTCCAATAGGAGAGGTACCCTTACCTTTCCAACACATTTTTTTCTGTGCCAAACTGGCCAAAAGCTGGTGCCCAAAGTAGCTCTATTACTGAACAGCTGAAGAGCTTATAAACACATCCATTAATCTCATCTTTGTATTCCACAAAACATATGATGGATCACGCATTTACAGAAGAATCAAGTCCACAGGTGGGCCCCACTTTTTTTTTTAACTTTTTTTGGAGACTTGATAAATACATGGCCAACATCCAACAGCTGGGTGAGACTACACACCTGACTTCATGATGTTAGATGGATTTCTCCATGGAAAACCATGGAGCTTCTCCTTGGTGCCAAATTTGAACAGTGCCAAATGCAATCCCCATTGCAAATGAAAAATCAGGAGTATTCCTGTCAGCTCTGACTGTAACTGTCGCACAGCTAATGCTTTAAGATGTCAGGTCCATATGTTGGAGATTCTCCACCATTGCTCAAACCCCATGCAAGGGCAAGCAACTTCTGAGGGCTGAAACTTGCACCACCCTGCATTCATTTTGAGTCTCCCTCTTTAGGAGCAGAACCTGGGGGGTAAAGACTCTGTACTAGACAACATATGCCCTACTGAGCAACTAGTCTCTCTAATCCCATATCAAGAAAATATTAAAACTGGAGTGGGGATCTCAGTAAAGGATTATTGATTGTATAGAATAGACTCATAAGCACTCCTAGGCCAGCTGTGCTCAGCTGTCCAGTTTCAAAATTTGTAGTGCTCACTCAGGATACTCTTTGTCTGCAGACTTAGTTTACAGGCCAATAATGAAGTCTCAGAAGGAGCAAATATTTGAAATAACCAGCTGTGAAAAATATAGGGACCTTTTTAATCTTCATTTTCAAACTGGGGTCAAAAATTATTTCTCTCTCAAACAGAAGCAAGCACTTGTTAATGACCTACAGTTTCTGGGTTTCACCACAGAAGCATCTGAGTCTGTTCTTCCGGGTCCCTACCAACATCTGCCATGTACACTGCCAGAACCCAAAGAGTGCTCACTAATGGTTCCTTGTCATCCTGGAAAACAACAAGTGGGGTGCCACAGGGTTATTTCCTGGGCTCGTTGTTGTTCAACAACTTTGTAAATGACTTGGAGAAAGGAATTGAGGGGATGCTCATCAAATTTTCAGATCACACCAAACTGGGAGGGGTAGTTAATGCTACAGAAGACAGATTCAGGGTTCAATATGGCCTTAAAATATTAGAGAACTGGTCCCAACTGAACATTATTGTTTCAATAAGGACAAATGTAAGGTTCTACACTTAGGCAGGAAGAATCAGCTGTACCAATATAAGATGGGGGACATATGGCTTGCCAGTAGTATATGTGAAAAGGATCTAGGGGTCTTAGCAAGTTTAATGTGTCAACAGTGTGACGCAGCAGCAAAAAAAGCTAATACTATTGTAGGCTGCATCAAGAGAAGTATAGTGTCCAGGTCACAGGAACTAACACTACCATTCTATTCTGCCTTGGTCAGACCACACCTGGAATATTGTGTCTAGTTCTGGGCACTACAATTTAAGAAGAATATTGATAAGCTGAAATGGGTGCAGAGGAGGGCGACCTACATGATCAAGGGTCCGGAAACCAATGGGACTGGGGGTCTGCAATGTGTTCATTGGCAGGCTGCTTGTCTTGGTGAGAGCTCTTCTGACTGTGGGACTGTGAAACTCAGAATGTTAGGAAGTGCAGACAAAGCCTTGATTTTTATTTTTTTACTTTTTAAATTGTTGGAGAAGGCTCCCTGGCTCCTCAGAAAGCTCTCAGCATCTTGGCTCCTCTGCCGCCCACACCACTTCCCATTCCACCCAACATCCTTCCTGAAGTTCCAGGATCTATCTTCCTGCAGGTGTCACCATCATCCAGCAGGCTCCAGCTCTTCAATGCAAGGCTGCTTTGTAAAGCTTTATGCTCAGGCTTCACACACTGCTTTCCTGCAGAGCCTTACAAGTTAATTGCGTGGCAAGACGCCAGCAGCTGCTTCCATCTCGGAGCTGGCAGGTCAGATTAGGAAGGACGTTCTGGCAGTCTGCCTGCTGCCATGATCACAGGAGAAAGATGAAGAGCTCTGTAAAGCAGAGACCTCAGCGGTGGTTGAGCTGCCCCCTCCCTTTGCCTGCTGCTCTGGCAACCAAACAAAGCACAAGACTAATTGTAACTCCTGCCCGACACACCGTGTCCTAGATTTAACCTACCTCAATCAATCACACACACAAAAATCCCTCCCAGCAAATACATTCAGAATTATTTTGTGAAATGCAAGATGATTTGCGATGCAGCCTTTGCCTCTGAAGAACCACCCTAGTTGGGGAGGGAGGGGGAAAGAGAGAAGTGGAAGGGCTATGTTCAGCCAGCACTAGCAATCCCGAGCCAACTATGATTAAGGCATTTGGAATTGCTGTAAGACTGGAGAAGGAGAGACCTTATCAAAGCATTACAAACCTACCATGTTCTGGCAGTAACCCTGCTTTTTTTATGCTATTCCTAAGCTCATCCCTAGTGCTTTCTAAAAGCAAATCAGGATAATAATCCCCACTTTTATAGGGCCAAAGAGATGCAGCAGCAGCTCACCTAAAAATCACAAATCCAGCTGCTGAGGCAAGACTCCTTGCTCAGAGACTCCAAACTGCAGCCCTTTTACTGGTGGCAAGTTCAGATGCAGAGGGATGGCAACTATTAAGAGACATAGATTGTTTTCAGACCAAGAGTCTTTTGAGACTATTGTTTTTGTATGTAATAGATATGCAGCTGTAACTCAGATGTTGTAGTGGTATCCAGAAAGGTTTCCCCAAGGAAACATTTCTGTTGCAAGCATAATGCATTTTTCCCTGGCACACATATGGAGAAAATGACTACTGCGTGGAATGTGACTACACAAGCATCACAGACCCTGAATGCTCATGACATCACTGGGGATAAATGACACGCATTCACCTCCCAGGTGCCATTTTGCCAACATTTTTAAGGTTACTTATTTTCCATTCATTTATTTGCATCCACCACATTTCCTTTGTTTCTTTCAAGTCTATTGCCTCATCCTTGCGCCTTTTCCTTATGTCTCGATATCTACTAGACTGTAAACCTGCAGGATTATTTTGGATTGTAAAGTATCTAGTTATAGCTATAAATAATAGTTATAAATACATAAATGTACATTAACCGACTCCAATACTGAAGTGCACATCTCCACATATTTTTTAAACCAGCCCCAAGTCTCCATTGCTATGAAGAGAAGCAACAGCTTAAGAAACATTTTTCTTCCTTTCCAAATTGTCTGCTTTCACAAAACCCATCATTTTCTGTTTCCCATGACTTATAATCATTAGCCCCTAGGGCAGACAGCTGGGGTGGAGATGCGGGGAGAGGACTGTATTTCATTAAAAGAAGAAGAAGAAAAGATGTTAAAACTGTCGCAGCTAGGGCTATGCAAGGTTTCAAAATTGTATATATCCTCTAATTTGGATACAACTCAGTTTGCTAAGTTTGAGTTTTCAGTAATGCAAAATTCAAGTGGTTTTGTATGCACTAAATCACCATAATGGCATTGCCTTCTTCTGCCCAGAGACTGTGTGAACTGCCACCTTTTTTCACAAAAAAGAACCCCTCTCAAAACAAAAAAAGGGAACATCACAACCCCAAGATAAAACGAAAGGCACGAGATTCAGGAAAATACGCTTCTGACGTTTCCTTTGTGCAGCAGCTGCTGTTGCCATGCAGTGATCCTTGTTGCTATGAAGATCTCCATGTCAGACAATAGCTTTTTAGCTCTAAGCACTATTGCTATTGGCTGAGATATTTCCCAGGTGAGCAGTGATGGTGCCTGAATCATCAGTTTTAGGGGTTGGTTGAAATTGGACCTCCCCCACATGGAGCAGGTCTGGGGAGACCGGAGGCTCTCTTTAGTTACAAGGCTTCCTCCCTGCTCCCCAACCCCCAGTGGCATTAATCACAGCAAAAGGAAAATGGGAGCCTGGCAACTCATAAGGCAGCAAGTGGTGTGCTGCATTCCAGTATAATTAGATCCATATTAAAGATCCCGGCAGATCAGAATCACGCCTAACAGAATTAGGAAAACTGCTAAGACAGCTGTCTTAAATGCCTTAAAATGTCCATAGAAGTATTTAAGACAACATATCCTTGTGAAAGGCAGGCAGAAGGAACAAGCAGAAGTTAGAAGGCTGCTGCCATGCTAAGCAGATAGCTGCCTATGGAACATAGAGAAGTGCTACAACTTTGGCATAAGTTGACAGCCTCAGAAGCAGATAGTAGCCCAGCCATGCAAACAATTCCACAAAAAATGTAGCAATTCACCTTGCCACAAAAATACAGACATCAGTCATTTGTGACACAGAGGCCTGAAAGGACAGAATGTACCAGTTTATTTTACCCTTCCTTGCCAGACAACCTGAAAGAGATTTTTACCTGCCGCAGACAACCAAGTGAGAGTACAAACCTGAAACTACCCATGGGAGGTCATTAAAAAAAGTGTTCTCATAAACTAACCTTGTTGGTTAACTACTACTGAGGATTTGCTACCCGCCCACACTGATCAAACCTGCTGAAATCCTGTGGAGAGTTTTTATCTGTTCTCATGAAGTACTAAGATGGCTACTCCTTGCTTTGTTGTTCATTTCAACTTCTACCAGCTTCCATAATGTGGCAACATCAGCTGGGGACACTAGAGCACCAACAGCATTGTACACACAGAAAAGAGAACTAGGACTCATGAGAAGGGTGTGCTTACATGTTAAGAAACCAAAGAAGGATAAGCCTGGTGTTGATTCTTTTTTATTATTATTGGTATCTTTCAATTCCTTTTGATAATAAGTGGAAATAAAATTCTGCTATTTGTCATATGTATATTTTGGCTCAGCATCTAACACAATGTAAGAGAAATGACCTAAGCTACCAAAATTGTAAACATTAACCTGAAATCCATTAAGTGGGGAGGGTGGCAGGAACCTCTTGCCACATACATTAACCAGACTCCATATACTCAAGTCGGCCAATGATGCAATAGTTCCAAACTGCTTTGAAGGATGCACAGCCTCTGATGTGAGAGAAAATCATCACTTCTGACAGCAGGGACCAAGCAGCAGCCAAGAGTAGCCTCACAGGCAAGATCTTTGCACACATTGCACTGAATGAGTACAGGTTAAAAATAGCTGAGCTACAGGAATCACAGCATACCTCCTAGGCAAGTCCTGAAATCATAGCTGATCTTTAAAGAAGAAAAGAAAAAAGACTAACATGAAAGGACAGGCTGCAAAAACCATTAAAAGCCAAGAGCAAGAGGGAAGGCAGCCAGCAGCATAAGACAAGTGCCATACTCTGCCTGCCTCCTAAGCAGCATTCTCTGAAACACATATAGGAGGACTGAACATTGCCATATCATGAGATATGTAAACTACATAATTATGGGTGCCACTACCACAGAATCCAGAGGAATAAAGGGCTTGTCCCACAGTATTCTGATATTCCAGAAGAATGAGTCCCTGTGGCAAATCCTCTGCACATCAAAGTTTTGATATGTGCCTGGTAAATATAAGAGTGTAGAAGAAAGGGGGTGGGTAGCATCAATCCAGAGAAGGTTACTACAAAAAGCAAATAATAGGTGATCCAGTGCTCACTGATCATCTCTTTCAGCCTTTCCACAAAAAGCCCTGGAGACACCAGTGTGCAGACCTACCAATCTGAGAAAGAGCACCTGTCAGGGCTTTCTTCTCAAATAATAACTGCTTAGAACCTGTCAATTCCACTCTGCCTGGCATCATATTAAGATGGATATGTAACAGGCCAAGGAGATATATTTTACTTCTCAGCAAGATGCTGTCCTTGCATCACTTTCACTCAAGGTAATTGCCTACCTCCCAGTTTCTACTGGCTGTCTGTGTAGATGAATCACATCTCTTAAGGAGTAGAGGCAATGGGCTAGTGATGGTGGCAGAACATGGACTGGCTTGCTGGGGTAGAAAATGCACTCACAGTTTTTAGAAGCAGGCACACCTGGCAAACTTTCATTCTACCTCCAACTTAAAAGACTAATCTGAACAATGGCCCTGGGAGGAGGTTTTAGAAAATACAAGGTCAGGAAGTGGGCAGAATGTAGAATTCAAACAAGGTGCAAATTTGTAGCAGATAAGATGCTTTGGCCTCAGATCAAGTGATCCCCCCCCCCCTAGCTTATAATCAGAGTAAAACAGGCACTCTAAAGGTGAAGGGAAAAAATCTTTCATGTGCCTAAATATAGGAACCCAGAACAGCAAAATCAAGGCAACAGGCATGACCAAGTTTTTAGATGTGGTGTAGTCTTTTATCTCAATACCTAAGTGCTGCTTCACTGTTTGTGAAGAAGTGCGATTGCTGAAGAAGATAGGATGCAAGAATAAGTGGTACACCCCAGAAGCCTCTACAGTGTGTTCTCATTTTGCCTAGTGAGAGGAGGCTTCTTGGAAGCAGCTTTTACCCTGGACTACACCACTTCCAAAGGAACAATACTGACCCAATTAAGAGCAATTTCCATTATGGCAGAGTCCTCTGGGGCAACATTTATTTTGTGCAATGCCACACAAATTGAACTAGGCTGGGATACAGCATTTGAACGATCAGTTGACCAGCACTACTCTTAAAACAAACATACTGAAGGACACCTACCGTCTTCTGTCTCCTGCCATACGATGCCCTCCAGATTGACACTGGTGCCAGGTTCACAGGGGCCCAAGCACTCTGGCTCCGTAGCAAGAGCCACATCACATGTGTTCACCCCTACAGAGCGAGTGCGTACCATTATCTGCTCACATGGTGATGAGATATCACTGTTGACAACAGGAACAAGAAGATGCAATGGTAGCACTGCAGGGGTGGACACTGGAGACTCCATCTGGAAAAAGAGAAAATACAAATGAATACAGATGGATAAGGGAAGCTGGGTCTTCCTTATGTCTACAACACCCCCAAATTGAGATGGTCTGGCATTTAGGCCCTGTATTTGCCACTTGGATCTTAGCTTTAGGAGCAGATGTCACAAGTTCTTACTCAATATGTTCAGAATCTGGAGGACAGAATCTAGGTGCTTTTTGCACCCCCAACTTGTGAATGGAAATTATAACATTTTACAAATTAAGTTTTGACTCATCCAGCCCCCTCCTCCTTGTATGCCTCCTTACACATGCAGCTCTTATTTAAAAGGGAAAAGGAGACCAAGGCCTAGCCCTCACCCAGGTAGTAAGCTTCTTTCTGGGTTATAGATGGGACCTCATATGGACAGAATGCATGTGTGTGTGTGTGTGTGCGCGCGTGTGTGTGTATACACACACACACACACACTTAAAACTGGCACAATGGGTAGAGCGATGGACTAGACCTCTTTCTCCTTGATATTTAAGGATTACCCCTCCCCAACTCTGGAGTTATTTTTGTAGGAAGGAGCATTAAATCACACAAGTCCTGCATCTGTAGTCTGATGTGGTACAAGCCAGACATACGTTTACCGCCTTGGTGAGAACTAGGCACAAGTCAGCCTGGTTATTGGCCAGTGTGTATTCTATAGAAACAGATTCCAATATGGCAGATGCAAGTTATCCCCTGAAGCCTGCCACCAAGCGATCACGTTGCTACCATAAAGAGCAGGAAAATCACCACTAATACGCAGGTCATATGTCACATATGAAGAAAAGGCAATTTCAGGGCCTTATCCAACCTGCCCATCTCTTTTCAAAGCAGAACTATCTCCCTCTCCCAATTTAAGTAACCACCTTATAAAGGAAATCCCTCAGCCACCCCTGAAAGAGAATCTGCAGCATGAAGATGCTGGCTGCTCAGACAGAATCAGTTTTTGAGTACAAGGTTTCCAATTTGGCTTTTGCTGCCTCAAATAATCAGTTAATTCAAAAATTGTTCCAAATGCCACTCAACATTCAAGTGATGGCCCTGGGTATCTTCTGGTAAGAGCAGACACATTCCAATCAGGGGGATAAAGGCTTCAAGCTGTCATTTTGGGAAATCTGCCTGCTTGCTGGCGATTATAGCCTGCTGTTCTTGGTCTCAGATGAACCAAAAGCAAAAATCTCCAAGCCCCTTTGCCAGAAGATACCCTGCACACTCTCTTTCCCATGGGCATTCATGTACATAAAATCAGGAGTTATTTATGGAACATTACTGCCAAGAGCCACACACACACATTCAAACTAATTCTGGTTTTTGAACAGTTGTCAGATAATCCTCCTTAGCTGATGCCATCCCCCTCCCCCTCCCCCTCCCCCTCCCCAACTAGCTATGTCTTTTTATAAAGTAATTAAATGCAATGAAAGAGAGCAAGTGGATTCTTGTGTGCCCAGTGCTGCACATCAGAATTACATCTCTACAATGTTCCCAAAACAATCCTTGGGAGGGGAGAGTTGTACAGTATCATCGCAAATATACTGAGCTCCCTTCAACTCTCAGGAATAATTGTGTCCAAAAACTTTGTAAGAAAATGGTGGGAAAGGACAAATTCTATGTTAGCTAGTGCCCCTGAAAGAGGATGAGGAGGCAAAAGCCCTCATGTTTATCCTTCAGTGAACACATTCTCATTAAATGTTCCCCATCACACGAGCAATAACTGAGGGAAACAGCTGCCTCCCCTTTGGCAAGGTTCGGTGCCCAAGAACGTGGGCAATGCTGAGCTCTGGGGATGGATTTTCACTTCCAGTCATGTTAACATAGCAGAACGAAACACCCAGAGTGCCTTTTGCCTGCTTGCCTGCATTTGGCTCCTTCTCCTTCTGTGTATATCCTTGCTCTGGACAGCTGAACAAAGCAAATCCAATCTCATCAACATTTAATACTGGATGCCAGTTTAATCTGCAGTGACTGAGCTGGATGTATCTGCCCAGGCAGGTAGCAAAGCTTATGGCCTAGTTCTCTCAGAGGCAGTAAGTCTGTATCTTGATTGTACCAGTTCCCTCAGCCCTCACTTCAAGACCAAATGCTCTCTTGCAGAAAAAAAAAAACATTCCTACACATTTCTAGCATGTTAGAACAAGGCTATAAATCTAACCTGTATTTATGGATGTACCACTTTCTCAGTACACTTCCCACATAGCCAAGACAACCCTTCAAACCATCAGGTAACTATGGTTAGTTTTAACTTCCAAACCATGGTTTTCAAATCTACTTCAACCCATAGTTTGGAAGTTTGTGCCAACTATAGTTTGCCTGATTGATGTCAAACTATGGGTAAAGTAAAACCAGCAAATAGAGGAGAGAGAACATGGTTGAACACTCAGCTCATGTTATCAATCTTCTAAACCAGAGCTGCTTATTCTTTGGCCCTTCAGATGTTGCTGAACTAAAATTCTCCACTTCCCTGGCTATTGGCCACGCTGTCTAGGACTGATAGGAACTGTAGTTCAAAAACATCTGTATGGCCACAGGTTAGCCATCCCTGCTGTAAGTCATGCTTGGGAGGATGAGGATTTGAGCCTGGCTTATATCTCTTGCATTTTAAAATGTCTCCTGGCAAAAGAAGTGCAGTCTTCTGTGCATGGTGGGGTATGTCACATTTTGCTGAGCCGGGCCCCAATGACTGCATTTATGAAATCAGGCCAATTTGCTTAGTTTCAAGCTTAGGAACTGGCTTCTGATAAAGATTGACATGAAGACAGAAAAGAAACAGGCATGCAGAGACTAAGTAAAAAGGTAAAGGGACCCCTGACCATTAGGTCCAGTCGTGACTGACTCTGGGGTTGTGGCGCTCATCTCACTTTATTGGCCGAGGGAGCCGCCATACAGCTTCTGGGTCATGTGGCCAGCATGACTAAGCCGCTTCTGGCGAACCAGAGCAGCGCACGGAAACGCCGTTTACCTTCCCACCGGAGTGGTACCTATTTATCTACTTGCACTTTGATGTGCTTTTGAACTGCTAGGTTGGCAGGAGCAGGGACCAAGCAACGGGAGCTCACCCCATCGCGGGGATTTGAACCGCTGACCTTCTGATCGGCAAGTCCTAGGCTCTGTGGTTTAGACCACAGCGCCACCCGCGTCCCTAGAGACTAAGTAGCTACACTGTAATCACAATGCATTTGCAAAGATTGCAAAGATTCCAAGGTGTCTGGGAGCAAGAAAAGGTCTCAGTGGTGGCTGCATACCCCTTTATCCTGACTAAGAGAGAATTTGTTTATTGGGACAATTCCCTAGAGCAGTCTCACAACAATCTAAAGCACATTTTGCCTTGATTCTGGCAACAGCTCTGACACCACCCTAGAAAGGAATGTCATCTACAGCCCCAACATTTACACTTCTTACACTTAGACTTCTCAGAATTTCTTACACTTTTCAGAATTTCTGCCAGCTGGACTGACACCCTCTGAAGAGCTCCCAGGTGGAGACCTATCAATTAAAGTTGAGGATCAAGGTCACACTGCCACAGAAGACACTAGAAACCTCTACCTGTTGCTTGTGAGAACAGAGAATGGAACTAACCAGCTGCTCCAGAAAACCCTGCTCTCTAATCCTGAGCAGATGCTCCCTCCTCTCACATATTAAAGCAAAATACTCAGCAAGAAACCATGGTCACTTCATCTTGGAAGATGGAAACTGTTTCACCACAAAATACCCTGTATACAGATCTGGGCACTTCTTGGTGCATTTAGAGTCAGGGTAGTTGCAGGCTTGCAAACCCTTCAGCTGCTTTCTACTTTGAAAGGTAATCAGCACTCAGCAGAAGAACACTAATTGCCACTCCAGCTTTGCTAATTATCATTTGGTCACATTTGTAATCTGCATTATGCCACAGAGCATAATAAGCAGCTTGCTGAGAACCATCTAATAAGTGAGGTGGCTTTATGGGATTTCATATTTCACTCTGCCATGGAACAAATGTAGTATCATTTATCAGCTGTCGGGGTGAAGAAAGGAGACAGAAGGAAGGGAGAGCATGTGTAGCTCAATCCTCCCTGCAGCTTTTGAAGACAGAGAAGGAAGGAAGGAAGGAAGGAAGGAAGGAAGGAAGGAAGGAAGGAAGGAAGGAAGGAAAATCTTAGAAAGAGCTTTTCAAAGAAGGCCATGAGAGAATATACCCTGCTGACCAGAATACATGTCAGAGGAAGTACTGGGAGAAAAGGGAAGAACTGAAGCCTAGCTCCACATCTCTCAATGGCAAGCCTCTGCATCTCTTCTGAGCTGCAAACAAGACCAGTATATTTGCTCAACATAAAATATGAGAGACAGGCTGATGGGGAAAGAAGAGAGCTGGGAATCATTAATCTCCCTATAGGTAGTAATTACATTGTGTTCTCCTCCTGTGCAAAAACTCCTGCTAGGCTCAGGAACTAAACAGATTGTCAGAGCCAGACATGCAATGAAAGCTACTGGCAAGTGCAAATGTTGAACTGCAGAGAAAAAGTCTCCAAAAAAATTACATCAGCCACTGCCAGATGAGCAAGCTGTGTTAGTGTGTTATAATGTCAAATGGCACATACCTGACTACCACCAACTTCAAAGTCCCTTTAAAGCTTCATGCACTAGGTCATGAACATATAGCAAGGGATCTAGGACCCTCTCAATGAAAGTGAATCTTTTTGGACTTAACATAGCCACTATCTCTTCTTCCAAATCTTCAGGACCCATCCATCCAAAATTCTGCATTGACAATCCACACATACACACTCCTTTTCTACTGCCCAGACTTGCATCATCCTTATGAAAAGGTGCACTCAGTGAATAACTCTCAAGTGCTAGGGCAAAATAAATACACCAATGAAGTGCAAGTATCAACAGTGTTGAACCTTTGATAAGACTGCCTGCCGAGTACATCTGCAGGAACACACAGGGTTGTGACTGATATTGGATTCAACCCACAGCCAAAAATAGAATATGACTTCACAAAAGGGCTTCTCTTAAACTAAGATGCCAGGTTAAGTGATGGCTTATGAAATGAAGAGGGAGAGAACCATGTACACCACCTTGACCTACTTGGAGAAAAGGTGGGATATAAACTCAATAAATAAAATATTTAAAAGTCCACACTTACATATTCTATGATGGTAAGGATGCCTTTGATCAAGTAGTCAGCTACCTTGTTTTAACTGCATCCCAGTCAGAGGGTCCCAAAATGCAGTTGTCAATGGTGACCAGAAGTTTAATTTTGGCAATCATAAAAGAAAATATACTGTCCAGGAGAGCAACTTTTATATTTTTTAAAAAAGAACCATTGCCAACAAAGGTGGGAATGGGGTGTCACTTTCAAAAAATTTGTCATGCTCTGGTTTCCCTGTTTTTTTGTTAGGACACAGAATCTGTATCATGGCCTAAAAAGAGTCATTACCCCTTCATATATGCAAATCCCACCTGCTGCTCTTCCTCTGTAAAACCCATTGATTGGGCAATGGACACAAAACCACATCTGCCTCTGTGGAGCTAGAAGCAGAAAAGCCTACCCTGCAAGAGTCTAGGTTGATTACTAAGACATGCCAAAGTTTGTAGACCACTGATTATTGTGCCACCTGACAGTCAAGGCAGGAATGACAGCTCTCAGTTCCAAGACCTGCAGGTGTATACAGGCTATTTAAAAACCAAACATCCCCAGACCCCATGCTTTGTCCTCCCAAAATATCTCTCCCAACTATACTCTCTCTTCACCACCAAGTAGATCATAAAGGACTGCAGGAGATACTCCATGTCTCTGGAGTTCCAAAACTGTAAAGGGAGTGAGGAAATTAATAATTCTGTTTCCAAACTATCACTCATGTAACAACTGTATTTCCATGAGGTGCACTATAACATTCTTTCATTATAACTGCTTAGAATTAATTTTGTTATTTCTCAACCGTTACATCAAATTGAAGTGAGGAACCCTACAGCACTGATATAATTTGCCTACTGTAACGACACAGTTGAAAACACAAAAAAATTAAAGCACGCTCCAAACATTCATCCAAAAACCTATATATTATTTTGACAAAACTGGAAAGAAATGAGGTCAATCTTTTACACTCTTTAGGAGAGGTTCTCATCTATTAACACAAAGCAGTCAGCAGAAAGACAACTTGGAAAGGAGATATTTATATAGTGGAAATGTCCACACTTAGACCACAATTGGCCTGGAGAAGCAGGTGTGTTTAAAAAGAATGCTACACCTCATGTATTTACATAAATTTAGTATACCAGCAATGTAACATACATTGAAATTTATTTCTCCCTAGTTATCCTTATTTATATTTCTCCTTATTTACACACACACACACACACACACACACACACACAGTGGTACCTCGGGTTAAGTACTTAATTCGTTCCGGGGGTCTGTTCTTAACCTGAAACTGTTCTTAACTTGAAGCACCACTTTAGCTAATGGGGCCTCTCGCTGCCGCTGCGCCGCTGGACCACAATTTCTGTTCTCATCCTGAAGCAAAGTTCTTAACCCGAGGTACTATTTCTGAGTTAGCGGAGTCTGTAACCTGAAGCGTCTGTAACCTGAAGCGTCTGTAACCCGAGGTACCACTGTATATATATCAAACCAAGCAGTGCTTAATTTTTAAACACTCCCATCCTTCTACTTTCTGTAAGGACTTTACAGATCCTATATATTTAAAAACTCTGATCCCTAGGGTAGGCAGGAAAGATACTGAGCAACCCTAAAGTATCTTACTAGCAAGCAAAGGCAACCAGTCCTTCAGGATAAGAGACTGTGCCATACAGACTTCATCTCTCAACACTAGCTAGTAAGTAATGGGATGACTTTCAAAGGCTGATAACTTCATGCTTGCCAGCAATACACAGCAAGGCAGAAACATACTTCCTGCAACAAAACTGAAGGGAAAATGCACGACTAAGGTACCAGAAATTTGTGAGTGCCCGCTGGGTCTTCATGGACCCCTGTACAGTATCCCTGCCTGACAAATGTACAGTAGTACCTCGCAAGACGAATGCCTCGCAAGACAAAAAACTCGCAAGATGAAAGAGTTTTTCGTTTTTTGAGTTGCTTCGCAAGACGAATTTCCCTATGGGCTTGCTTCGCAAGACGAAAACGTCTTGCGCCTTTTTTAAAAAACCGTCAATGCATTCCTATGGGAAACCGTCAATGCACAGTGGTGCTTCGCAAGACGAAAAAAATCACAAGTCGAAAAAACTCGCAGAATGAATTAATTTCGTCTTGCGAGGCACCACTGTATGTATTTTCCCATTAAACTAGAGTTGAATGCATCTCATTAAAAAAAAACAACACCCAAGAAACACCAACTATTACTTAAATTAGAATTTTTCAACCTTTTGGGGTCCACGGCTCCCTTGATCAACTGCATTCTTTCTGTGGCACCCCCGTCAGGCGCAGGAGCCCAGTTATGTCACCCCTTGCCTGCAGAGCTGGCAGCCTCTCACCCTTTTTCGAACACTCTGCCTTGTGGAGTGTTCCCTCAGCCTTCTCTCTTCTCCCCTCTCCTTGGGAGTCCTCTGGGGAACTGCAGTTGCCACCCTGGTTGCTGAGCTGTCCCCTCTGCCCCAAAGAGAGGTGTCTCCTCATACTGCCCCAGAGGCACCATTTGCCTGGGGAGCTTGTAGCCAGGGCTGCTGCAACAAGCCTTTGGGAGGCAGAGACGCAAGAGGGCATCAGGGGAGGGAGGGGAGGAAAGCGGGACAGAGGCCAGTGTAGCCCGCAGCACCCCTGACCATCATTCAAGGCACCCCAAGTTGAAAACCACTGACTTAAATGGAATCTATCTGATCCCAATATGAAAGATCAATAGAGTGCTTACAACTGTAAGAGGCATAAGGATTTCATCTCTACTAATGCCAAAGAGGTGTTCTATATCAGGTCACTGTGTTGTGAAACAGCTTCTTGGTGTACATACATAAGGAACAAAAGTTATGGACTAGATGGTATTTTCCATGGAGGGGAAAAAATCAACATGTAAAAGCAGCACACATAAAACAACATTTGAGAAAGCAGAGGAATGTCACCTTGAAGTAAGCTATAGCAATGCCTCATAAATCCTCAATGCTTTTTAGCTATAGCCTTTCTGAAGCTGGCTAAGTACCAGATCCTTAGCAATCAAGAATGCTCACCAGCCCCAAACAAAAGCAAAAGCCATCTGGATATATATTTCTATGTAAATTTATTTCATTCTTGATTATTCAGCAGTGGTTTGGCTACTGCATAAACTCACCAAGGAAACCATGGAATCAAACTCCCAGTCACACATCCTTACCAGCCTTGCTGACAACAAGCTCTCTTTCAGTTCCACCACAGATACTGAAGTTACTAAACATGCACTGCTGGTATCAATAATACCCTGACACATAAAGGCATCATACTCCAGCCTACCTGCCTAGATCTTTATTGCCTATGGATGCAACATCGTAAGTAGCCAAATAGGAAAAGGTTCCCCCTAGAGCAGGGGTACTCCAACAGCACTATTCTCTTAGTGACAATGCAGCACTCAAGACACATGTGGTTGGAACCACATCTCACTAAACAACTGTAGTTTATCTTAACTTCACACATTTCAATCACCGTAGCTCAAGAATAGAATAAACTTGTTCCATAATGCTTATGTGTAGCATCATAAACGTGGTTGTAATTAATATATATTTTGTATCCTGCTTTCAAAGAAATAGGAATCTAGAGGTAGGTCAGATCAAAAGTCTGTGGGGGACCTATGGCTCTCCAAATATTGCTGGACTATGAGCTACAGCTCCCATCTTCCCTGACTATTGACCGCATTGCCTTGGGCTGATGAGAGTAATGGTTCAACAGCATCTGGAGGACCACAGGTTCCCCATCCATGACCTAGTGAAACAATTATTTCTGCCTCTATCTCCCCTTAGTGAAACAATACCTTACCCCATAAAGCAGCCACTCTACATTTTTGTCATTATCATACTTGCTCTAAAGCTGATTCTGCTTGTCACTTACAGAATAGTTGATGTTTAGGACACAACTCAGCAAGAGATATATGGCCTGACTGAGAAAAGCAAGACGTGCAAATTACATTGAAATGGGCAGAAGAGAATGAATACCCCAAAGAAGGTGGGCAGGTGGTCAACACAAAAAACCAAGGTCTTACTCATTTCAGTTGCCTCCCCAAGCAACTGTACCAGTCACTAATAAGCAATGCACTTTACTGAAGATGAACTAATCAGGTAGCAAAAGAGGTCCCCACACCAGGAACTTGCCTCCAAATTCTGTCGTCTAGTGTTAAGATGGCAGACCTTGTGTTAGCATCCAGAAGTGACATGAGGTACTGTACAAACCAGCAGCAGGCAAGGTAGGCACCAAGCCAACCAAATTCCTTATTCTTACCTTGTGTGCAGTATTCAAAATTAGCCAGGCACCAGGCACATTTTGCACCTGGCTTTTGATCATTTGAGACCAAGTGAAGGTGCCCGAGCACCAGGATGGGGCCTGACATCTCCACTATCTGGAGATGGGGATCATTGGATCTGGACTGTTTTCACACACTTATGCTCAATCCT
Source organism: Podarcis tiliguerta (assembly GCF_965153285.1). NCBI lineage: Eukaryota > Metazoa > Chordata > Lepidosauria > Squamata > Lacertidae > Podarcis > Podarcis tiliguerta. Next base: position 9,308,072 of record NC_139547.1, on the reverse strand, counting down.
GCAGAATTCTATCAGTTATATTTTATCTGCACAATCAGAATGAATTTCTGGAACCAAAATGCTTTTTCTGTGCAGCCTTGGCAGGAGCAGTCACCATTAAGAAAAAGAGGTTGGAATAGGCCAATAAATATGTGGATTGTCCCTGGATTAAGTGGCTTTTCTTCTTTAAGTTCTCAAAGCTCTTAACCTAACTCAAGGTTGTCAACTGAACTAGCAGATGTTTAACTGAGAATGTTTAGCACAGTCCATTATTTGAAAAATAAGACTTTAGAGTGCCTTACCAAAAAATGTCAACTAGACATTCCGTTTTGGAGACTGTAAACTTGGTCTAAGAAGCCATTTGGTGCCTAGCTTATATATCTGAGTTTCTAACACTGCTTGTGTGCCTCAAAACCCAGCAAGGATGTAAGGCAGCCTTGTCCTCTTACTATTGACTGAACTCCCAGATTCCCCACTCCTTCCTTGAGTGTTCTTCTGAGCAGACCAAAATAAATACTCTTACAATCAAGAGTTGCAGAAGTGGACTCAGTCAGTTCACTAGCAAGATGAAATTACTTTGAGCCTGTGAGATGGGGCAGGCTGCACAATTCTAGTAAGCATATTGGCTTCAGCAGTCACAATAACTCCTTACAAGAAAGACCAGATTTGTCAAGATTGACCCTTGTATGGGCCAGTAAACACCATGGAACAGGAGACAAATCCAAAAACCTCTAAGCTGGCTGCATCTCAAAAAGTTACTCAAACTTTGAGCTGTACTGAATCAAATATATTTCACATGCAAACAGCACAAAGCACCTACAGTGCCCCTCATGAAAGACTAGAGCCACCTTTTGGGCTGAAATGTATCCATCACAGCGGAGCAGAAGCCAGAATTTTCTGGCTTCCACTTCAGAGCTAATGATAAATGATGCTCTTTGCTGGTGCCAAGTACCAGAGCTAAAACACTTTTCATGCTGTAGCAAATAAATTTGTTTCAATTCCCAGAATGTTAGTCTTTCTCTTACTATCTAGGAATCTGATTCCTTTAAAATTAGAAGGAAAGGAAAGGACAGTGAAGGTGAGAAATGATCATCTCAGAGAATGTGGCCACAACCCCACTTTAATTTTAAACAAAGGTATTGCTGAATGAAGCAGTCCCTTGCAACCTAGAATCCCTTTGAATGCTTAGAGCTCTAATATATCTCCCATTTCTGGGGTCAAAAACTCTGCTGCTGAAAATCAGGAATCCTATTTGCAGACAAATCTGGAAAACTGTGCTTTCCATCTTGCAATCTGCTCCTTTTCCACTACTGGTGACAACTCCTCACACCCACTGCATGGCACTTCTGCATAGAACTCTAGGTCGGCCATTTCTTCTACATGGACATGGATCTAGCATGGACATGGATCCCTTCACCAAGAAATTTTCATAGGTGGGCTAACATGCCTTTAATGACTTAAGTTCTATCTTGGAGTAAAGGAGGAGGTTCCATCATGGAAGAGATACATATAATTTAATAACACAAAATGGCTGTCTAAAATTGCCCTGGCATGTCGCCTCTCAGTTCTCTGTGCCCTTGATGAATCAGAGACTCTTTTAGCAAAGTCAACTAAATATATGCAGTCCTAGCATTATTCCTGTTGCCTAGAGAAAGGCAAAGCCAAAGGTTGGATACCTGCAAAATGATTGAAGCTGGTTGGATGACAAGGACAAGACGAGCACAGTATGTTGGTCTCCAAAAGTTTAGCATGGAAATGGTTACATTAAAAAAAAATGCTCTAGCTTGCAACTCAAACATGACATAACCACTAATTTTGAATATATTTCCATTTGTTGCCCTGGAATTACCACATTTTCTCCACTTCTGACTGGCTGATCCATCTTCAAACATGATTTGAAGAAACCAGCTGCAAAATTTCTGGATGACAGGTCATTTCAGGCCAAGTCCTTGGGCCAGGATCCAGTTAGCCTACATGACCTGAAAGTTATCACTTTGCAAGCTTTCAGCAAGGCAGGGACAACTTCAGCCATCTGTGAATGTGTGCAGGGTGTGGTGTCTAGATTCCTTTTAAGCTGGGCTAACAGCCAAGGAATTTCTTGGCTACTGGATGTAACTAACCCCTATATAGTTTCTGGTAGCTACGTATTCATGCATCAATTTACCCTTGTGATAGATGTATGAGTTATACATATATAAAATGCTTGTTTTAACTCCTCCTTCATGAGAAGATTCAAAGAAACATTTAAAATATACATAACTCACACACACTCCAGATAGGTTAACCTGTTTCCTGCTTGATTATTATAAGAAGCCATCTCCAGGTAAAAATTGATGGTAAGCACAGGCAACTAAAGATAATTTCTAAATTAAGTTTTGTACCTGGAGAACACATTCTATAAAGAATATTGGTTCAGACATTTCTTCTGATGAACCTATCCTGAAATGAGGATGTGGGGTCAGAGAGCACCATCAAATAAAACTGAACTTGCATAATCTACTTCCCTGGTATACAATTTCTCTAGGGGGTGGCAGAACACTTTCCGTCCAAATGCAGATTTCTTGGTGGGAGCACAAATGAATTAAACGCTATTTCAAAAGCTATGTAACCATTTCAAGTTGAGCTTTGCACAGCACTAGAGAGATATTCAGTGCATGCAATGGTTGTGTGTGTGTGTGAGAGAGAGAGAGAGAGAGCGCACAACCTTTTGTGAGGGGAGATAAAAGCAGTGTTGAAATTCCCCAGGCACACTTTGTGACTGACACGGGTCTAACTGCAACCACATGGAGATCTCTGGATACAGGTTGGCAACTGAGATCTAGCTTTCTTCAGCAGGTAAGCAGAAGAGCATTTATACTTCACCTTTTTCTCCATGGTTCACCACCCCTCTTCTAAATTAATCCCTACAACGACCCTGTGAGGTAGGTTAAGAGGCTATGACTGGCCCAAGGTCACCCAGTGAACTTCATGACTAAGTAGGGATTTAAACCCTGATCTCCCAGGTCCTAGTCTGACACTCTAACCACTACACCACACTGTCTTCCTAAAGCACTTTTGTTATGGGGCAGCTACATAAATTAACTAGGCAAATAAATATGAGGAAAGCAAAATGTTACTTAGAGAAGGATCTGAAATATATTCCTTGAAGCTTGAATTTGTTTTATTCAGGATTGTTTTATTTGATGATTTAATGTGTTATAGACTGCTCTGATTTTTTCCCCTTTAAAATATAAAGTGGTACAGAAATAACTCAGCAACAACAACAACTTCCACTGGCGGGGGTGGGGGGGGAATCAAATGTAGGAAACTATGAGCACATGAAACCAAACATTCTGTGGTGTTCCTTTTTGGCTATAGACAAACATAATAGTCTAAAATCTTAATGTAAAGAACTGGGAAAACCAGGTTCCACCCAGCTTTTATCCAGGGTTAGATACTCAGATATATAAGGTAATCATCAAATGGCACCTTAAACCTATGTTGCTGGATGCCACAATGGAATATCTAGGCACCATTTCTTCCTTTTATTACAGTAAAGGATTTCTGTTTGGGGATTGAAAGGACTTTGTTTAACCTTAACCCCTTTGTTTTGTGCTTTAGGAGATCCTGATGTCCACAGAAGACAGGTGGATAGCACAGTGTCAGTATTTGTGATAAACCCCTTGCCTGCTCTTTAAGATTAAAAAAGGGCATTCCCCCCTCCCTGCAATGCTGCAGCTAAAATGCTTCCTTATACTTTGTACAGATCCTTCTATGCAGAGTAAAAGGCAGTTTTAACCATATCCAGCCCAGTAGTGCAGTAGGAAGGGCTGAAAATATTCTGTGTATGGGTAGGCATGTATGCAAAGAGTTGTTGGAGACTGCATGTCTGGTTAATGTGTGAACTGCTATGTGTATGTTTGTGTGTGCTGTACATATGGTGACTGTGTGGTTATGTGCAGGCGCTGATCCTTGCAGTGGTAGCTGAATGTCATTGTGGCCCTTAAGCCAAAGAAGACTAGCCACCCTGCTTCAAAACATGCTGATTTAGAACAAAACGATGTCTTTATGTTATTTAGGAAGATATACATTAAGTATATGTAACAGCTTAAATGATTAAGCAATACTTGAAGCAGAAAAAAATATTTATTATTTGTGCTGAGCTGCATTAGGATGGAAGCTGGCAACTAATTACAAACACATATACTGTATGATTTAATAAAGTGCATAAGTATTAAGATAAAGATAAGTACACATGCATGAACCAGACCATTTACCTGGACACCAACCCTGCCAAACTCTCCAGAAGCAAAAATTAGTAGACTGACTAGAAGGGTGCTTTTTCTTTGAGGCGAGAAGTATGTGTCGTTAGGGTGGCCGACATACTCAAAAATTCATGACTTGAGGAAATGTACTATTCTGAGTAAGTTGCAGAGCTCATGCAAGTTAAGAGGAGATAAACAGAAGTGTGAAATCCCCAGGGCGGTCAGTGAATACTGGATGACATCTATTAAAGCTAGATTCCATCTGCTATGATGGCTTGCCAGTCCCTAGCCTGCAATATCTAGTCAATTAAAATAAATATATTATCTGTGTGTCTTCAGTAATGCAGTTCATGTAATAACTGACCTCAAGCGGAAGGTATTCCCTCCACCCTGCAATTGTTTTATTTTATATAGAAAAGCAGTCCTTTAACTCCATGGTCACAAAAGACCAAATTAAGCTTGACAAACCCATTATAATCTGATATAAGATGTTCTGAAAGTCCAATTAAAAATAATCTCTTCTTATCTACCTTAGAGAGCTCTGACACAATAAAGTTCTTGAGATACTTTATTTGTGTATGTAGCAATTATAAAGGTATTTTCCACACAGGGCCTCATGCAAGTAGAGACCTGGAGAGGACATAATAACACAGTATATTGCTGCAATTGTTTGCAAACATGTTGTACACAGGTATGGCAAGAGATTAGAGGATATTTGGCTTCTGAAGGAAGATATGTGTGTATTTTAGATATGATAAGTGGGGAAGACAAGATGTTTTAGAGCTGTTTATCCCCCAGGCAAGAAGAGACATCTTCTTCCAGTCTATTAAATATTAAAGCCTCTAACTTGTTATTGTGTGCATGCCGCAGCGCTCACAGGTTGTATACCACTGAGGAGAATGCTTGTTTGCTTGCTCTCATTTCTCCTCGAATAACTACTTTTTAATTTAAAGTTACAAAGAGAGAGCCAGTTTGCTTCTCATCACAAATATGGTTCTGAGCAGCTAACTGGGCAAACATGGAGGAAAACCAGGAAACATATATCTTCAAATTTGTGTATAAGAACAGTTATACTAGGATAAGACTAAAGGTTCATGTAGCCCAGCATCCTGTTTCCTACAGCAGATACACAGAAGCACTAGCAGGGCCTACCTTGATGGCAATAGCCCACTTCAGATACTGTTTCCCACCAGACAGGTACAGTGGTACCTCGGGTTACATACACTTCAGGTTACATACGCTTCAGGTTACAGACTCCGCTAACCCAGAAATAGTGCTTCAGGTTAAGAACATTGCTTCAGGTTGAGAACAGAAATCGTGCTCTGGTGTCGCGGCGGCAGCGGGAGGCCCCATTAGCTAAAGTGGTGCTTCAGGTTAAGAACAGTTTCAGGTTAAGTACAGACCTCCGGAATGGATTAAGTACTTAACCCGAGGTACCATGTATTCAGCAGCACTCACCAACACAGACAAGAAAACAATGTTTTTCTTCCTGTTGAGCAAATATGCTCAAACGCCATATGAGTGTGTAGTGTGAAAGCTTACAGCCTGAATTCATGCACAGTTAAGTGCACCTAGTTATTCATACACTAGCAAAAGCAGTGGAGAGAGAAAGACAATCTATTGTGTGCAGGAGCACTTTTACTACATTCCCAATGACTAGTAGGGCTGGGCGATACCAGCTTTTCAACATTGTGGTATATCACCAAACATCACAGTCTGGCAATATACCACGGTGTTGAAAAAACAAGCTGCGTTGGCCTCAGCCTGAGAGGCGCTGGGTGAAATTGCTGCAGCTCTCACTGAGGGAGCTGAGGCAGTTTCACCCCAGCGCCTAGTGGGCTGGGACAATGCAGCTTGTTTGTACGGCTCAGCTGTGGGGCGGGAGGGCTCCCGATCCCAAGCTGAGCCATCCCAGGTGTTCCTACCACTTGTGGACAAGCAGGGAGAGCACAGCGGATCCTTTGCGCTGCTCTGACAGGGATGGGGAGGGCTCCCATCCCTGGCAGAGCCATCCCCAGTGCTCCCCCAGCTTGGACATTAGCCAGTGCTGGGCTGGGAGATCCTTTAACTGCTCGGCTGAGAGGAGCAGCAGTTGCACACTCCTCAGCCAAGCAGTTTAAAGATGCAGAAGGAAGAACTGTACTGGTGCCTCACCAATGCAGCTTTTTTTCCTCCCTCTGCACAGTATGAGGGCAGAGTGGGATGGCAATTTCACTCATATATTGCTGGTGAAACTGCTACCACTCCTGAGTCCCTCTGCTAGCAACGGTTGCTGGAGGAAGTCGCTAGCAGAGGAACTCAGGTGCGGTGGCAGTTTCACCAATGATATACTGCTGGGTGAAGCCAATATCACGGTCTGGTCCTCATACCGGTCCTGGGCAATATGTCACCCAGGCCTAGTGACTAGCAGAAATAATTTTTGGCAGCCAAGTTCAGACACCTTTACTGATCTCTGCATATAGTTATATTACTATAGCTAGTAATCTATTTTTCTGCCAATAATTTGTATAAACCTCCTTTAAGGCAAGTAAACCAATGCCCATAATATCTTGTTGAAAATTCTATTAAAGAATTATGCATTCTGGTGTACACCTCATGCACAGGAAAATATATATATATAAAGATGATCTCTGGTGCAAGTGGGGAAATGGAGTAGTATTCAGGAAGCCCCACCAGTATTTGAATGGTATGTTCAAAGGTACACAAAATCCTGTTCAGTTGCCTCACATCTACCCTTCTATCAAGAAAACCCGTCTTGCAATATGCTGGGACTTGCTGTTTTCTCATTTTTCCTCCTGCCAATTAAAGTTGGTCATTATCCATCATCATCTAGGAATCCTTCCTTAAGTCTCTGTATCATAACCCAATGAATTGCTACAATTGGATCCTGCCCTTCACAGTATTTTTGCTGCTCAATAGCCATAAACAGATTAAATGAAGACATTTAATCAGGATTCCCCAGTGAGGTCCACTGCTCACTAGAGATTTCAACCTGGATCTCCCACATCTAAGGTAAATACTCTAGCACTCAACCACCCTAGCTCCTGACCCTTTTATTTAAGGATTCCAGTTTCTCCATATGTGTGTGATCTTCGACTGAAGGATGGTATATAAATTAATTAATTATGCAACTATCATACAGCTCTCACCAGGACAGCCTTCCACTCTTCTCACCAAGCTAATTCCCCCTCCTTCTCCGAATTCTTCTTTGCAAAAGCCCCCCAAGTTTGTGCGCTGAGCCTTTTCAGGAACTAGATAGATTCCTTCTGTGCTTCCTCACACAGTTGTCCTATGGTGGACAATATTCCCTCAACATGCTCTGCTTTCTTCATTCAGAGACTAACTTCCCTGGGTAAGCAGCATGTTACTTCTGCTTTCTGTACAGCACCAAGGAACAGTCTGTGCAAAATAATATGTAAAATAGCAGTACCTCCCCAGACACCACTGAATTGTCCTTTATCATGCTGACTTGCATGTTTACCACTGCTGCTACTTTACTTAATTAGAGCAAGACAAAATGCCTGTGGGAAACCCATAAACAGGGCCCAAGCACGAGAACTGTCTTCCCTCCTGAGGTTTCCAGCAAATGGTATTCAGAAGCAATACTGCCTTCAACTGTGGAGGCAAAGCACAGGCATTATGGCTAGTAGTCATCAATAGCCTTCCCCTCTATGAATTTGTCTAACCCTCTTTTAAAGCCATCTAAAGTGGTGGCCATTACTGCCTCTTGGGGGAGTGAGTTCATAATTTAACTACGTACTACAAGAAGAAGAACTTCCTTTTATCTGTCCTAAACCCTCCAACATTGGAGGTCCACGAGTTTTAGTGTTACAAGGGGGGGGGGGGGACTTTTTTTCTATCCACTTTCTTCATGCCATGAATAATTTTATAAACTTTTATGATGTTACCTCTTAACTCAACTTTTGTCTCAACTAAAATGTGTCAAATGTTGTGAACTTTCCTCATAGCTGAGTCTCTTCATTCCCTTGACCATTTTAGTTGTTCTTTTCTAAATCTTTTCCACCTCTACAATGCCCCTTTTGAGGTGAAGTGACTGGAACTGTGCACAGTATCTCAAGTGCGGTTGAACCATAGATTTGCATAACAGCATTACGATAGCAGCAGTTTTATTCTCAGTTCCTTTCCTAATGATCCCTATCAGGGAATTTGCCTTTTTCACAGTTGGAACAGTATCTTCATTGAGCTATCTACTGTGACCCCAAGGTCTTGTTCAGTTCAGACCCCATGAGCATATGCGTGAAATTAAATCTTTTGTCCCAACGTTACACTTGCCTACCATTAAGCTGTATTTGCCATTTTACTGCACACTCACTCAGTTTGGAGAGGTTCATTTGAAGTTGTTCACAATCTCTTTTTGTTTTAATTTAAGAAACCATACCATAATGACCAGCAATAAACATACAAAGAGCAATTAGCTGTTTTTTAAAGCAATTTACCAAATATGGGGCTTCAAGTCTTATTATTGAAGCAAAGGCCACCATGCCAATCTTCAATCTAATCTCCAAGGGCCAGGAGAACAGCAGCATATTTAGGATAAAGGTAAAGGTACCCCTGACCCTTAGGTGCAGTCGCAGACAACTCTGGGGTTGTGCGCTCTACAGGCCGAGGGGGCCGGCGTTTGTCCGCAGACAGCTTCTGGGGCATGACTAAGCCGCTTCTGGAGAACTAGAGCAGCGCACAGAAACGCCATTTGCCTTCCCACCGGAGTGGTACCTATTTATCTACTTGCACTTTGACGTGCTTTCGAACTGCTAGGTGGGCAGGAGCTGGGACCTAACAACGGGAGCTCACCCCGTCTCAGGGAATCGAACTGCCAACCTTCTGATTGGCAAGCCCTAGGCTCTGTGGTTAAGACCACAGCACCACCCGCGTCCCATATATTTAGGGAATCCTGGTCTATTTTTTCACTGAACGGGAACAGAGCATGAATAAAGATACGGTAATGAACATTAATTTTGACGACCAAAAAAAGGCACAAATTTTATGATGGTTGTGATACTACTAGCTATGATAGCCGAGAATCAGTTTTTTGTGTTCAGAGACAGGATACTTCTAATTACCAGATGTTGGTGACAAACAGGATATGGTTCTCATATACACACACAGAAAAGGAGTTCTATCAAGCATTTAACCCACTATTGTTAATACTGACTAGCAGTTTATACTTTCTGAAACTTATCTAGGGTTTCAGAAAGGAGTCTTGCCGTCCTACCTGAATATACTAAACATTGAGCATAGGACCTTTTGCATGAGAAGTATGTGTTCTTCCACTGAGCTAAATCCCTTACCCAAAGCTTGTCCACTATAACATGCTTCAGGGTTTCCTATGGGGATCTCACTGATCAGTGGCTGGATCTAGACATATCAAAGAAACGATTCAGTTGAACACGTTATAAACTCACACAGGGAAATCCAATAGGGAAAGACGGGACTCCATGGCGGCATCTGGTGTCACAGTGTTATATTGCATATACAATGCATATAAAACACCTTTTCTTTAACAATCTAGCTGAGTTCAGTGCCACTGGTCAGACAGTACAGGATTAGAAGGACCTATGACTTGATAGGTTAAAACAATTATTGTGAAACATTGAAGAATACTTCCTCCCCCCCCCCCAAGTGAGCAGAGATGTTGCTTTGCAGTCAATATTCCTAAAGTGCAAGACTACCACCTGCATACTAAATTAACAATCACGTTTGCTTCAAGTTGCTACACTAAAACACTACCCATCTATAAACACAGAACAACAGCTACAATGCAAAGTGAGATCTTTTCAAATGTGAGTACTGCAGATGAGAACTAAGTCTGGCATGCAAAAAACAAGATTTGTACATTTCTGAAAATGCTGCCTGGAAATTACTGTGGGTTACAGTGGTAAACCAAGACCACATTTTACTGTGCCTTCTATATCTACTTCCTGTTTGCATGCAAACACCATTAGACATTTGCATGTGTTAACTTGAAATGTAGCCAAGCATCCCATGTAAATCTGCTCTCTGAAAAAATCTGCATAATGTAATTAATAATAGTTCCAACGTTTACACAGGTTAATTTATGTTGATAGGGAGAGCCATGGGGGTGGGGAACCAATCCTGTATAATTCTCAAACAACCTGGAGAACAAAGATTTTAGAATCATCTAGTGTAGGGATCGGGACACAGTGACTCCTGCTTTCCATCCAGCTCTAGCCAACATAGTAAATGGTCAAAACCTATGGGAGCTGTATCCAACAACACCTGGAAGGCCACATATTCCCCATTCTTGATCTATCATGAGGAAGTGTTGTGTTAAACTGTGACTCACAGTCTACTGAGGATGCACAAACAAACTGAGAGGAATTTGTTTCTACTTCAAAAGTCTATTTCTATACTTCTGGCTAGTTTATATACACATTGTTGAATCTCATTATCAAAGACTTCCAGTCTGCTACAAAAACTGACGGAACATACTATCATATCCTTCTGGAGCTGCTGCCTGAGTTGGGGTGGGTGGCACTACTTTGTGGTGGCTCCGGTTCTACTTGGGTGGTCGTTTCCAGAGGGTGCTGCTTGGGGAGTGCTCTTCGGCTCCATCCAGATAAGAATAGGGTACTGTAAGTGGCGGGTTCCTTAGACTGTATGGATGGGAGGTTGCCTGCTTTTAATGGGGTTACACTCCCTCTGAAGGAGTAGGTACGTGGCTTGGGGGCATTTCTGGATCATTTGCTTAAGGCTATCTAGACAGGGATAGCCTAACTTCCATCATCTATGCTCTAGTAACCTTTAGGTTAGAATACTGCAAAGTGTGATATGTGGGGCTGCCTTTGAAGATGATTTGGAAACTTCAGCTGGTGCAGAATTTGGCAGCCCAATTCAAAGTGCTGGTTTTGACCACAACACCTCAAGGACTGCCTTTCCCCATGAGAAGCTACCCGGACCCTGCAATCTGGAGGGCAGCAGCATGAGAATGGGCCTTTCCTGCGGTGGTTCCCAGTTTGTGGAATGCTCTTCCTAGGAAGGCTTGCCTGGTAGCTTCATTATACATCTTTAGTTCCTCTTTAACCAGGCCTTTGGCTGATTAACATTCTATGTCCTTTTAAATGTGTTCTGTGAGAAGGGGCGATTGGTTTGTTTTGTTTTTCTTCATGGTTTTATTGTGTATTATATTTTTATGCTGTGAACCACCTTGAAATCTTCAGATGAAGGGTGGTGTTCAAATTAAATATAATAAAAAATAATAAGATAATATACAGTAATGTAAATATAAAAAATGTGATGACCTACATTGTTCATTAATTCCATAATTTAAATGTTGCCATTTTCCTTGACAAGGCTGAAATCCTGCTGTACCCTTAACCAGAAGTAAGTTCCACACCAACTAATGAGACTTACTTCTGGGCAGATGTGTATGGGATTGGTCTGCAACTCTCCTAAATTATTTACAAGTTAATATCAAGCAAATACTACAATGTAGGGTGCTCTTCTAAAGTTCAGGAGAGTGACAAAAACAAGGTTCTGTCAGAGGTTTTACTGACACCTGACACCACAAACAATTGGAGAACAAAGGGACTAATTGGCCGATGTCAGTGAAAGACTTTCCTACTAGCTCCTTTTCTTTGGTGATCACTTGTAGCAGAGTAAGATTGTTTTCCATAAACACAGTCTTAACAATGAGTCCGCCTAAGTGATAAAATTTTTTCACTCTCAATCATAGGCAACTCTCCTACTCTCCCCTATCCCATCACCAGTCTGCTTTTTTTTCCTGGCTGTCTTATGGCCTGGAGTGAGAGGGGTTTCCCCCCTCCTTATATCTTCCCTGCTATAATTTCTCACAACTTTGGAAACAGGTTCAGAAATCCAGCTTGTGGATGAAAGCCAAATATATCCTCAGCTATTGATCCAATATAGTAAAGCCTGTAGTAGATTTACTACAGGCTGCTGCTCTTTTTGCTCATGGACATAACACCAGGAATGAATTCGCATTACTTCACAGTAGCTATTAGGAATAAGGAGAATATGCATTACTCTTTCAGGATGCAAATCATCTGTTATCCCAATATTTACAGCGTCTGAATGATGCAGCAGGTTTATTTATTCATACCACCAATGTTAATGAAATACGCCCATATTGTTGTCTCTGTGACTAGAAATGCATACCAAAAAAAAGGGGGGAAATTCTGAAATGAGCTGTTTCTGTTGAAGTAAATCATAAAAGCTGCCTGCCCATATGAACACACAGTGCTTTCAGGTCTCCTGATTAGCAGACTTATACATGTCACAGATTTATTTCAAATGTTTATAAATCACTAAACATTACAAAATACATATGTATACAACAAAATAAAAATACAGCAAACAAAAACTGATAAAACAATTATCAAAAAAGGAATTTGATGCTATCACCAAGTTCACTCAACCATTTGGAGAAACATGTAAAAATAAAAAAAAGATTTTAGCATCCAACAAAAGGTATACAATGTAGGAGGCTGTCTAACTCCAATGTTCCAAGTGTAAGCATTCTGGTGACATTTTGCTTCAAATCTCCTTATAACTATACTCAACAGCTTCCTATAGAAGCTGCATGAAAGACAAAATGATACCTCATGTGACCCCAATAGCATAGTTGCCAAGAGGCCAGGCAGGCTCCCAGTCCTATTATCTGAAACAACCTGGCAGGTAGGGATGGAACCACTGAAGAACTTTTTATTCCCATATTGCAGAGCCATGTCAGGAGTTCACCATGGTTGATAATTAAAAAAAGCTGCTGAGAGAAACAGTAACAGGGTCACACTCCCCCTATCCTTCTCTCAATAAGGCACCTTTTTTCAGTGGGAATTCTTATTCCTATTAATTTTATTTCTACACCACTTTATATTTTAAAGAAAAAAATCTCAAAGCTGTTTACAACACAATAAAGCGTCAAATAAAACAACCAAGAATAAAACCAATTCAAGCTTCAAGGAAAATATTTCAGATTGTTCTCTAAGTAACATTTTGCTTTCTCCAAATTTATTTACCTACTTAATTTATGTAGCTGCTCCATAGCAGAAGTATCTAGGAAGCAGTGTGGTGTTGTGGCTAGAGTGCTGGACTAGGACCTGGGAGATCAAGGTTCAAATCCCCACTGAGTCACGAAGCTCACTGGGGGATCTTGGGACAGTCACAGCCTCTTAACCTACCACACAGGGTTGTTTTAGGAATTAACTGAGGATTGGGGTGAACCATGCACTTCTTGGAGAAAAAGGTGGAGTATAAATGCAATAAATGCCCTTCTGCTTACCTGCTTAAGAAAGCTATAGGGCCCAGCCAGATGGAGAAGTCAGTCGCCAACCTGGCATCCTGAGATGTCCACATGGTCACAATTGGACCAGCACAACACTAGGAAATCGCACCTAGCCTCTGGCTAATTTCTAACACTGGTTAGGTTAGAAAATCCACAAATACATAAATAAGCAAGCAAGCAAGCAAACAGCCTGTTGGGTCAAATCAAGAGTCCGTCTCATCCAGCATCTCATTTCCGCATAGTGGCCAATTAGATGCCTCCAAGCCCACAAGCACAGCATGAAATCACTAGTACTGCCTGCTGTGCTGTCTTCCCTACGCCAACAACAAACATGCCGGAGCATACTTCCACTAAATATGAAGGTTCTATTTAGCTTTCATGTCTAACAGCTGTCAATAGCCTATCCTCTATGAATTCATCTAATCCCCATTTAAATTAGCAGCACCAGTCACTTCCCACAGCATGGAATTCAGTATAATTTAATCACTCATTGTTTGAAGTACTCTCTCATCTGTTCTACTGCAAGTTTTATTTCTGCATTTACATTTGTCTGTATCAGGAGGAGAAGCAGGTCAGCAAGAGCCATGTCATAACCTTGGCTGATCCCAACTGCAAGAATTGGTATCTGAATTTGTATATTTTCCTCTTCCATTCCCAACCTTCTTTTCTTTCATGTCTACTCAACTGCAGTGCCTGTATTTTAAAATGTTTTTTCAGCACCTGGCAATTTTAGGCTACGATAGGGATAACAAAATATACTTAAGTATATCTGCATTAAAAAAAATAACCTTTATTTTGTCTTGCCTTAATTATCCTTTTATCTATCTTAAAAAATCTCAGACATTTAGTCTCTCCTCATAGGGAAGGTGCTCCCATTCCTTGATCATTTCAGCTGCTCTTTTTTTTCCCCCCGCCTAGAAGCGTCTTTCCTACTATAATGCAGCTCAAGAACCGCAGGATCAGCAGAAGAGGATAAAAGGGCACACAGGCAGCTATTACAAGAACAGAAACATGCTGGTACTTCAATCTCTTGTAGTCACAGCAGGCACCTCTATTTTGGGTTGCATGTCGCCTGCTTCAGATGTTCTAATCATTTAAACAGACACATATAGAGCCCACCACCACTAGGTACTGGCAGTGCGTAGTCAGAAATGGCTGGTGAGCAATATGTTAAAGGAAGACCTCTGCAGCCACAGGAGGCAGACAAGACAGCAGAACTTCTATTGCAGACACATCTTACTTGAATTGCATCAGCTGTTATAGACAAACAGAAGAAGGATGGTAAATAAAAATACAAAAGATTACCTTCATGTCTACATTGAGGACTCTACTACAAAAGAACCCAGAAAGGTACCTCAAGGTATGCACTTTTATATACATAACTCGGATTTAGTATATAAAGGATATCACAACACACATGATTTAAAACTAGTAAGAGCTCTTGGCTCAAGTTTTCATTTTAAACATTACCAAATGCAGATGTTTCAGGAATAGCCAGTACAAAGATAAACCAATAAATTATAGTTGCCAAGCTAATCAAACTTCCAACAGGACCAAATCTTGTCAGGTGAAACACAAAGCACATGGTTGGAACGCAAACCTAGACGCTTACCTGCTAAGCCAAGATAGTTTTTCATTTGTATGTCTTTTGGTACAAGCAAAATGACTCCAGTAAGAAAAATAATAATATGCATAACAGGATTTCTGACGCTCCATTTTAATTGTTTCTGCATCCAAAAAGTTAACTGTGCCAACTTCTGATTCAACTAAAAATACACAATTGTGATTTCAAAACTTCCAAAGTCCACGTCCAAAGAGTTAAGCCTTTTCCTCTAGAAACAGCAAGCAGGTAGAATCATCACACACATATGTGTACAAATATGTATGTGCACATGTATATGTTGGCACACATGTATGCATGCATACAATCCTCCAAATATACACAATCCTCCACCAGAGGGCCAGCCACACTTGGTGAGCATGGGTGGTCCACTATTAGCATTATCAACTCAGCACACCAACGAAAGCTGGACAAGCCAACAGCAGTTGCACATAACTCATGATTCATCAAGGCTGACTTCCTTTTAGACCAAGCACAGAAAAAGTGGTGCTCCCCCGGTGTTCCTGGCCTCCTACTCCCATTGTTGCCAGTAATAGCGCTAATGGTCAAGGTTGATGGGAGTTGTAGACCAACAACATCAAAGGAGGCACCAAATTGGCAACCCATGCTCTGGATTCTGGAGCCACTGAACTCAATCAGTCTATGGCACTCCTTTTGGCTGATTAAACCATCTATGGCCTTTTAAACCGGGGGGGGTGGGGGGGTGGGGAGGTTATTGTTTTGTTGGTTACTGTGTTGTTTCTTTTTGTGCTTTTCTGTTGTTTTCCCTGCAATCCTCCGATGAAGCATGGTACAGTATAGAAATTTAATGATGGTGGTGATGATAAATAAATAATTCCAGACTAGTTATTGTCTCTGTCAAAAGGAAATTATCACAGCTTTCTACTTCCCAACATACAAGAAGAGCTTCTACAGAGCCAAGTGTCACTCTGAGAAAGGGAAAATAAAAAAAAAAACAAAGTGTATACTGGATCACAACAGAACAAGTTGGGTAAGCAGGAAAGGAAGATACCCAACAGGGAAACATTTGTAATAATTGTCAATCATCTGACCCATTGTGATTGCAACTAACTTTTTCCTTCATGGTTTAGTAACGTCTTATTTCTACTGCTGCGTCCCTCTTTACTGTGTTACAAGCATTTGTTGCACCTGTTGCAATTTCTCCATGCTCCAGGCTTTGCCTGCTTAGCTATGGCCTACGCTGCTCTAATTAGATTGGAATCAGTCTGTCAGAGTTCCATTCCCACCCCCTCAAGCCAAGGAACATGTTTTAGCTAATAATAAGCTCCACTGAAAACTGCCACACAGCATTTGCCTTGCTTCAGCAAAGCATAACTCCTGAGAAAATCCCCACCTCATTCTCCAACTCCAACCTGAAGGCTGGAACTTGTTTTGGTGCTGGGCACTGGGGGTGCTCAGAATGTCTTGCCCACTCACTGACAAAACAATCCCCTGCCCTTCCTCTATTCTAAGTGTACAGTTGGGCTTCAGAACTGTTCAGCCCACCCAGCCCTCCCCAGCTCCAAACTTAGAGCTGGAGCAAGAGAGCAGGGGATATCTCTGACCTCACACAGAAGCAAGCAGTTGAAATTAACAGGTTGTCAGTTGTTTTTTTGTGACTCAGGAGCACCACCTGACAACCAAGTTGAGATTCTTAAGTTTGCTTTTTTATATCTGATGGCATATTTGGTATGGAGGGAGAAGTTTAAGTAGAATAAATATTCTTACCTATTGAAATAGATAAGAAAACCATTCTGGTTTAGTTCTGGGTTCCGATCCTGCCCATTTGTGACAGTGAGTGAGATTTACTGGATGCGCGTTGTCTTCTTTTTGAACCCAGGTCTGCAGAATAAGACAGAGTGTCTTTCTAGTCCTTCCTGGAGATGAGTTAGCAAGGTTTGCTTATGACACCAAATTGCTCAGGGTAGTTTTTAACTAAGAGAGGCTGTGAGGTGTTCCAAAACGATCTCTCCAAACTGGGTGAATGAGCATTAAAATGATAAATCTAATTCAGTGTCAACAAGTGTAAAGTGATGGATGCTGTGAGGGGGGTGTCCTAACATTACAAAAATGCTAGTGAGGTCTGAGCTGACAGTGACTCAACAAGAACCAAGATCTCAGAATCATAGTGGATAGCTCAATTAAGATAGCGACCAGGTTGTGGCAGCAGTAAAAAATGAGGAATTATATTTTAGAGATCATTAAGAAAAGGACTGAAAACAGAATTGGAAATATAATGGCCTTACACAGTATGATGCAGCTACACTTGGAATACTGTGTCACCACATCTCTTAAAGGATATCATAAACATCACCCCACCTTTTTAAAGATTTGCATGAGTGCTCCTGTACCATTTACAGGGGAGTGCTTTCCTTTACAGAAATAAAAACATGAGGATTTTGAAAATAATTGTGTTATGTGGGCATGAATAGATAGAATGAGACAATGGCAGCTCCACCTATCACAGAAGCTGTGACTCTGCAGACTGAAAGAAAAAGGGATCTCCCCAGTAACAGCCAGTGTGATGTAGTAGTTAGAGTGTCTGTAGGACTAGAGCCTGGGAGATCAGGGTTCAAATCCCCACTCAACCATGAAGTTCACTGGATGTCACTGTCCTATACATGCCTAAATTTAAGTCCCACTGTGCTCTATGTATGACCTGTTTTGCAATGGCCAGTTATAACCCTCCAAACACCACAAATTGTAAAAAGAAACAAATAAATAATCTACGCAAAGTTATTCACAGATTTATAAAGATACAGATTTTGGCAAGCAACCCCTCTAATTGAGCAAAGAGGTTTGGTTTTTACCTTTGCTAGAATAAAACTGCAGTCACATCGCTTCTAGATTGCTTTTCCACTTGATTGCTTCTGTTTTTTAAAAGCATTTGTCTTTCATGCAGAGCATTTATTCTATCTTCAGCTAAATCCCACATCTTATCTTCATTTGCTTTCTGATCTTGCTTTTTAAAAATGTGCCTAGACATATTGTTGTGGCGACCATAACCTAGGTTTAAGACGCCATTTGGCTCCTAGCTTTTATATCTCAGTTTCTAACACTGGAAGCAAGATGTTCAGAAACAGGGTCCTGATGTACAGGGACTGGGTGCGGGCTTGGCTACAAAGGTACCTATGAATTGGGGGGAGAGACATAATCTCTCCAATAAAGGAATGTGAAAATAAATGTGTTCATTTCATTCTACTTCAAATGGGAAATCAAGATCAGCTATCTTCCTTCCTCTAATTAATTCTTTTTAAAATAAATTGGATCTCTGCATCCCCTAAGCTGTTTAGCTCATCAATACTGTGAAATTTAGATATATCCAACACACACCAATTTAGAGTAAGAAACATAGAAAAAGAAAACATCTATACACCTGCTTCTTACATTTAACCTGCCCAAGTCGGGGGACTATTAGGAAATCCTGTTGATCTTCCAGATCTATTATTCACAGACAACTGTTGATGGAATGGACACAGTCTATATTAAACCATGGACAATCAGCACCATCCAATTCTTTTCTATTCTTTTCTATGATGTTACCATTACTTCCTCAAGTAAGGTCCAAAAGCCAAACATATCAGAAGCAGGCTAAGAAACAAAGTACAATACTTTCCCAAGCAACAAAGAGCAGTATTTTCTGTACTGATACAAGAATCAGACTTCCTTGCAATTTTACTAAGACAATAAATGTGATATAGCATCCATGTAGAAGATAAGCAGATTTGGTTTCAATGAGTACCATGTGAGAAAACTATACATGCTGCTTTGAGTTCCACAGAAGAAAATGAAGATATAAATAAGTATGTTTTAAATAAATGTTAAACAGTTGTAGTATTTATTAATATATTAGAATTCTAAGACCAACTATATCAGTATTCTAAGAAACTAATATGAGCCTGCCTGAGAATTAAAACCTCCCTAGAAGGCTCTGCTCATATGCCTGTTCCAGCTTGTCAGGGCAATTCAGCTGCCACAAGACACAGCCTTTTCTGTAGTGGCCTCCAGACTGTGAAACTCCTTCCCAGCAGAAGTGCATTTGGCCTCATCACTGCAGGCCTTAAAAACATTTCTCTTTGGATCACCTCATGTTAAAATATGTTCTCAGAATTAGATATTTTAGTACAAATGGTTCTGTTGGTTTTGTGGAAATTTATATTGATATTTGTAAACTATTTTAATTAGACCAGGTTTTTAAAAAATTGTTAACACCAGTGCCTTATATAGTTTGTGTCTGTTTTATGATGTTGTGAGATGCTGGATGGGTCATGTCAAAAAGAGCAGTTATTTATTTTATAAATAAATGTAACTGTATATAGAAGTACAAAGAACCAAAACAGGAAACGTTGGGGGGGGGGGAGTTGAACACGCAACTCTGACCACAGTTCTACCAAACTATGACCTACTGAGTAGCAAAGATATCAATCAGTTCATCATCCAATATGAAGAACCCAAAACTCATGATCATATATTTCTTCATATGTGATATCACAAAGTTAATCTTAAAAGTAAGATACTATTGATAGGATAATTGCTTCTTCCATGGGCTAGGTGACTAGGCTGATGATATTTCTACATGCAACACCACAAAAACAACCAGAATAGTTATGATGAGGACAACTCAAATAGCTTACATGCAACCATTTGTTTTGATGCAGCAGATACAAATGTATCCTTGCCTATTGCAATGACTTGAAGAAAATAGATGTAATACATGCTGGCGATATGCCTAGCAAACAATTTCCTGGTAACCAGGTTTTAAGTGGCCAATGGCCACTTTCTCCATACCAGCAGATCATGAAGGGCTGCGAGCAAGAATTCATAACGCAGGTCAAGGCATTTTCTTTAAAGTGCCTTGTTTATTTGTTTAAACCAGACACACACATATAGCCACATTTCCTACTCATTAACTACCAAGAACAAAGTCATAAAGAGCAAGGAAAGCATCATAGCTCAGTGAGAATGCACTGTTAATGATATCACCTAGGTCTAGAGTAGCCCCCAAAGCGATTTCCTTTATCAGATTCTAGATTCAGGTAGTTAGCTGTGTTGGTCTGACACAGTCGGGAAAAAATGAAAAAATTGTCCAGTAGCACTTAGAGACCAACTAGGTTTGTTCTGGGTATAAGCTTTTGTTGGTCTCTAAGGCGCTACTGGACAATTTTTTCATTTATCAGATGTTATATTAAGTATCAGTACCTTGGGTTACATACGCTTCAGGTTACATACGCTTCAGGTTACAGACTCCACTAACCCAGAAATAGCACCCTAGGTTAAGAACTTTGCTTAAGGATGAGAACAGAAATCGTGCGGCAGCGGCACTGCAGCAGTGGGAGGCCCCATTAGCTAAAGTGGTGCTTCAGGTTAAGAACAGCTTCAGGTTAAGAACGGACCTCCGGAACGAATTAAGTACGTAACCAGGGGTACCACTGTATATCAATACCTCTTCTAAGAAACTACTCATATTTTGAAAGGCCAGGCGTGACCTGACACCAACAGAATGTTATCAGAAAGTACTAATACTATCTGGCCATTAGTAAGAGTACAGTACTGTTTTTGGTCCCAACTAACAAGTAACTTTTAATTTCAAAGTCTTTATTATGCTGGATGGGGATGGAAGAAATTTTAGCTCAGCAAAATTTTTAAAACCCTTGTAGTACAATAGAAAGAGTAAATTGTAGCATAGGCTTGATTCATTTAGGCTGTGCTCAGTGAAAAAATATATTAGGCTGCACAAAAGTCAGAGGATCACGGTGCTCTTCTTTTTATATTTTCAAAGTCACTACCAAAAATCAGAGCACAAGGCCATATCATATTCACACCTCAGACAATACCTAATGAAGTCAGACCAGCCGAGAGAAATAGAATGCTGAAAACTCTGTACGCTTTGTTTTTTATGAAGGCCATGTGAACTGCATTTTTGCAGCTCATGGGCACTCACAAATATGACTCCTCATGAGAAACAAGACAGTTCCACATTTTAGTTAGTTCCATATTTTGGTTGGTTGCACAGATCAAAGAAAGATTATACTGGCACTTACAGATTGTGCTAGAGACATTGCTTCTGGCCAGCCATCAGCTGAACAATTGACTGTGCCAGACTGCTAGCACAGCAAAGAGCTGAAGGGTGAGGGCTGATGATTGAGTACCTAGGAAGGTTAATAATCCCTGGTTTTAAGGCCAGGTTTTTTCCTAGCAAGGACTTGTGTGATAGAAGTGTAAGGAGGGATTTGTTAGCCGATAGCTTAACGGATTTAAGAGAAGGATTAGCTTTATAGTTTTGGTGCTGGAAGTACTGTGGGGAAAACCTGATAGTGACCTGTGCATTTGGAAAGAAGTTACAGAAGGTGGACAGTTAAAGGGTATGAGACAGCAGGAAAGGTACAGAGTCTGTTTTGCACACAGGAAAGTGCAATGTGCAGGAACTGCAAAGATGACCAGCATAGTGCTGGCCAAATAAGTTTACTGGGCCAACAGGAGTACAAACTTTAGATTACTACATAGTATTTGTTGTAAAGGTAAAGGGACCCCTGACCATTAAGTCCAGTCGTGGACGACTCTGGGGTTACAGCACTCATCTCGCTTTAGTGGCCGAGGGAGCTGGCATTTGTCCGCAGACAGCTTCTGGGTCATATGGCCAGCATGACTAAACCGCTTCTGGCGAACCAGAGCAGCACACGGAAACACAGTTTAACTTCCCACCGGAGCAGTACCTATTTATCTATTTGCACTTTGACATGCTTTCAAACTACAAGGTTGGCAAGAGCAGGGACTGAGCAACTGGAGCTCACCCTGTTGCGAGGATTCGAACCGCCGAGCTTCTGATCAGCAAGCACTAGGCTCTGTGGTTTAGACCACAGCACTGCGTCCCTTAAGCATCTGCTGAGAGAAGGCAATTTACAGGGGGGTGAAATGTTCCCAAACCCTAAGTGATTAAAGATAAATCTAACATTTTAGAGAATACAAAGAAAATCCTATGTATACTGAGTTACATTCTATGGAAGAAAGGTGGGACTGAGGGAAACAAAAACAGATAAACTGTACTTATTCCAAACCATTAGCCCTGAATGGCACAGAAAACATTTAAAGCATTAAGAAAATAGGTTTAAAAATAAACAAAAACATACAGTGGTGCCTCAGATTACAGATGCTTCAGATTACAGACACTTCAGGTTACAGCCTCCACTAACCCAGAAATAGTACCTCGGGTTAAGAACTTTGCTTCAGGATGAAAACAGAAATCGCGTGGCAGCAGCGGGAGGCCCCATTAGCTAAAGTGGTACCTCAGGTTAAGAACAGTTTCATGTTAAGAACGGACCTCCAGAACAAATTAAGTTCTTAACCCAAGGTACCACTGTACTGTATTAAAAGGTCAGGCTGGCAGAGGTTCAAATGCAGAGAAACCTGAAAGTAGTTACCTAAGTTACCCCTGTCTCTCTTGGAATACATTCACAAACCCCCAAAGCCTGGTCCATACTTGCTGAACACCAGTACTGATTCACATCAATTTTGGGCATGTAAAAACTGCTGTTTGCAAAACATCTAAGCTCCATTACCCAAAACAGCTTTGCTGTGTTAAGCAACTCCTTAGCATTATAATTCACTGCTGAACTACTTGATCAGCCCATCTTTAAGTGAGCGAAGCCCGCTCTTGCCTTAATTGCTAGCCACCCAAATTCTGTACGAAGAAGAGCTGCTGATATTCCTGATGGTAACGAATATAGCTTCCAGGGGGAAATACTCTGCAGTTTCCAAAACTTCAATGAAGTTCTAATCAGTGCCCCAGATTTCAATGCGAAATTTGCTACCAAATATCTTTAGGGCAGGTTCAATCAGCTGCCGTTCCTTATTGTAACAGAACTTCATCAATACCCCTATTCATCAATGGTTTTCTGTGTGTTTACTTTCACTGCCTACATGTGACACTTCCAAGAGAGGATTTCATTAAGGAGCACACCCAAGTATCTAAATGAGCAAGTTTATTCTGTAGCCTGCTGATCCAATCAACATCTATGCCTAGGGCTGTATCTGCCAAAAATCACAATCTTGGGTCTTAGAGAAATTTAAAGATAGGATTTTCTGTTTACAGTATGTTCTGAAGAGATTTTTGAGGCCCAATTGGGAAAGGGAAAGGAGCATACATCAAGATTGAGATCGTTCTGTTCCTAATTAAGAGGAGGACAATTTAGCATTGGCTAAATATGGCACCAAGGGTGGCACTGTGGGTTAAACCACAGAAACTAGGGCTTGCCAATCAGAAGGTTGGCGGTTCAAATCCCCGCAACGGGGTGAGCTCCCGTTGCCCGGTCCCTGCTCCTGCCAACCTAGCAGTTCAAAAGCACGTCAAAGTGCAAATAGATAAATAGGCACCGCTCCGGCAGGAAGGTAAATGGCGTTTCCGTGCGCTGCTCTGGTTCGCCAGAAGTGGCTTAGTCATGCTGGCCACATGACCCAGAAGCTGTACACCGGCTCCCTTGGCCAATAAAGCGAGATGAGCGCCACAACCCCAGAGTCAGTCACAACTGGACCTAATGGTCAGGGGTCCCTTTACCTTTACCTTTAAATAAGGCACCAAATCACTAATATAAAAGTTAGAAAGAGTGGGAGTCAGAATGCAACCTTACAATTTTGCCTGCCTTATCACCTGGAGCATGGAGACAATGTATTCTAACTCAAAAATTAAGCTCTGAGATTTCCTCATCCCTACTCAAACGCTGCTCTTATCTGCTCTGTATGCACATCCTCTCTCCCTGCCAGGCTCCAGTATTCTGCAGTATGTAGCAACCAATATGATACTTAGGGTTCAGTTTAAATAGACCTGCATGAAACTGATTAAAACACGCTCTTCAGGATGACAATGTTTAATTTTATCTCAAGGGTAGTACAGGAACAATTAAAATACCACAGAAAACTTTAAGATTAAGAAGGTGGGGCCAAGTCCACACAAACCTCTATTGCTTGGTTTATGTATTAAGTAGATACATTAGAAGAAAGGACATGTCCAGGGGACCATACATCAATTATAATATTCTTTCTTACTCTGGGGATCTAAACAGAGTACAGTGGTAGCAGTTCCCTGAGTTCCTAAACTAGTGCAAAAATGACTAGCTAACCACCAAATGACTATATTAAGTTACCTAAGTAATGAACTGGTAGCAATAATTTTGTTTGCTCAACCAGTTTAGTTCATGGTCTGAGCATTATCTTCCGCCTTCTCCAAGAGGATACACAATTTGTAAAAACAGAAGCACATAGCACATCACTGAAAGCTTTAAGATTCCAACCAAGAAACAGCAAAAACACAAAACAAACAAATCTTAAAGAGCAACTCTAAACTGAGATTTGAATTTCACTCCAGGAAAAATATGAGGATTTCCCCATGAGCAAGAAACCAACTGTTGAAAGCACCACTGGCCACTTAAGAAGCCCACTGCCAATTATCATAAATCTATCATTAAAGCACCACTGCAGTCCAGTTCCAGTACGGATCAATTTACCTCTAAAAATTTTTGGCACCAGAACAAAATGGCCCAACAGCAGCTATTCTAACCTTCTGTGTTCAATGCCAGCTGGCTTTCTGACAGATCATAAGTGAAGAGTCTGTTCATCCTACTCCCAATACTTCTCTATCATTGAGCTGACAGGTTGGCCCCACACCCCCAAGAATAGTGACGGATCTTTATACAAGGAAGTACTTCAGGCTTTTTCAGATTCAAGTATTAATAATTGGGGCGGGGGGGTTTACACCATAAACATGGGAATGGCAGAGCAAAGCAAGTGTTCTGCTTATGTAAACACCATGCAAACCTTCTACCCCTGCAGGTTCAATATTTTAGAATCAGATTTCAAGAATCAGTGCAACAGAAAATGTCAGCTATACTTTAGCATATCCAAGGAGATCCTGTTACACATTTTAGCAAAGTAATCCAAGTCTCAGGATTCCCAGGGTTGACTACAAAGCTGGTTTGAGTGGAAGAATGAAGCTGTGCCAAGGCAGAAGACACCATTCCTGCTGCAGGGGTATCTGATCCTGTTTATTCCATTCCATAACACCCATAATTGTGCTGCTTGTTTAAGCCACTAGGGAAGGTTATCAGAATAATGCTTAAACCCTCAAACTCTACACTCAGACTCAAAAACCTCTTGATACTAATGAATAGTAAATATACTCCCCCCCCCCCTTCATAATAGCCCACTGCTTTCAAAAAGCACTTTGAGAGTAACATATCTGTGCTTTCAATTTTGGAAACACAGGGAAATTAGCCAAAATGATAACAGATATTGGCACACAAAATCATCCACACCTGTAAGTAAGTAAGTAAAGCACTCCATTGACTGATGGCCAAGAACAAGTGCCATAAAGTATGAATGGGAAACCTGCCCCTACTGTATTAGTATCCCCAGATCTCAGCATCCAATATGTGCAATTTTTGATAAAGTAGTATCATTTGCAACAAATTTACTAAGAGCTCAAGCTCTTAATTCTCCATTAGAATTCAAGTCCTTATCTCACCAAGATGGAGCAGCCCAGATTCCTGAAGCTAGAGCTGTCTCCCCACCTTGCAAGCACTGAAAATTAATAGCTACTCCTGAAGGGGCCATAAACACTAAACACCATACAGTGGTACCTCGGGTTAAGTACTTAATTCGTTCCGGAGGTCCATTCTTAAACTGAAACTGTTCTTAACCTGAAGCACCACTTTAGCTAATGGGGCCTCCTGCTGCCGCCGCGCCGCCGGAGCACGATTTCTGTTCTCATCCAGAAGCAAAGTTCTTAACCCGAGGTACTATTTCTGGGTTAGAAGAGTCTGTAACCTGAAGCGTATGTAACCCGAAGCGTATGTACCTTCAAGTGTTAATGCTAAAAAAGGAAGGGTTTTCTGCTAGAAAAATGCTTGACCATATGATAGACACAAGAATTCTGAAGAAAAGAACATCAAATAGCCTCCAATAACCCTCCAGACTATTCTCCAGGTCAGCCTGTCTCTCCAGAGAAGAGAAAAGACTTTACTGGCCACACAACTGCTCTTCTTATTTATGAGTTCAACATCACCACCTCAGAGAGCTGCTTGGCTCCTAGCCTACCCCCTTCCTGCAGATCCTTTCAGACTTCAAAACAGAACTTCCTAAGGCCTTCAACAAGGCAGCTTCTGGTGCAGTCTCTGTCTCTCTATCCAACTGCCTGGCCCTTGCTGAACAACTCCAACCCTTGCTAAATTGCCTTTCACATTCTCCCACACAGAGATTTACTTGGCAGACTGTCTGGAGGAAGGGGGTGACAGCTTAGCTGTACAGGAAGGACCCTGCATTCTGGCTGCAAAAGCAAGTAAAGCCCATGGCATTCAGAACTAGAACACAGAGAGCTCAAACAGAATACATATTTGGAAATAATTTTAATAAGCCTTCTCCCATTCTGCACTCAAGAGGTAAAACACACTTTTTCCAATAAAGGGGTTGCTGTTTCTAAGTGCAGAGATGCAGGAAAGAGAGAAGATTCTCTGCTGAAATATGAGAAAGACCCCTTTTTTGCACTATCACATATGGAGGCATACACACTTCACTGGAAACTCATTGCAACACACACCTTGTGAGGATGTTTGCCACCTAAGGAAGCCTCACTTGTGAAAAGAAGTTCTGTTTAAAAAAAAAGGCAGCTAGTTCATTCCAAAGCAAAAAAACAACAACCCAAAACACTTCCATCTGTTCAGCAGATGTAAGAGGATGATCCACTGAACAAAGAATAGTAGAAGCTAACCATGTGGTGCACAGTTAAAGCAAGTTGCTGCTATCATTCAAATCCACAGGCCATGCAGCTTTTGTCATTAAATGGATAGTCAAATTAAAATGTAAAATCTCTTCAATTTCAAAATTCACAGGCCTCACTAAACACCAATTGCTTCACACGAAGAAATATCTATTCAACCTTGCCCTCCCCACTGCCCAAACACAGTCACACACAGGAATTATTAATTTATCAGTTTAAAATATATTTCTCCTGTGGTTGCTGACAAAGTCTGGAGATAGTTAATGACAGTATTTTCTAGTTTCTCAGAAACCACCTAGTTTTCAAGTCCAGACTGAGAACAGGGAAGGAACTCACTTTTGACAAGTAATAGCTGTTAAAATGAAAATAAATAGTCTTTATAAGACCCTGTGCTGAATTCAGGTAGTGGACAAAAGAAAAAGAAAGGCTGGGCAACAAGACAGAGAAAGGACAGGAAACGATTAAGCAGAGATTTGAGAATGGAAGAAAATATACCCTGTCATAGGCTTAATAATAGAGCTTAAAGGAACTTTTGCAAGTTTTAAAGCATTGCCAATTTCTAGGACTGGCATATTCTGCCCATTCTGAGCACAGCATTGTACAATGTACTACACTGTGTATGTTGCCCTACACTCCTAGCTAGTGTATGATTGAATGAAAACAGAATGTTGAACACACCATCCCTAGCTAGGTGTTCAGCACATGCTTTGCATGTGTAAAGGGTTCCAAATTCAATCCACACCATTACTAATTCTATAATGAGAACATATAGATTACATAAATAATATAAATTCATTCCCATATGTCCAATTCATATTTATATGCAGGCTAATGGTGATCCAAACCCTCAAAGCAGCGTACAATAAAATTACACAAAAGCTGCATTAAAAATGCATATGCACTCAAAATAAATCCATATGGCTGCAGACCTTTTATGGATATCATATACATTATACCAACACAAACAGAACTTACTTTCAAACAGGTATGTTCAGGACTGGCTCTTCTAGATTTAAATGGACACAAGCACACTCATCATCTTCAGGATGTGCCCATTCATCGCCTCCCCATTTACATTTCCCCCTTCAGCCACCTATGCATGTAAAAGGGTGGGCTATATGGTTCAGAAGTTGGACACACTAATTGTGTCTTCACTGAAAACCTAGCACTGCTAACTTAAACAGCTTACCTGCTACCTTTCCTTCTGCAAAGCCTGTTTAACTGTCACATAATTAATATCTGATTTCACTGCATGCTTCTGTTTACTCATTAGCGATCCAGATACTGGCCTTTCATTCCTTCAGCTGAGAAATGAAGCTTCATTTCAGATGCTTCACAACCAAATCCATCACTGAATCTGGCACAATATGAGCAGTGTTGTAATATTAAAACCTAGTGCTACTGGTAAAACTCATTTTGGCACTGAGAGCAAGCTAATTCTTAGGCCTCTCCAGGGAGGGCTTGATGCATGAGAAATGCTATCCTCAGGAGCATTCATCCACCATATATGCTCCAGTTGCTCACTTCTGCTCCTGGAAAATACAGTGACAACAAGGTGTGTGAGGTGTGTGCACGCATGTGTACACAAACAGAAGCAAACACATAACAACAAACCATTTTATTTCCCTAGCCCAGTGGATTTCAACCAGTGCGCCGTGGCACCCTGGGGTGCCTTGCCACAGGCAACACTAGCCACTGTTCCTCTTTCCTTCTCTCCCTCTTATAATGCCCTCTTGCATCTCTGCCTCCCAAAGGTTTGTATGGATGTTTGTTGCAGTGGCCCTGGCTACAAGCTCCCCAGGTAAATGATGCCTCTGGGGCTGGCTAGCAGGTGCTGCATGCCAGGAGCTGAGGCAGCCTCAGAGTATGCAAGCAAGTGGGTGGCTTTCCTCATCTATATCTGTGTTAGCTAGCTGGAAGACTCATAACAAACAATTATGGCCTCCTTAAGTGTGATGTCCAGTATTGGTAGGAATCCACTACTTACAACATCCAAGAGCACTTATAATTCACATGTGCTTTATAATTACACCAAGGCTGAATGTTTGTATGTATGTTTGTTTGTTTCCTGCCCTTCACCCTACGGAAAATTATTTTAACACACTACATATGAAGCTGCCTCAGAAAAGAACAGGGGAACTTCAGCTGGTACAAATTGCAGTGGCTATATATTTGATCAGAACCAGGTTCTTGTAACAGGCAAACCCTCTTTGTTAAAGGCTTCCAGTTGACTTCTGGGTACAATTCAGAGTGATGGTTACTATCTTTAAAGCCTAACTGACTTAAGAACAGAATACTTAGACCCTTCCCTTCCCACAAGCCATTTCACCCACTCAGTTCAGCTGAAGCTGTTTTTATATGCCTCCTGCCACCATCTTAAGTCCTGCTGGTGTACAACTTTGTCCATTGTAACGTCTAGGCTGTGGCCTGCTCCAAAAAATCTATCTGGCCATTGTTGATGGTGTTCAATGACAAAGCCTTCTTTTGTTCCGGCAGGCATTTGGGCAGGCAAGCATCTGCATTTATCATGCCTAATTCCACCACTGATTTTTGTTTTATTTGCTACATCTGGTATGTTTTTGTTTGCTTACTTTTTAATCGTTTCAAAGTTTAATGTAAGCAGTCTTGGGAGTTTCATTCTGAAATGGAAAGTCAGGATACAAGATGTAATAATAAAAAATATTAAAAAGAAAAATAGGTTGGCAAAATGAATGAATGAATGAATGAATGAATGAATACTGTATGGGACATGTGAAAAGTAACTTTTTCTTATCTGTAAATTTTCATTCAAAGAGGTAGCATGGGGAAGGAGTCACAAAGAACCTGGAAAGAAATGCAAATTTAAAGTGCACCTGCAATTAATTATCCTGGGAGTTCTTATAATTTGGACTTTTAAAAAATGACATGCACATATGACAAAATCTTAACACACAAATACATTCCCATAAACATACAGTGGTACCTCGGGTTACAGATGCTTCAGATTACAAACGCTTCAGGTTACAGACTCTGCTAACCCAGAAATAGTACCTCAGGTTAAGTACTTTGCTTCAGGATGAGAACAGAAATCATGTGGCGGCGGCGCAGTGGCAGCAGAAGGCTTCATTAGCTAAAGTGGTACCTCAAGTTAAGAACAGTTTCAGGTTAAGAACGAACCTCCAGAACGAATTAAGTTCTTAACCCGAGGTACCACTGTATTATAAAAAGCATGGGACACTACTGCATTGTGGGGTGATGAGAAAGGCAGGAGTGATTCAGTTAGTGGGTCAGTGGAAGTCAAGAGCTTATAAAGAGATATGTCCCACTGGGACTGGGAAGGGCAGTTCAGAGGGCATGCATTCAAGATCACTTCCAGTGGAATGTAAGGACAAGAGAAGGTTGCATCATAGTTTTAATTAGCTGCTCTTGTTCCCCCCAGGAACTTGTACTTGTGGGCACAGTTTGGTTTTAAGAACACTGCTTTCTGAGAACATTTCTGAGATCTACACTGGTAGGCTTTGACATTCAAGGTGCTGGCTTTGACCTTTAAAGCCCTTTACTGCTTGGGAACCAGGTACCTTAAGTATCACCCTCTCTAATATTAACTTGCCCAAACACAAATATATTACACTAAGGACCTTTTCAAAGCGTCACTGTCTTCAAAGATAAAGCAGTGGCTACTAAGATGGCTTTGTGGGGTCCCAGTTATGGAACTCCCTCACCAAGGAGGCTTGTCAGGCACCGACTTTATCATCTTTTAATGCAGGATTAAGACATTTTTAGTCTTTTAGGTATTTTAATGGCTTGTATTTTAAGCACTGGAAGGCTGCTATATTTTAAACACTCTGCTTTATCAGTATTTAAATTGTACGTCTTTCTGTATTAAATTTGCATTGCACACTTATCTCTGGATAAGTATGAAGGAAAATACTGCCAGGATTAAGACAGGGTATGCTGTAAAATACACACATACCAAGCCAAAATGCCACACATATTTATGAACAATTTTCAAGCCAGAGACCCCAAATCCGCAGTAGATGAAATCCAAGGCCAATGTTTTGTTATATTCAATGGTACTGCATTTGATGGGAGACTGTTACATCAATCTGTGATCATGAAAAATAATGCCAGAAACCAAGGTTCCCTACAGAAACAACATAGTACCCCTCTTGTTTAGATGAAAATCCTTGTGTTGTGCCCTTGCTATTATCTCTCTGGTCAGCATCCCAGTAGCTTGCCAGAATGTCTCAGCTGCACCAGTTAGTTCCTACGATTTCTCTGCTTTTGCTGTCAATCCAAGTAATGGCCCACTTCCCAGACATGGGTAAAGGCACCAATTTTCCACTTCCATCTACTGACATATCAAACCCTTCTTCAAAATCACCTGTGCTGTCATGCAACTTGAAAAGCAGAACAAAAGTCACCTGTTTTAATGGCTGCCAGGAGTATATGATGCCATCAATGCAACATCTGCAGGGGCATACTAATGCAAGATGCAGATGAGCACAGAACCACAGTAGCAAGTATGGAAGACACCCAAAGGACAAGTGATGATATATCTATAGAAAGACCAACAGAAAGATCTTAAGGTACCTTCAAACTAAATTGCATCATAAGTTATAGGAAGAACAACAGAAATTCACAAAGTGCGGGTGTGAAGTTCCACTTGAATCAGCTCCACGATTTTGTACAAGATTGAACACACAGTGCCTCAATTTACACATCACATTAAACCAGTTAAAAATAAGCTATGGTTTAAATGTGAATGCTTAGGGTGCTGTTGCACGTGGCTGAAAAGTTCTCTCTGCTCCTCCCTAGCGCTGCCAGGAAGCAAGCCTTTGACGTCCAAACCTGGGCTTGTGGCTTGCTTTTCTTCAAACAAACCGCAAGTGGTAAATAAGGTTTGTCCCTCACTTACTGATAGTGGTTTGCTTGATGGTAAAGAAACCACAAACCCAGGTGCAGGCTTCACAATATGCCAGAATCTGGCTTGGTGCCTGGCACCATGAGCAGTTAAGGAGTGGAGTAGACTCTTCAGTAGCATGCACCAAAACATGCATATTCACATTAAAAGCACAGAATGTTTTTAACACTATGCAAGTGAATCCCACTCTCCTTCTACCCAGAACAAATTTGTAAATATTTGGTGCAGGATCCCAATAACCTGCTTTGGAGATTAGAAATGTATTCGGCTCCACTTGTAATTCGTGACAAATAGGTATGGTTTAGGTCTTCTCTCAAAATACAGGCTGTATAATGGGGTACAATTTAGAACTTAATCTTCCATTCCTAAACTCCTGGCCAGAGACAGCTTAGAGCAGAAGGAAGCTGCACTTTATATGTACCCTAACACATAACTGGCACATTGAGGCTACACTGAGAGAAGATTGCTAAAAGAAGCTCAAACCATGCATAACCTAGCAAAGCCTGTGAAGTGATGAGCCTGCACTACCCACCTCTTGCAAGATAGAGCTTTTCAGGGGTGGCCTGTCAATGAGGTGAGGTGAAGCCATTTGTCTCAGGTGGCTGCTGCCAGCCTGCCCAGGCTTCCCACTTGCCTGTTGTCTTTGCTGGGTTTGCTTGCTTGCTTGCAATGTTGTCTTTGCCTGGGTTTGCTTGCTTGCTTGCTTGCTTGCAATGGGGAAACCACGCTACTTAACCTAGGGAACAGCTATTGGCAATGTTTGCTCCCCTTACACTCAGCCTAGAATAGTTCAGCCCACGCTTTCAACTCCCTCCACTTCCCAGGCAGACCAGCACACCAATGGGCAGCTGGAAGGGGTGAAGGGAAAGGAAGGGAGCGATGACTACAGTGGTACCTCGGGTTACATATGCTTCAGGTTACATATGCTTCAGGTTACATACTTCGCTAACCCAGAAATAGTGCTTCAGGTTAAGAACTTTGCTTCAGAATAAGAACAGAGATCGTGCTCCGGCAGCGTGGCAGCAGCAGGAGGCCCCATTAGCTAAAGTGGTGCTTCAGGTTAAGAACAGTTTCAGGTTAAGAACGAACCTCCAGAACGAATTAAGTACAGTGGTGCCTTGCAAGACGAAATTAATTCGTTCTGCGAGTCTCTTCGTCTAGCGGTTTTTTCGTCTTGCGAAGCAACCCTATTAGCGGCTTAGCGGATTAGTGCTATTAGCGGCTATTAAAGGCTTAAGGGATTAGCGGATTAGCTGCTAAAAGGCTATTAGCGGTTTAGCGGCTTAGAAAAAGGGGGTGGGGAGCGAAAAAAAATCTCAAGACTCGCAAGACATTTTCGTCTTGCGAAGCAAGCCCATAGGGAAATTCGTCCTGCGAAGCGCATTGAAAAACGGTAAACCCTTTCGTCTAGCAGGTTTTCCGTCTTGCGAGGCATTCGTCTTGTGGGGTACCACTGTACTTAACAAGAGGTACCACTGTAGCTGTTGTGCTGATTACACTTGGCATGCCTAGCCTGCCCTCTTCCCCAAGAAGCACCAGCGTATCCCCTCTGGCTAGGTAGGCAGCTTGTCTGATGGCAGCCTGTTCCCTGCGTGATGGCATGGCCCCCTGGATTTTTGGCACAATCAAATCCAGCTCTTCCTCTTCTCCCCCTTTCCCTTTTTCTTCCATTCTTCCTCTCTTTGCCAGGAGGGAGCAGGCCGGTGCCCAAATCTGAGGGAGGACATCGCCGTGTGGGTGGGAGTGATGTTTGGCCATTTTGCCAACATCAGCAAAACATCCTGGGCCTGCCTTGGAGCTTTTAGAAGTCTGAAAACTGAATGGGGCTGTTAGGAGATGTGGCTTTTTAGAACCTTGCTACCGGAGGAGGGAGATACCATCCCCAATGCTGAGATGTCAGGTTACACTTGCTCAAATCTCAATAAACATGCAATTTTTCCTTTTAAAAACCTTATTTTAAAAGCTCTAAAGCTTTGTTATTTTAGAAATCAGGTTCTACAGATTCACCTTGAAGAAAATTAGTTCTAGTTCTTGGCAGCAAGTAAGTGGAATGCACCAGAAGGACCAACGTTCTTGGGGGATTGGATAAATTCATCTCCATGGAAAACAGAAACACGTACAGTAGGGGTGGCCAGCTCCCAAGAGACTGCAATCTGCTCACAAAGTTAAAAACTGGCAGTGATCTACCCCCTTTTTGGGGGTTCAGGTCAAAGTTTTTGAGGGTTTTTTTTAGGAAGGAAAGCCCCATTTTGGGAGGGGTGCGGGGCAAAAATGTTGAGCCTTTTTTAAGCGAGCCAAAGTTGTTGAGCTTCTTTGGGGGGAGCCAGCGATCTACCACAGTCGTCCAGTGATCTGCCTGTTGAATGTGCCTGAGGTACAGAATAGGACTGACCATTCTTATTTATTTTGCCAACCGTTACCAATATCAACTCCCCATTGCTGCACAAGAAAACATGCACCGGACTGAGATGGTAGCCAGTGGAAACAAATAATCTATTCTTAAAGCCACATCTCCATGTTATGCTTGCCACAATGGTTCCTGACTTAAGACAAAATTATCTCCCTGTGCTTATAAATCCTTAATGCATTCTGCTCCAAGTGCTTAGCTCTAATTCCTGGCTAGCAGAAAGGACCAAAAGCAGAGCCCTTCTGAGAAGAAAATAATCAGGCATTACTTAACAGTTCTGCAGGCTGGTCTGGACACAATGCTAATTTAGCATTGGGTTCAGGCGTCTTCTCCCCACCTCCTCCTTAACCATGAAGAAACAGAAGTAGTTGCCTCCATTATCCACTGGCCACAGTTTTAACTAAGGTGTATACAAGTAAGTCAGGGATCACAAAGCATGGGTTGGAGTTGGCTTGTTCAGACAAGACACTGTTTAAACCAGGGGTAGCCAAATACAGTTCATCATTGTCATCTGGTGGGCATAATTTCCTTAAGCCCCAAGACAGCATGGGCTCTGGGAATTGTAGTCCAGCAAGATCTGGAAGGAACCACACTATTAGTGGCTTAAACTTACCAGTTTGGTATGCTTTCGAACTGCTAGGTTTGGCAGTAGATAAATAGGTAGAACTGTGACAGGATGGTAAACGGCATTTCTGTGCACCAGAAGTGGTTTGGTCATGCTGGCCACATGACTCAGAAAAGCTGTCTGCGGACAAACACCAGCTCCCTCAGCCTGAAAGCAGAGATGAGCACTGCACCCCATAGACAAATTCGACTGGACTTAACCATCCAGGGGTCCTTTACCTTCATCTACCAGTTTGGACAGAAAGGCAAACTGAGATTAGTTAAAAAGAGAAGTAAATTATTCCAGCTTCGTCCTTGTGGTCACATCAGAGGAAGTGGGAGGTGAGAGTGCATTAAGTCCTTCCTTGAGAGTTATTAGAGTCACTCAGAAAGTAAGCAGCCTCATTTTGAGCACACCAAGTCTAATTCATAAGAAAAAATGTTGGAAATACAAAAACAACATGTGTACTGCATCCAGTACAAACGTCTGCACCACATTTGCTTTTTGGCCTAAGGGATATGGAAATGTAAAACAGCAAGTCACAAAACAGGATGGAAAATAAGGGAGTGCTGTGCTTGGCTGTTCTAATGACAGCCAAATGTCTACCATCAATTCCTCCAAACCATGCTGAAGTATTAAAATGCAGGAAAAGGAACTTCTAAATTCTTAATCCTGGAATTTTGCACTTTTGAGTTAACTTGCTGCCCCCCTGTAGCGAAGTCAGGCCTACACACATTAATTCCCAGCAGCTTGAGATCAGCGTCACACCATAGGAAAATAGCTTCCCTGCTGCTGGGGATGCAAACATGAAGGAGTTCAATGACTGTTTAGAATAGAACTCTGTATCACCAGACCCAGAAATACATTTGACCTCGCAGTAGAATTTGCATCATTAAGTAAAATAAAGGAATGAGGCTGACTGTGGAAAAAGAATATGACGAGAATCAGAACTTTTACTGCTTATGCAAATGAACAAGTTTGGTTGAGGGCAGGGCAGGCAGAAAGATTATTACATGGTCTTCAAGAAAACTGGAAGCAAAGCAAAAGTCACTATAAAAATGGTATAACATTGGTTTTAAGGGGGGGGGGCTTGACTGCTGTAACAGGTGAAAGGAAATGTCAGTAAACTGTTGGATTGTATGTGCCTAATTCCTTGTGGATACCTCTACACCTCTGCAGATCCAGGAAATCAGAAAAGCATCCATATTCTTGGGGATTTACACACATTAGGGCTAGGAGATATCTGGTTTTCAACATTGTGATATATACCAATAAATCATGATGTCCGAAATAAGGATGGAGATATGTAAAGTTATTGTCTGGCTTCACATTTTTTTCCATAACATGATTTTTGCATAGAACACACAAACACATCACGATTTACAATATATTGCCAGGTTAAATATTATGAAACAGATACTAAGATATGGAGTTCAAACTGTTTTGGGATGATATATCCCCCAGCCCTAACACACATCATCAATAAAAATAACAGACTGGAATTTCTGTGTACAGTCCGAGTCTATCATTATTAAGATGGTTACTCTTGCCCCTCCTTCCCCATTATGTGCCTCTTTCTAATGCAGGGGTAGCCAATGTGATGTCTCCCATATGTTGTTAGACCCCCATCAGCCCCAGCAAGCTCCCAGGGAAAGGAGAAGGGGGATGTTTACAGGCACATGTGATTTCGCTTGCCCAGTTCTGGAGGGCACCATGTTTGGCTACCACTGTTCTAATATATTGTTGAAAACGCACAAATCTGCTAGCGTGAAGACTGGGATACCAGCTCCAAAAACAGAACTGTCTGAAAGAGAGAGGAGCTGGATTAACCCCCCCCCCAGAAAATATGTTAAACTGGTTGCCCTTCATTGATCAATACTGCCAGCACCTTCTACTCACAAGAACAGGCACATCAGAAGAAGGCAGCTATTTGCCTCAGCTCATTTAGCAATCAAAGTCACATGTGCCAACATACAAAATGTCGAAATCTAATAGTACTGGTTTAAGCAAGGAAGTCCAATTTCCTCCTTTGTAACTCTTGACATCTTGGCCATATGCCATGTTCTTGCCTGGTTTCTGCAACAGAAGGCTTTGTACTGTAGGTCAGTGGATGATAAGGAAATGAACATTCTACTTTGCAAGTCCTCCAAAGGCAGCTGTGTCATGAGCTTATTCATGCATATCTCACGAGTGGAAAACCACAGGGGGAAAAAGACACAAATGAATGGCAGCAGCTGGAAAGCTCTAATACCAAAAAACACTTTCCAATGCCTGACAGAAACTCTTAGTCTCGGCTGCTTAGACTGGATTCACCAAGCAGGTACCATAACCTAAAATAAACAATATAGCACTGCAACATAGCACTTCCTCTTTGGGGAGAAAGGCCAGGATAGAAATTTAATAAATACATAAAACATACGAAAGCGTCTAACAGCCATGAATAAAATTCACTTCAGGAGGGCTGGAGAACCTGCAGCCTGCCAGATCCTATTGGACTATAAGTCCCATCATCCCTGAACACTGACCATGCTGGCTGGGGCTGAGGGAAACAGAGTCCAACAACATCTCGAGGGCTATAAATTATTCATCCCTGCCCTAAAAAGATCTCATTGGGTATTGCTTTGTTTTATACACATGTTGCTGGCAAGTAATTTTTCTTTGGGAGATTTTTGTACATGCTCATGCATTACATAAGGGCACAATTAGTCTTCAATCCAAGCCCCCTTCTTACCACTTCACAAATGCCAAGCACCCTAGAAACAAGGAGTTGTCCTAAGGTTTGAATACTGAGAGGCAATAACACATGCAAACTTGCTTGTATAGAGGAGATAGGAATCTGAGGATTTCATGCCATAACCCTATGTGTGGAAACACTCTGCTGGCCTGACAAACAACTTTCTTTGCAACTTTGGCCCACTCCTACAGATGCCATTCATTAGCTACTACATGCAATTTGTCATCACCTTACCTCAGATGAGTAGTAATTGCTCTCCAATCATCACCTAACCAACAAAATGCACTGCCAAAATGTGCTGCCACTCCTCTGGGACAGGGACTAGACAACACCATTGCAACTGCACTTATGGCTCTCCATTTTCCGGGTCTTAGCCCTTCAATGTAGGTGATAAACAACCACAAGTGCATGCTGTATTCGCTCAATCAATAATAATACCTTTATTATCAATGTACAACCTGTGTACAATGAAATTAAGGGCAATCAAGGGCAATATTATGGTGGTTAGGAATGCCCACATGTCCACACCATTAAGGCTAGGATGAAAAGGAAGCATGATGACTATGTCCTTAATACCAGCTGCTCTCAATATCTGACTTTATTATTTGCTGGCTACCAACACAGCAGCCAGTAAGAGTTGGCACATTTGCTCCTGATGATACCTTTGCAATCATGTAAACCACCTGATATTGCTTGATGGAAGGCAGCAGGAAGACAAGCATGTACCACGGGCTGTTGACAATGCTCCTGCTCTAGCTGCCTGGTCCTTGGCCCCTAAAAGTGAATGACTTGCTAGGAGAGAGGGGATGACAGCTGAGGAAAATGACTTTGACACACATATCATATCTGCTGACCCATCTAAAGGTGAAAATAAGATAGAAGACTCATGGTGTTCTCTCACCTCGGCTTTCTCTCATTCAGAGTTGCTGCTGCCAAGATGTCTCATCTCTTACGTTTTCATAAATACCATCTATTCCATGCCATAGAATATGAAGTGGAGCTAGCAGTTAGTTAAGGTAAAGGTAAAGAGACCCCTGACCATTAGGTCCAGTCGTGATTGACTCTGGGGTTGTGGCGCTCATCTTCGCTTTATTGGCCGAGGGAGCCGGCGTACAGCTTCCGGGTCATGTGGCCAGCATGACTAAGCCGTTTCTGGCAAACCAGAGCAGCGCATGGAAACACCCTTTACCTTCCCGCCAGAGCGATACCTATTTATCTATTTGCACTTTGACGTGCTTTCGAACTGCTAGGTAGGCAGGAGCTGGGACCGAACGACGGGAGCTCACCCCGCCGCAGGGATTCGAACCGCCGACCATGCGATCGGCAAGTCCTAGGCGCTGAGGTTTTAACCACAGTGCCACCCGCGTCCCATGTCCATTTTATGTTTGCTTTAAAGTCAGGCTTCTTTGTCTGATGCATACTGCCAAAGGACACATACTAATTTATATTAGTTGATATTATACAGGTATATGTACCCTGGAAGGAAACACTAATTGGATTGCTGCTGTTGATGAAGGTGCACAGATAAAGTTAAGGTCTTCTGTATTTCATTAAAGTTAGGGTATTTTCTATATACAGTGGTGTCTCGGGTTACAAATGCTTCGGGTTACAATCTCCGCTAACCCGGAAGTCGTTGCTCTGGGTTGCGACCTTTGCCACGGGATGAGAACAGAAATCGCGTGGCAGCTGGAGGCCCCATTAGCGAAAGCCTGCCTCATGTTAATAACGGTTTCACGTTAAGAACGGACCTTCGGAACGAATTAAGTTCATAACCCAAGGTACCACTGTATAAGCATAGATTTTCCTCCAATTATATTTCTGACAGTTTGAAATAAACCTTGCAGCAGAGTCAAATGTAAATTTAGGGAGACAATGGAATGTGAGATATTTGAACAGGAACTTGTACTAAAATTTTGATTGTGTCAATTCAATTTTGAACAGAGACTACATGTTTTATGGCTGTTACAGAGATATGTAGCTGTTACTTCTCCATTTTTGAATGCTGTGCATAATGAGACTCGTATACTGTAGATATTTCTTTAAATGAAATTTGAATGTTCATGCCCTCTACTTGCTTATAACTATCCAATCTGCTTCTGTCCATTACTACATTTGATCAAATATGTTTCATCTACAAAAACTCTTGAAAAAATATAAATTAAGCTATTAGTCAGATGGTACTGCTTCACTCTTCTCCTGATGATTCAGTGTGATGTCCAGTTTGGCCACTATATTGACATCATGCCTTGTTCATTCTGAATGGTCAGGTTGAACCAAGGATTACTTAACCAAAATATTTAGGTTTTTTTAAAGCAGATGTATTTTTTAAAAGGTGCTAACTTCTGAAGGTGAAAATAGTGTAAACATAAAATGTATTTGTAGGCTGTGAGTCCATCAGCTTGTATTTCAGATTGGTGATCAAGACAACCTTTGGTATCCATGAATTGTAACTTTCTCATATTGTGTCATCAACCCAAATGTATCTGGATTGTGCTGAGATGGTGTTTCATACAAATAAAAAAGCAAGACCCTATATGATATGAAACAGTGTGATTCATCACTTTTAGAACATCTTTTTCATGGTTCACATGAGAACCAAGCTAGTTTCTAACTGGATCAAATAGTCAAATATGCAGGTAAGTTAACAGTGAACACTATGATTTTTCTTCTTCTGACAATCTTGGAGGTACTGTAAATCCCATAGGTGTTCTTAATTAGGCTGGGTGTGAGAGTTATCTGGCCTGGAAGGAAAGACTTGGATGCAGAGCAAAAACATTAATTAGTTACAGAGGGCCTGATCAAAAGGAATAGGTTTTGCCATGGAATATTAATTGTAGCTTCATTTACATTTCAGCTGACACACAGTCTGATGGGAGCAGGGTTGGGTTTTTAAAACAACAAAACATGGAGACCTTTTTGGAAAATGGATAAAAAAAGTAAAATACTATACAAGTTTAACCTTTACATTGCAGAGTGAATCACCGTTCCATCTCTTCTGCTGTTGGTTCATAAAGATAGGAGGCTTTAGAGGTCTGGTAAAAGCAGGTGCAAAATAATGGTGGTTCTGGTTGCAATATGCATTTGAAATATAGTTCTCTCCAGCCCACTTGTGCAGAGAGTTCAAGGATGGCCCTTATTTATTCATTCATTCATTCATTCATTCATTCTTAAAATATTACTCATAGCCAAAGACTGCTAATACACATATGAAATAGGGATTCTTGAGGAATTCAGTCAATCAGTTCTGATGCTTATTGACCTGACCTGAACAGCCCCTCCTGGACTAAATTACGTTCCAGAACTTTCATTATCCCACCAGGTTGAGCCACTGAAAGTGACATGAACTGGAAATAAATAATAGAATCATAGAATTGTAGAGTTGAAAGAGACCATGAGGTTCTTCTAGTCCTGCCCTCTGCAATGCAGGAATCTTTTTGCTTAACATGGGGCTTGAACCCATGACCCTGAGATTAAGAGTCTCATGCTCTATTGACTACTCATTCCTAAAATGAACACTTCTGACCACTAATAATCTTCTGAGGGTCTACTTCCCTTCTGAGGTGAGGTGGTTGACAACCAGAGATCAGCCCTGAAATTTGTGGTGCCTTGTCTTCAAGCTCTCCCTCAGATTATTTGTAGGAAATGCTACTTTTCTATTTAGCTTTTAATGGATTTTTATTTGTGGTACTGAAATGGAATTGTTCACTGCTTTTATTTGTTCATTATATGCTGATGGCTTTATCCAGCTGAAGAATCCCTGTGATTAAGGGGTGTTGGATAAATATTTAAAACCATCAAACTAATATTCCTAATAGATGGTGTCTCTGCCAAAGACCTGTGTGATGTTGGGACCTTAAGTTCAACATAAATCCTCTCATTATGCCCCAACCTTGTATAGGTCGTTAGAGAGCCTAAATATTATAAATCAGATTTTGATATTCTACCAAACTAAGCCCAAACTATTCTCAATTCCCGCAGCTTCACTGCATTAATGTATGTCTGTAGTTATTTCTGTGAACAAGTTAGGTATGTGTCAGCTTGCAGAATAGCTGGAATTGCTTAAGCTGATGACTTAGTGTAGCCTCCAAACCCTGAATGGAGTTGTATCATTATGGTTGGGAATCACAACATGCAAACTTCATAGATTTGTTCTCCTGGTATTAATGCGGTTGTCCCATCCGAGGTCCTGGTCAGATGAAAGAACTAGTTAAACATACAGTGGTACCTCCAGTTACATATGCTTCAGGTTACAGACTCCGCTAACCTAGAAATAGTACCTCGGGTTAAGAACTTTTCTGAGAACAGAAATCGTGCTCCCGTGGCGTGGCAGCAGCAGGAGGCCCCATTAGCTAAAGTGGTGCTTCAGGTTAAGAACAGTTTCAGGTTAAGAACAGATCTCCGGAACAAATTAAGTACTTAACCCGAGGTACCACTGTATTACAAAGTAAGGTAACCATGTTGCAGAGACCTTAATGCTGGTCCCCTGGGTTAGGAGGCTGTCCACCACTGAGGCCTTGAAAGGGGTGGTGGAAATAGAAAGCATGTGTGTCCTCTCTAGACTCTCCTCCTACATTTTTTAAAATTTCCTTTACAAAGCACAATAAGCAAAAAACTTTCAAACTTCCTGACTGGCTTTGCATTATTCACTCATCTGCTTCTGAGTCTCTTTATAGAACAAATTGGATATAAAAAGGTAAAGGTAGAGGACCACTGGATGGTTAAGTCCAGTCAAAGGTGAAGATGGGGTGTGGCTCTCATCTTGCTTCAGGCTGAGGGAGCTGGCGTTTGTCCACAGACAGCTTTCTGGGTCATGTGTCCAGCATGACTAAACTGCTTCTGGCACAACAGAACACTGTGATGGAAGCCAGAGTGCACAGAAACGCCGTTCACAGCAGTACCGATTTATCTGCTTGTGCTGATCTAAAAACTGTTAGGTTTGCAGGAAGTTTGGATATTGAAAGCTATTGGGAAATATCAAATAGTTGTAAGGAAATAGCAGTTCAGCATTGCAGGCAGTTTATGAGGAGGTAGAAGGCAATTTATGAGGGGGGGAAGGTCTGGTGCCGGTTTGCCGGAGCAGCCTCGTCACGCTGGCCATGTGTCTGCAGACAGCCCTGGCTCCCGGCCTCTAGAGTGAGATGAGCGCACAACCCTAGAGTCTGTCAAGACTGGCCCGTACGGGCAGGGGTACCTTTACCTAAAATGGACATAGATCTGATAG
This sequence comes from Podarcis tiliguerta, assembly GCF_965153285.1. NCBI lineage: Eukaryota > Metazoa > Chordata > Lepidosauria > Squamata > Lacertidae > Podarcis > Podarcis tiliguerta. Next base: position 9,265,312 of record NC_139547.1, on the reverse strand, counting down.
AAAATCAACAATTTTATTTTTGTTTATTTTAAACTACTGTTGGTTAAAACAAGCCACGAGTCCCAGTTCCTATGTAATGGGAACTATACTTCATTGTGAATGTTTCTTCCTCTCACGTGCATAGAAGGTAGAGAATATGCAAACTTAAGGCTTGCTGCAATTGTCTGACCAAGGCTATAAATAACAACTGACAGATGGTTAAAGTGAAAAACCCTGGTTGAAGACCAGTCAAGATCGAGCTTTTTGATGTGTCTTCCTGGATATGAATCTAAGTAGGAGTATAATTACTCCACTTGGAAGAATTCCTCCAGTCTATGACAGTGAAAAGGAATGCATTCAGAACACTGTGTGTCTGGAACTCTTAACAAGCGGGGCTTCTTAAAGTCCCCTTTCCTGCCGAGTAGCATCACATTAGTAACCCACATGTTAGAGATGCATGTTCCCACTCTTAATAAAGCTAGAGGAGTGAAACAGAGGGGAGCCATTTAGTCCGCTGCTCAGTTCTCTGCCTTCACTTATCAAGCATCACACCAAGCAGGAAGAGCAGAGTGTGCCGACAATAGATGGAATTGCCGGTCTCCTAGACTGCACCTCCCATTCCTGCAGGTGCAACAGGAGCTGCTGCCACACAGCGAGAACCTGTCATTTATAGTGTTATTATCTGAGAAAGCTGCACCACAACCAGAGCATCAGAAGCTGCCAACCACACAGACTCAAAGCTGACAGAAGGAAAAACCTGAAGCACTTAAGTAGCATTATGTTCAGACGTGAGGCACTTTCCTTCCAAGATCCAGGTGATCATCCCCATGTTTATTCTTCAATTTATTACCCATCTCCTTCAGCAGCAGATTCCAGAGCAGGTTATGACAATTTAAAATTCAATATTAAAAACAATTCAGACACAAGAGGGGGGGGGGGCTGGAACACCTACCTCAGATGTCCAAGAGATGTGTCTTCAGCATATGTTGTCAACCCTATAATGACGTTGCCAGATGTACCTGTGTGGGTCAGGCTTTAGCAGAGGTTAAAAACACTGGACTCTGAGCAGAACTGACTAGTGAACATCTACTTTCTAAAAGGTGTCTACTAATTAATGTAAATGTGAAGAGCAGGTTTTCATGGTTGAATTAGATTAGCTCTTCCCACACCTGCAAAGTCTTCCCTACAAATGCCAAATCAGCCATTTCCTTCACCCTTACAGATAGGCTTCCTCCTCTGTAAAGGAGTTTGGCTTGAGGGGAAAACAGAATGATACCAAATAAGCTCTAGTTTATGTATGAATAGGTAAAGGGGGAGCGGGTGGCGCTGTGATCTAAACCACTGAGCCTCTTGGGCTTGCTGATCAGAAGGTCAGCGGTTCGAATCTGCATGACAGGGTGAGCTCCCGTTGCTTTGTCCCAACTTCTGCCAATCTAGCAATTCGAAAGCATGACCGTGAAAGTAGAAAAATAGGTACCACTATAGCGGGAAGGTACATGGCATTTCCATACGCTCTGGTTTCCATCATGGTGTTCTGTTGCGCAAGAAGCGGTTTAGCCCTGCTGGCCACATGACCCGGAAAGCTGTCTGTGGACAAACATCGGCTCCCTTGGCCTGAAGCAAGACGAGCGCCGTAACTTCATAGTCACCTTTAACTGAACTTAACTGTCCAGGGATCCTTTACCTTACCTTACCTTTTATGTATGAATGATACCTAGTCAATTGCATCCCTCAGACAACCAACTAATGTGTTATACTGTTTGCTAAATGTCTGCAATAAAGTTTTATACACATGGATTTTGAGAAGACAACTACTGCTAACTTCTGTTTGGGAGGAGGAAGAGATGGGTGTTGATTTCTGCTCATCCATCTCCTACCACAAGCTCCACTGCAACCTTTATGGCTACAAACACTGTAGAAAGCAGTTTCCCAAGCTCTTCAATTTTTTTAAACAAATAATAATAATAATTAATAAATAAAAATAAAAATGTGCACCCCACCCCCAAGACCATTCCATTATAACTATCCAACCTCTCAAAATTTCAACATCTCTTGCAATGGTTTGGCCCCTTTCCATTTTAACCGTACAAATTCTACGAATACTTTCCATCTATCCTCAAAATCATTTCTCCTGCATACTCCCCATCTTACCTTAATAGAACATGTTAATTTATCATTAATAGCTATATCCCACACCTCTTTATACCATTCTTCCATTTCTTCACCTTGCCCCTTCCACTTCCTAGCTATAATAATGCACGCAGCTTTCAATAAATTTGTGAGCAAGTCATTCATAGCTTGTGAACCTTCCACCTCATCGTAAATTGATAATAATGCTACTTTTGGTTAGCTTTAACCCAATTATTTTCTCCTTAAACACCCTTTGCCAAAAAGCTCTTCAATTCTTATACTCTGCCGCACACAAAAACAAGCTGCTAGTACTAGGTCTTCTTATCACAATTCTTGCCATGAATAGTTTATAGCAACAGCAGGGAAGAAAGCTATCTGCCCATACACTCCCAAGCTCAGGCACCTGGTTTCATTTGTCTTTTGCATGGTGAGGCTGCACCACTGTGCCTACCACGTGGCAGTGGTAACAGTGAAGAAAGCCTACTCTGCTCTGCCACTATTACGTCTGCAAGCAGCCATCCAGCAGAGCTTTTCCAAATAGTGCATGGGCTTGTAGAATCAGACTAAAAGACAGTTGCTCTGACATCCATTGAGGCCTGCTGTAACAAATTTGCAGGGCACATTAGGAACAAGATGTTCAGATTCAGATAGACTTGGATGCCACAGTTAGAGCAAGTCCAATGGAAGTGTCTAGAACAGTCTGTTCCATATACAAAGGATCAATTTGGATTACTGCAGCTTGAAGATATGGAAAAGCTTGAAGAAGTGCAGCCAGCCACCTGCCTCCTTCACCTTTGCCCATCTTTTCTTAAAACTAGCTGTAGGGGTTTGTCTGGGTGGGTTCTGGGAGTGATTAATGCTTCAATTGGAGCAGGAACCGGCAAGCCACTCCAGTATCCCTGCCAAGAAAACTCCATGGACAAAGACAACAGGCATATAGAGTGCCTGGCGTGCTCTGGCCCATGGGGTCACGAAGAGTCGGACATGACTAAACAACAACAAAATGCTTCAATGGAGATGGGAAACTATCATCTACCTTGAAGGAGGTATTCCCCTCCTTAAAAATACCGCTGCATACCTAGAAATGTTTTCGCCCCATGGAAAACAGCCCTTTTCTGGGCAAGGTACTTGAGAAGGTGGCAGCAGTCCAGCTTCATGCATGGTTGGAGGAAGCTGATTACATAGATCCACTCCAGACACGATTCAGGTCTGTTAATGGTACTGAAACTGCATTGGTCATTCTTGTTGATGACATTTATCGAGAGATAAATTGAGGGAGTGCAATCATGACCTTCTCCTTGTTCTGTTGGATGCTTTTGATACTCTTGACCACATTATATTTCATCATAAGCTAATATGGTATCTGCTGGTGCTCCCTTACTTCAGTGGTTCCACTCCTACATCCAGGGCCATTTCCAGACTACTGTTCAGCACCATGGGGGTTGCCCTATGGTGTCCCACTGGGTTCCATCTTGTTCGCTGTGTTATTTAACATCTTTATGAAGCCTCTGGGAGCTGTCATCAAGATATAGCTCAGTTGGTTAGAGCATGGCGCTGATAATGCCAAGGTTGCAGGCTCAATCCCCATATGGGACAGCTACATATTCCTGCATTACAGGGGGTTGGACTAGATCAGGTGTCAGCAAACTTCTTCAGCAGAGGGCCAGTCCACTGTCCCTCAGAACTTGTGGGGGGCTGGACTATATTGGGGGTGTGTGTGAATGAATTCCTATGCCCCACAAATAACCCAGAGATGCATTTTAAATAAAAGGACACATTCTACTCGTGTAAAAACATGTTGATTCCCGGGCCGTCCGCGGGCCGGATTTAGAAGGCGACTGGGCCGGGTCCGGCCCCCGGGCCTTAGTCTGCCTACTCATGGATTAGATGATGATCCTCAAGGTCCCTTCCAATTCTATGATTCTATTTGGAGTGAAGTGTCATCAATACACATATGACATCCAGCTGTATCTCTCTTTTCCATCTGAATTAGGGGAGGCGGTTGAGATGTTAGACCAGTGTTTGAAGGCAGTGACTGGCTGGATGTGAGCCAATAAACTGAAGCTGAAACCTGGATTCCCATGTCCAGAAAAGGGGAGGGGGCTGCCCTGGCCAGGGTTGAACTTGCACTACTCTGGAAGGAGCAGTTTCATAGTTTGGGAGTGCTCCTGGATTCAGCGCCATCACTGGAGGCTCAGGTGGCCTCAGTGGCTGCTGTACCTTATGCTCTGAAAACTTCCAGATTGGATGCAAATGCCTTCTACTTGGGGTTTCCCTTGAAGTCAACTTGGAAACTTCAGTTGGTTCAAAATGTAGCAGCCAGATTAGTGACTCGGGTTTCATTTAGATCTCGTATAACCCCAGTTTTAAAACAGCTGCTGCACTGATTGCCACTTCATTTCTGGGCCCAATTCAAGGTACTCATGTTGATGTTTACTGCCTTAAATGACTCAGGCTCCAAATATCTGACAGACCACCTCTTTCCCTGCACATCCTAGGAGTGCTGGGGTTGGCAGCCCTCTTGTCAGCTACTCCGCCCTCAGAGAGGGCATTCTCTGTGGCACTCTGTCCCCACAGAGGTGTGACTGGCACCCTCATTATATAGTTTCTGTAGAATGCTGAAGATGCACCTTTTTACCCTGGCTTTTTTGACACCTGAGGTATATGTTTCTAGGACCCACCTTATTTTTATGATGATAGGATGTTTTCTATTGCTTTTAATATTGTGTTTTAATGTTGTAACCTGTCCTGGGACCTTAGGGTGAAGAGCAGGAAATAAATCTATCAATAAATAATCCCATACTATTTTCTCATTCTAGTCTCAAACTTTGTCAGAGCTAAAGCATTCGTCCCTGATCACTGCAAGCTCAAAGTTTCCTAACAAAGGAAATGTAGGGCGAATCCGAGGCATCAAAAAATCAAATTGCTGAAGTCACAAACATCTACTGCCATTCCCTTCCCCCCCCAAACCCCCCCCCCCAAATATACATAAGAAGCTAGCTGAGACTTAGGGCACTGCAAGAACACTTGAAAGACAGTTTTTGAAATACTGTTGCTCCCATTTTACAAAGATACAAGACTATATCATTTATTTAGCAGACAAAGCATATTTTTCAATTAGCATAAGTTTGCTATTGGCCATTTTTACAACTATAAAAAGGTGGACCAGGCAGTATGCTCAATTTGACAAGGACAGTCAATTTGAAGTTCCAGGATTTGTTTCAGAAGCCGGCTCAGACCTTGGACTCTAGATTTTACATATTATGTTGCTATTATTTTTCATTGTACAAGCGACCTGGCTGGGGTTGGAGGAAGAGCAAAGCAGTCTCTCTGTGTATACCAATAAAGTATAATATATCTCAACGGAAATTCAAGAAATCCCTAACCTACAATCAATAGGAAGGAAGGAATTTAAAGCTATTTCTGCAATATGACAATAAAACAGCCAAATGAAGGCACTCTTTCTTCCCTTATATTTAAAAACACACAAAGCAACCAACCCCCTTCATCACAGGCTATGTACTCCCACCCAAATGATTTCTGGCCCATGGAATCAACAGAAAGGGAAAGAGAATAACCTATTTATGCATTTTTCTGCTTTTCTTTCTGATTACACTAGTATCCTAGAAATGCAGAGATTTCAGTTAGTAGCTATGAATAGGTTTCTGTGGCACTTAAAACCAGAGCACATCTCTCTCCGCAAACAGCTCTTGCCATAAAATTCATGATATGAAGGTGATGAACCTTGACAGCTCTTCAGAGAAAATGAACACTGAATCGTTTTTTAAAAGCATAAGCAAGGCCTCAATCCCCTACAGCTTGAAAGCATTATTTCCCTTTTGGTAAATCCTGTTAGATTCTGCTCCACTCACTGTAAATCCAAGTCCTAGGTTTTCATTCTTGTTGAAGTATGTAAACACTCTTATTTCCTTTTCCCCACATCAGTATCTTCATTTCAATTTATATCTCTAGCATACAAAATCATTGCCCACTATGATGCAATGAGCTGTCACACACCTAGAACTACTAGGCACAGGAGAGTCACACAAACACTTGCTACTTTCAGGAGCGAGTTAGAAACAATTGGCCAATTAGGCTAGTCGGCATGATCATCTTTACTAATATGACCCACAAAATCTTGAACATTTCCTAGAGGGGGCGGGGGGGAGGGAAGCCTTGGAAAGGCCAGGTGAATATTGCAGCATTATTCACAATCCATAACCCTGCTTCCTTCTCCGCAAAATCTGTGCTTACTGTTTTAAACATCTGACTAGAGAAGCAGCACATTGTAGGTTTGTTGGGTGGATACAGCAGCAGGAATTTATCAAATTATGCCCCAACACAAGTTTCTAGGCCAAAAGCCCACTCATGAAACCTTGTAATTCCCCAAGGAGCTTTATCTGTTTATTCCTTCTGTTCTTTCTAGCAGAGGTGACTCCATTCTCTTCATGCACCTGAACAGGATAATAAGCCACAGCCACAGAGCAGAAAAGGTCCCTACAGTCCCACAAATAGAAACCATATAGTAAACACAACAGAGAGGCGAGAAATTTATCTGTTTGGTAAGTGACTAGCAACAAATTGACTAGGGTGCAATGGGAGAAGCAAAATCTTATTCTCTAGAGCAAAACAAAGGTGGCAATGTGGCCTCACCCATATCATCCTTAGCAGGTTACAGTGTTTCTGCCTAACTACCATACATGTCAAGAGATACAGGTTAGGAACTTGGTTCTCTAGCCCTTGCGAGCAAAGAAAGCAGCTCATAACCACCAAAACACTGTGGTAAGTGGCACAATGCAGCACTAAAAAACCCAACCCAACCTAACCACCTACTTAGACAGGGCAGTCAGCCGAAACAAGGGAACATCCAATTTTCCTTTAAAAGCATTTGTCATAGAAGTTACAAGGATGAGCACAAGAGCATCCTACAACCTTAGCCCAGTTGAACAACTTCAAAAAACCTTTTAGTCCAACTTGTTTCTAAGGAGTTGTAAACTGATTGAAATAGGACAGGATCTTGAATCTACATAATCCAAGTAAGTCAGGACTCCACTGAGAAAGCAGAAAATCCCCCTCCCAAAACTGCTTGCAGGTCCAAACATACCAATTTAATTTGTAACCCACAGTCTCTGAGATGGTATATCAGAGAACACAGTTTGTCATTTCTTTGCTACTAGTGTGTCAACACTAATTTTGACTATTCTATTCTAATATTCAATGTTTAACATTTTTTGCTTCAATTAGAATAACTGTGATTGATCCAATCTGTTTTAAAAAGAAAAAGGGCATACAACCTTTTTTTTTTTAAAAAAGGGGGGGAAGTACAGTTAATCTATGTCAGGGGATCCAGGTTCTGAATTCTTGCTTAAGAACTTAAACAAGTTAGTATCAGTCTAATGTCTATACTAACCCAGGATTTAAAAAATGCATTTATTTTGGCAAGAATCCAAGGAAACAGGTGTAACTGGGGTCACTGAAAATTAGCCATGGCCTACTTTCTGACTAGCCCCAATCCAACAGCAAAAAACAATGAGCACATAGTACAGAGATGATTCTGCAACTTTAAGCAACCAATCCTGAGAAAAACAGCTTTTTAAGAAGAGAGCATAACAAAGACAATGGAGGTGACCAACAAATGTTGAGGTTGTATTGTGACCCAACTGCCCATGCCCTTATAAAAGTCACCACTTTCATAAATAACCTAAAGCAAGAATAATCTGAGCAAGTCTCACAAGCCCTGAACCTGCTAGACAAGATCAGGATGAGAAATTGTGTCACACAATTACTGGAGAATATTCATTTCCATGTGGATTATTTCTAAGGACTACTTCACACATTCATTTTTATATGGACATAATTCTCATGTAGGAAACTGCACATATTCCACATATACACATTGTCACATGTGATAAACACACATATTTTGTTGCATCTCCATATTGCAGAAACCCAGCCAACTGAAGTCACATACACATATCTGTGGCAAAACATTAACCATATGCAGCCATCTTTATGTGGGTTATCATTCAATCTCTTAACAGAAGCAGTATCAATGTAGGACTTTTATCAAGCATGAAACAGTTACAATTTCAAGTCATTATACAACAATATGACCCTACCTTGAAAGAGTGCTTGTTAGGACAAAGATGGAATATTTGTTCCCTAAGAGATGATATACCCCAGCAAACATCTACATGTGGAGGTTCAACAGACACCTATCAGTTGCATCTCATACAGCTGACAAGGTCACAGCTGTTGTGTCCCCCACAGGAGTTTTGATAGTTTTTAAACAGCAAAATAATCATTTATTTCCAAGGATCTTCCAGATTTAGAAGCAGATTTAGCCTTCCTTGGTACAAATATTAGCCTAGTCCCAGTAAAATGTAAGAATCTGCCTTCATTTCCAGCTCATGACCAACAACAAGCCCATCATACACTATGGGACAAAATATGCCCTTTACAGCAAAGAAGAACACTGTAGTGTTTGGCATTACTGTGGAGACCCTAATTTCCATCAGCAGTACCCTACCAGGCCCAGCCACCAGCCCACATCTTACCTTCTCTGCCTTGACCTTTTTGAGCTGTCGACACTCACTGTCACCATCTTCCAGCTCCGTCTTAATTCCCAAAGGATTGAGTGCAGATCCTGTGTCAATAGCTATACTTCCAAGCTGCTCAGCGGCGGCAGCAGCGGCAGCAGCAGCAGCAGGCTCTGATCCTTGGCCGCCATCATACTGCCCAACCCTAACAGCCAAGGCAAGAGGCTGGAGTACACTGGGCTCCTTTTCTGCTGGAGCACCCGCACCCTCACTCCTTTCCTTCTTACTCTTGGACGAACCCCCCTCTTTCTCTTTCTTTGAGTTGGCCACATTTCGCGAAGCCTTGGCCGATTTCTCAGAGCCCTTTGGGGCAATGGCAGCCACCAAGCCACTAGAGTTCACGCCATCACCAGGTCGCCCCTGAACCTCCTTCTTGCCACTGGTCCCTTCACTTGGAGTGAACAGGGAGGATCCTGGGGCAGCCTTGCCACTGTCCTTGCTACTCTTACTCCGTTTGGATTTGGATTTGCTTTCCTTGCTCTGTGGACCTGGCACTGGGGTCACAAACTTGATGTTCTCCGGCAGTGTCGCCACAGCATTCGGTGCTGGTAGCCCCACCTCCTTGGAGCCTGACATTTCCAATTTTTGTTGGTCCTTTTCCAAATCCGCGTCCAGGTCAATGATGAGATTCCCTACTCCAATGTCCCATTCATCCCCACTGTCATACGTCTCAACTGGGTTTGCATCCACTCCTTTCCCTCCGGAAGCTCCACTGCTCAAGGACATCTTAGAGTTAACGACCCACCTCAAGGTTCAAGCCTCTTGTCTGCTCCCTCAGCCTTTGGGTATGAAGTAGCAGCTTCGGCTATGTTCTCAAGCCTCCAGTTATCAAGGTGCGCCCAGATGACAACATAATTGCTGAAAGGGAAAGTAAGAACAATGGATATTACATTGCAGTTACTCAAGAAATGGGTCTAAGAACCAGTACACAAGCATATATGGGAAGGTGTTCACATTCAGACAAATAAAGATACACATGCAGACCAGCTGAACATATACTTATCTGTTCCCCATACTTGTACTACCCAACTGGTGTTACACTACCATCACTACTACCAATGCCACTGGTGGTAAAATACTACCATATAATTGCAATGTGTAGGTGGACTATAGTAGAGCTAAGTTCCTCTCCCCACACCAAAGTACTTTTATGATCAAATTAAGGCACCAAAGTTAAAATAGCATACCGGGCCTTGTTACGTTAGCACATCACAGAGAGAAGCACAAATCCCAAAGTATTAAGGCAATATGCTGTTTGTCAATCTGTCCTACATTGTAATACCCATTGAAAATATATTTTTTAAAGCACCATAACTGTAAAACTGCATACATGCATACAATTTTATTTGTATGCTGGCTTCCCACCGTTCAAACCACACTCAATGTGACTTACAACACCAAAAAAATACACAATGGAATTTGTCATAAAAATAATAATAATAAAACATTAAAAATATGCATTTTCGTATGCATTTCATGACAGGCAACCAGCCTTTTGTGAGGAAGTGGAGATGTCTGGCCGTCAGGTCTAGTGCATAATATCTTTAACTGGCTGGCTGATGTGGCCACAATGTCACACCAGTCAGGTGGTATGGGGGGAGCATGGAACCAAAATACATGCCTCTTTTGGTGCTGCACTGCCTTGGCTAGCCAGGCTCGGAAGCACTTGAACAGGGGCAACCCTTGTGCCTGCTCAAAGGTGCCACCCGTCTCTCCAGTATGAGCCACCACTTTGTTTCTTTCCCTGCTTCATGCTTGAGAGGTGAGAGAGTCTGGTGAGCGTTCCCTCTTTGGGCTCCCTGCCTTCTTCCCTTATATCTTTTATTGCTGAAATGATCAACTCACAGGTGGAGGGCAGTGAAAGAATCACAGAATCAGAGTTGGAAGGGACCCTAAGGAACATCTGGACAAGTGATGGCCAAACTTGACCCTTCAGCTGTTTTGGGACTATAATTCCCATCATACCTGACCACTGGCCCTGTTAGCGAAGGATGATGGGAGCTGTAGTCCCAAAACAGCTGAAGGGCCAAGTCTGGCCATCACTGATCTAGACCAACCCCCTGGAATACAGGAATATGCAGCTGTCCCTTATGGGAATCAAACCTGCAACCTTGGAGATATCAGCAGCATGCTCTAGCAATACCTGATTCTCTCACTCGCCCGCTCACCCCTCTCTTTTTGTTAAATGCCCTGTTTGTGAGGTATACTATGTGATCACCCTGCTGACTTGTGGCACTTTACTGCTCTCTCGGCTGCTTTGAATAGGAATGGGGCTCTGCTGGGGAAGAGGGCCAAACATGGATTTACTTGAGATGCATTGCTGACAGGGGCAGAGGGGGCAGAAACGGGAGCAATACACTGCCAGCAACAGCATCATTCATTCCTTTAGGTTCGCTAGAGCCCTGTGGCTTATCAGCTTAGAAACAGTATGAACGGTAAAATTAAATCAGCAAACACCCATGTAAAGCATTCTCAAGTTGCAGACAGAAACCAAAATCTGGGCTGGTCCAGAAAGTGCCCATAGCATCCTAATTTGTTCTTACCTGAAAAGACTAGGTAACAAACTCTGTACAGCAGGGAAGGAGGCAAACCTTCAAAGAAACCAAAGATCTTAAAATGGTGGAGCATCACACTACTTTTATAAATATTTGCATCAGTGCTCCTGTATGAGGGAAGTGCTTTCCTTTACAGAAATAAAAGTATTTGAACTTTGAAAATAATCATGTTATGTGAGCATGAGTGGACAGAGTAAGACAATGTCACTCGCTGGCAACTCCACCTATCACAGAAGCTGTGACTTTTGCAAACTGAAAGAAAAAGGTTCTCACCAGTGTGCTTAGAGTATCTGTTATTAAAAGGTGATATTAACAATGTGTCACTGGTGTGAATTGTGTTCATGCATTTTGAAAAAATAAATGGAAAGTGCTGCTGTATGGGGAGTAGGCAGGTGACCAGCCATTCTGTTTTTGTACCCGTAACCCAGGCTCCAGGAACCACTGGTGAATAGCTTTTCTATCCCAGTTTCTAACACTGCTAGCAATAAAAAGGAAAACCCAAATTTACATACACAGTTTGATGGCTGAAGAAGTAGATTATTGTTATTATTAATTTGCTTGTCACTTCTCACAACCAAGGAATTCTTGAAGCAACTTAAAAGTAGAATTCAGTACACATACTCATTGAAACAATACTATACAACCTTTGCTCTGGCATGAAAAAGATGACATGCTGGCACCCTGCAAGCTTTCCTTGGGAGTATTTCATGAGCTGCAATTGAGAAGGCCCATTCTCTCACTGACACGCTCCAAGCATCTATGAGTGGGGCATGCGGTGAAGGGCCTCAGATTATGGCTCTGGCAAATAGCTATGGGGAAAGGTTAGATAGAGCTATGCAGATATGCAACATGTGAAGACCAAAAGTACACAAAATAGTAATGAATGGAATGCATAATGGCTGTCCCCATCATGCTAGGCTACAATTACTAAGTGACCAAGCACACTATCTTCATGAAGACTCTATACAGTGGTACCTTGGGTTACAGGCGCTTCAGGTTACAGACTCCGCTAACCCAGAAATAATACCTCGAGTTAAGAACTTTGCTTCAGGATGAGAACAGAAATTGTGCAGCAGCGGCGCAGCAGCAGGCCCCATTAGCTAAAGTGGTGCTTCAGGTTAAGAACAATTTCAGGTTAAGAACAGACCTCCAGAATGAATTAAGTTCTTCACCCGAGGTACCACTGTACATCAAGTATTTTCCCGGAGGCTACAAACTAGCAAGCCAGTCACTCCACAAGATAACTATATGGCAATTATATTTTCAAAAGATAATTAACACGTGAAATGGCATTCTTCCTAGCAGTGAGCCAAATTCCACCAAAGGGTAGATTCAGGTACACCTTTGAAACCCATGGCTGCCCCACCAGCTTTGGCTCTTCTTTAAGTGTTTTGATTTTCTGCTCCTCCATCCTGCGCACAGGAGACTGATGATCTGCCATGTTTACAAATGGGAAACACTTAAAGCTGACATTGTTTTCAAATGAGTCTAAAAAGGTTGCTTGGCAGTATATAGTCAGAAACAGGTACCCTGAGCCATGTCAAAGACTGAGTCATCTGAGGGGCTGAGATAGTCAAGCTTTTTTCCAACCACTGTCTACAGAATCTCTGGTTCCTTAATTCTAATAATTTTCCCCCTGACAGGTCATTATAGATTTTTAACCCCATGAGCCAATGCTTGGTATCTGAGCAAGATATACAGACTTCTTATCTCTCTTTTTTCAGTCCTCACAACAGTGATTTTATTAAATTAATTGCTTTTATAAAACATTGCAGATGTCATAATTGTTAACATAGCAATGTGCCCAACTGTCATAACTGTTGAAGGGTGCTAATCAGGATTCCTGTAAATGGGGGGGGAAAGAAGAAATGAAAAACATCAAAGTCTTGTGAGAGCTTAACTAAAGCCACCAAAAACTAGTGATAAAAGAATTCTCCCAAACAGTCAGAAAAAAATGTGTATGAAGCCACAAGTTTCCCCCATCCAATGCAACAGAACCAGCCTCTGTTCTAAGCCAAACACAGGGTTTATTATCTTAATAGTAAAAAAAGTGTAAACTCAAGGGAATGTTCCATGCAGCTATGGAGTCAGAAGCAGCTTTCAAAATCTACAGTCTGTTGAGCCCTCCCCTTGCACTAAACCATAGTTTAGTGCTACCTGCCACCCTGGAATGCTTTGGCTGCCTGGCTTGTTAAGATACTATCACTGAGCCTTTATTTCCACAGCTGAGATCATAAGCAACCTCCCTCTTGCATGGGCTAGTCTGAAGGAAGGTCAGAGGAAAATGATCAATCTGTTTCATCTCCCTTCATCATTACAGAACAAGAGGATGGTCTCCGTCCAAAAAGCAGACAATCCCCAGCCTACACACACTAAGAGCTCCTTGAACACCAACCTTGTATGACTCACTTTTTTCATCTGAAGAAGTTGAAACACTATAGTGCTCATAGAACCATAGAGTTGCAAGGGGCTTGAGGGTCATCTAGTCCAACTCCCTGCAATGCAGGAATCTCAACTAAAGCATCCAAGAAAGATGGCCATCCAACGTTTGCTTAAAAACCTCCAAGGAAGGAGAATCCACCACCTCTTGAGGGAGCCAATTCCATAGTCAAACAGCTCTGACAGAAAGTTATTTCTGATGTTTAGTTGGAATCTCCTTTCTTGTAACTTGAAGCCATCGGTTTGAGTCCATTGACCATGGTATCCTTCTGGGCCATTTAAGGGGTTTGGGAGCTGAGGGCATTGTTATGCAATGGTTCCACTCCTTCCTTCTGGGCAGTGTCTAGTGTTCGGTGAGTGACACTGAGATCCAACACCAGTGGGGCTTCTGGTGGTTCCCTCAATGCAAGAAGTGAAGTTACAGGGAACCAGGCAGAGGGCCTTCTCGGGACTGGCACCCAACCTGTGGAATGCTCTCCCACCAGATGTCAAATGGATAAGAAACTGTACAACCTTTAGAAGACATCTGAAGGCAGCAATGTATTGGCACTTTTTTATTATGTTTTTAGTACAGGGTACTACTACTACTAATAATAAAAATACTGAGCAAACAGTTTCTATAGTAAATACATACAGACTCACCACAGAAAAGTGACACACTGAAATCAAGGTGCAAATTGGGGTTAGTAAAACTCTTATTTTCAAAACTTTAACTTCTCAACTGTTAACTTATCCTTGCAATTACAATCTACAGTGGTACCTCTGGATATGAACGGGATCCCTTCCGGATCCCCGTTCGCATCCTGAAGCGAACGTAACCCGTGCTGTGCGTCTGCGTGTGCACAGGTCACGAGTCGCCGCTTCTGAGCATGCGTGTGACGTCATTTTGACCGTCTGCGCATGTGCAAGCGGCAAAAACCAGAAGTAACGCGTTCCGTTACTTCCGGGTCACCACGGGGTTCAACCCGAAAGCGCTCAACCTGAAACATATTTAACCTGGTTTGACTGTACACCAAGATACACTTGAATATCTCCAGATTTCCAGAAGACTAAGTTCAGATAGTGAATCAGTGTAACAGAAACATGCATTTATACCATCTAATGTTTTTGATACCACATATTAGTGCATATATCCAAAGCTACTTGATTTTCTTCATACAGATTACAAAGGCAAAATTAACTACACTTAAACAGCATCCTCGTGCTCATCTCAAACTAGTGGTGACTCAACCCACGCAAACCTACAACTATTGCCCCCAAACAAAAAAAGACTGTTCCTACACACGTGGAAGAGCATGCAAAGCTGCCCTATTAAAGCTAGCATAGCTCTCATCTCCCACACCTGGCTGCCTCCATACCAAATTCTAAAACAAGAAATAAAAGAAATAAAAAGGAATAAAATGCAATTTAAAATAGTATGAATATTTTAATGCAATGGATATGCCCACTGTGTTATAGAGTAATATTTGTCAACTTTATATTTGTCAGCGCTCCCTTCAAGTGCCTTGTCAACCTCCTTCCCTCTTCTTGCTGCCAGCCTCAGCTTTATTCCTCTGAGGAAGGCAGTGTCTCCTCCTCCTGTGACTTCCACTTCATCCTGCTCACCTGCTGAGTGATGCACTTACAGTGCTACTCATTTTATAAACTTGATGGCTCTCAAATGGCAAATATTTCTCAACTCCACTTTCATCACTATTTAACCCCTTAATCCTCATTCCAACTGTAACCATGAAACTGCATTTGCTCACATTCATCCTACTCCAACTCCACCCCCAAATATAATTGTACAGTAATACCTTTTAGGCCAAAGTATCTTATGTTTTTGCCTGAAAAAATATATTAAGCAGTGTGAACACCCGATTAATATTTATAAAATTGTACCCTGTCCTTCCTCAGATTCCTAGGTGGGATTTAAGCAATCCACATTGCACATTAAAAAATGTATTTAAATCTAGCACGTCATCACCTCTTATATCAAAGAAAGTAAGAGACAATATGGACCTTTTACAATCAAGATAGAGATGCTTTGACTAAGTCAATCTTTATTCCACTTCTAACTAAAGACAGAGTAGGGAGAATGTGTGTGTTTGTGAGTGTTTCTATCTGCCTGCCTGCCTCCCTGTGTGTGATGGAGAGAAGCGTATAAATAAGAGAAAATATAGGACAGAAAGCCCTATAAACATTTTATATTATCTTGCTTTACAGAAAACACACTATGCCAGAGCCCAGCTGCATGAGTCAGTTGGAAGTGACAAAAAAACACAAGCCCTGCCTACAAGGCATCTGGATGAAAGGGACAAATGAGCTGAGAGAAAGGCACGTTTGGCAAATCCTGACCATGATCAACTCCACCTGGAAACCTGTGTCCCCACTGTGGAAGGATGTGCAGATCCAGAACTGGCCTCCACAGTCACTTATGGACACAGATAGGACCATATTGATGGAAGACAATCTTACTTTGCTACAAGTGATCGCCAAAGAAAAAGAATACTACACGTCCCAACAAATATGTAGCTTCATTCAAAATTATAGCAGTATTATACAATAAACCCTAACTAAGCCCCCACATAGAGGCCAGGTGCTGTTGACAGCTCCTCTAAGTCACAGTCAACAGAGTCAATGGTCAGGGATTATGTTGTTAAGTCCAACAACCTCCAGAGGGCATCATATTGGCTACCACAGACTTGCTCCTGGCACCCTGCCTCACAGAGTGTTCAGTAGAGAGAAAAGATATAAAGGCATCTGAAAACCAGATGGAAAAAACCCCACCCAAGTGTACAAATCCCTCTCCACTTCCTCCCTGCCACACAGAACTCATCGATACACAGCTGAAAGTACATGTATTCACTTGTCCAGTTGGCAATCTTCCAATAGGCAATTCTAAGAGAAGCCCTGGAACAGGAATACTAAGGGAAATGGCTTCTCACTTGGAAAACTGTACACATGCAGTGGCCCGACATAAATAATTCAGCTCCATTAAGGGCTGCAACCTCTATAAACCACATCTACATTCCTAGAAGCAGCCATGTCATTAGAGTTCACTTTGAACTCGCAGCCCCTATCAAAACGCTTCTAACAAATCACATAAGGCAACTCTCAGGAAAGCATTGCACATAGATCAGTATGCAACCAAGGGTTCATTGTGCCTTAACTCACAGTGGCTGCTCCCAGGCTAGCCACAACAGCTTGCATTACACTTCTGACCTTTTGTAGTGAAACAATAGGCAGAGAAAACCTAACTGGGAATGACTGGACACCCAAAGGAGAATTGATCCCATTAAAAGTTCAGTGCATATAAAGAGAATGTCTCCTACCAGTCTGTTCAAATCTGCAGACTCTGGGATTAGCTTCTGGTTGCTTCCAGACATGAGTGACTGCAATTTTCACCCTGATTAACTTTCAGGAATGCTTGCACTGAGGAACAGCAGAAACAGTGGAAAATCTCCAGCACCAGGCAACTGCTGCTCTAGAGCATGGCAAAGGTAACAGGATTTCAGATTACTGCTCCGCTTTACTGGGATCAGTCCAAGACAGCATATGTGCCTTCTGGCTCCAGACAACCCCTGGGAAAATAAGTCAGGAACAATCAGAGCAATTGGAGCAGAACAGGGTAAGTTTCAAGCTGCAACATCTCAGTCAGAAAAAATATAGCAGACTCTACCTGGGAAGCCTAGGAACAAACTCTGTTAAACCCCAGCCAGTCCCTTTACTGTCCATTTTTCCAGAGGTCAGAGCAGAAACATGAGCAGCTGCTGTGTTCAGGAGCCGCTCCTCCCGCCATCTCTTGCTGGCAGCCAGCCTATGTCTTTCTTCTATACACTACCTCTACACAGGATCCTTTTTTGTTTCCTTTTATGACTAAAGAAACCCAGAGGGATGTATCTTGCTTTGCAGAGGAAGCTGCAGTGCTCTTAGCTCCTCAGACTACAGAGCTGTGCTCTCTCCAGCTGCCTTGTTTAGGTTATTTTTTTTTTAAATAAGCCATAAAAAGCAGGAATCCTTTCGTAGCTTTCTTTTTAAGATGTTCCTCTCTTCCTCTGTCTCTCTCCAATGATGAAAACAATGTTGAATGAAAGCCAGCTGGCAGCCAGAAGAAGAGATGAGAAATCTGCACAAAGGAGCTTCCTAACTAGCTGCTTTCAGTTCAAGGAACGTCTGCTGGCAGGGGGAGGGGGGCATCTTTGCTTCTCCCTATCCTAGGAAGACTTTATCAGACAACAGAAATGTGCTATTGATGCCTCCCTCCACCCCATGAGTCTTCTCTACAGTACTGATGCACAGCCATAATATAAAATGTTGCAAGCACATGCATGAATTGGAGAAAAGTGTTGTGGAACACTACACACATTCACTTACTCCTCCAACCCAAACCATTAGGCTTGAAAAAAAGTGATTGTGCTTCCCCACACAGCCTGATGGTGGTGTGGCGTGTGACCTTCCTGGAGGGTGCAGCAGGAGAGTCACGTTTTAACCTTTACTCCCCAGGTGCAATCTCCAGGGGGAAAGAAAGCCAGTGTGGTACCAGTGGTTAAAATGTCAGGCCAGGGCCTGCGAGAACAACAATTCAAATCCCCACTTGGCCATGAAGCTCCTGGATGACTTTGGGCCAATCAGTGCTTCTCAGCCTAACCAACCTCACAAGCGTTGAAAGGAGGAGGGGGAGAACCATGCACACCACCCTGAGCTCCTTGGAGAAGGAAGGTGAGATACAAATGCAACGAGCAAATCAAATCAACACAGGAAGGCACCATGCAGCAACAATTAGGCTTGGAAAAAAGTATTTTATAGGATACAAAAGACTTCTTTTCAG
Source organism: Podarcis tiliguerta (assembly GCF_965153285.1). Lineage (NCBI taxonomy): Eukaryota > Metazoa > Chordata > Lepidosauria > Squamata > Lacertidae > Podarcis > Podarcis tiliguerta. Next base: position 9,246,800 of record NC_139547.1, on the reverse strand, counting down.
GCGGTTGTGTGTGTGCACATGGAGAGAAGTGGTAGGGGGGCAGGACCCTGCAGGCACCAGGGAAGGCCTCTGTGGGAATATACACACCCACATTAACCATGCTGGAGACTCAGGGTCCCTTCCAACTCTACAATTCTATTTATTATTACCTAATAATGGTTGAAATGAAGCATCAGAATACAAAAAATTGAAATTGTTTTGGGGATTCACATCTTTAAATAGGTCTACACAATATTCAGTTGTAGTAAAGAAATACAGGAGGGGGGAAAAAACACCTCGAAAGGATCTCAGAGCAAGTCTATTTTTAGTTTGTGTGCTCTGTAGTAGAAAATGAATCAGATTAAATGAACCACCTTTATTTTTCAACCAAAATAAATGCTTGAGTGGGAATAAGGTACAAAGGCCCCAATATGGCTAAAATAGCATCAAAACTAAGCAACCTAGGCCATATACTTCAAAATAGGGTTTTTTATTGTACAAACTGCCAGGCATGTTTTGAAAAAACTATTCAAAGCCCTAATAAGCTGCAACTAAGGCATCAGATTAAAATGCATCACGCAATATACATTTTAAGTATATATAGCTCAGTTAAGTTCTTGACCAGTTTTGTTATTTTAGGAAGGCTATTTTTGAATTAAAATATAAAATAGCATCCAGCATCTGAATGGTGGCAAAGTTCACTGCCTCTGTCTCAGGCACCCTCGTGCCAAGTTTTCTGATGATACCTCAAGGTGCCTGAACCTATGCTGAAAAATGGGAAAAGTCATGTCAAATTCACGTTTTGGTATGGCATCTGGCATCCAAACATTGGCAATGACCATAGTTGCCAGCTCAGGAAGGTTTGTGCTGAGTTTGGCAATGAAATCGCAAGAGGCAGCTGAAACTATGGAGGACAGAAGGACAGACAGACAGAGAAACCACTTTCCAAAATATATAGTGGATAATATTCAAGATCTTCCTCCTCCCAATCCCGTCACTTGTGTAAGTATTACAGGACAGAAGAGCCACAGGCAGAAGAAGCAGATTTGAGTCAATACGGCTCTAAGTTATATAACAGCTAAAGTCTAGTAAGTTAACATGTTCCTCCAAAAATAATGCACAGTTCCATCAAAACTGATCCTGAGCACCTGTGTGCCTGACAAAGTAAATGACCCACTTCTAGCACATTGTGACATACATTTTTGAAACCCTTTCCTAAACTTTCAGATATGAGTGCCAGAAGAATGTCAGCTCAGCATTAGAATGAAAGACCGCAAAGCATTCATATCTGTTAAGAATCTTAAATTATAAATAGCCTTTGCTGCACATTTTCCCAATATATTAACTCTTATAATCCATAACCACAACTGGTATGCAAACAACAGAGAGTTCAACTTGGACATTTTGACCCTTCAATAAAATATGCAAGACAGTGCTTGAAACTGCAGAGCAGGCAAAAGCAAGCTCTTGGCTCCTCTGGAAGTCCACTAACACTGCACATCCTAAATAATACAGAGTTTTGCATGAAAAGGCAAACCTCATATATCACTATTCAAAAGTGCAATGGTCCTGTTCAGAATTCCCACACGTTAACAATGCAACCTTAAGCATGTTTACACAGACATAAGCCCCATTGAGCTCTATGGTGCTTACTTCCTGGTCGATATGTGTATAGTATTGTGTTCCCATTCCATTATTCAGGTGGCCCAGAGTAATTAAACTTCATTGTTCCAAACAGTTTAAGCACATCAAATTATAAAGTCTGTTCTCAAAAGGATTCACAACCTTTAATAAATTCTACTCTGGCCAATTCTGGAATAAGCAGCAAACCTTTGGTGTTTTTATGGGGGGGGGGTGTTAATAAAAAGTGCTTATAGCAAGATTGTTCTACAAAACTAGATCTCTCCAATTGTGCAAAATGCTTGTTCAAATATTATTTCAGCTCCCACTACTGAAATGTGGGTGGTGGGGTGGAGATTTGTTGGGAACAATTTGAACCACCTATAATTTTAGTATTCTGGGTGGCTGCCTCATGCAGTTGTGGAATTTGAAGGTAAATGCCTGTTCCGCACCAATGAGCACCCAGGGAAAAGCAATTATTACAGGACACTTTTTAAAAGAAAACTTCAAAGCATTCTTAACAAAGGCAGACTACATAACTGGATCAATCTAAATAAACCATGAGCAACACCTATAACTTCAACCTCTGGAAAACAAACCTTGTGGCCAGATTCGGGGGGGGGGCATCTGAAGAACAATGGCCTACAATGCCCAGGGAGTGACCTCTACCCTAACCTCATGGCCTGGCTCCTCAAAAAGGTCACTGGGTGCTGTCTGCTGCATGGCTTGTTCTTTCCTTCCTGGGCCCCAGTGCATTTGGGCAGGAGACAGACTGGACTAAGGGCCTCCCCAGGGAAAATATGAATAGGCAGCTCTGGAAGCCTTGATGCCTCCACTGGAGACAAAAAATATATATATCTCAGATTCTAAACATGATGGGCTTTTGCTTTATGGGCTAATGGCCTCAGTTCCAAGCGTTCAATAACTAATTAAGCAAGGCATGCTGGAGCTAGATGGGGCTTTGCATGTGGCAGAATGCTTACCTGCGCTTGCGATATTTCTTCTGCTGTCATGTGTTAACCTCACAACTGGGATAAAAAGGTTCATATAACACTGTCACCCCAGAGCAGTAGGTCTGCCCTGCACTAGTGTTGAAACAAGCCTCTAATCTGGATTCAGCAGCTCACAGAGCTGTGGCTGAACAGGTCCTGCTCTTTCCAATGGCTTAGGATGCCAGATGGTTGCTCCACACATTACTTTTTCAATACAGTGGTACCTCGGTTTATGAACGTAATCCGTTCTGGAAGTCCATTCTTAAACCGAGGCGCGCTTTCCCTAATGAGGCCTCCTGCCGCCGGTGCCCTTCCACCATTCAGATTCCGTTCTTAGACTGAGGTAAAGTTTGCAAACCGGGACACTACTTCTGGTTTTGTGGAGTTCGTAAACCGACTAGTTCTTAAACAGGGCTGTTCTTAAACCGAGGTATGCAGTTTCTCTCAGTGACAGAGAAAAGCACATAGCCTTCATGTGCAGAGGGTAACATGAGTCACTTTTGCTTCAAGTTAAGTATTGCAACAGAAGTTAGTGCTGCTTTGTCCCTCTTTCAGCAAATCAAAACATTTCCCAGAGAAAGGCAACACTTTGAGAATTGTTACACTGCTTCCTTGAAGTAAACATAAAATTCAGCATGTGTGCTGTGTTTTTCAATAGGCAACACAAATACATTTATGACTTTTTGAAATAATAATAATTTAAAAGATTTTTGTAATAACCTTGACATTCCAATGGGTTTAAAAGGGTCAAAGGCGGCCTTTCACCACCAATACCCCATTTCAAGCCACAAAAAAGGGGAAGCTTTAATCAGATGTGGACAGCAGCTGTAACATCTGTGGCATTAATTTGTTTTCAAAAACTACACAGAAGTTTTACAACCAGGCACTTAAGAAGCATTATATAAACATCTCCACATAGGAAGTATGGTAAACTTTGCTTGGAGGGGCTTCAGTTCCTATTCACAGGATGCACTTCATTTCCCCTACACTACTGCAGGCAAATAGAGTCATTATCCCTCCCTACCATGTCTACATGGGTCCTACTATCTTAAAAGAATGGTACACATGTCAACATGTGTGCACATGTCCCATTGCACTAAGGCACAAAGAACAATTCTGCCTGATCAACCATGTCCAGACACAGAATATGTTACACCAAATCCAGTGTTAAGTACCTGCTCTTTGGAAGAATGTTTAGAATGGCTGGTGCCCTTACAGTAAAGTCATACTTTGTTTTAGAGTTTAGACAATGGCTTACTGGGATGTGTGTACCAGGCCACTACCAAAACGTAACTGCAGTGAGCCCCACCTGTATCATTTAATCATCTTACACAAATGAAGTCCTAACTATCAGTAAGTTAATTTAGTATTAAGTAAAACATCATACACAACTGTCATAGTTTCATATACAGTGGTACCTCTAGATACGAACGGGATCTGTTCCGGAGCCCCGTTTGCATCTAGAGGTAAATGTATCTAGCGACGGCACGTCTGCGCACGCACGCGTCGCTTTTCGCCACTTCTGCGCACACGCGTGACATTACTTTGAGCGTCTGCGCAAGCGGCGAATCCCGGAAGTAACATGCTCCGTTACTTCCGGGTTGTCGCAGAGCACAACTCGAACGCACTCAACTTGAAGCAAATTTAACCCGAGGTATGACTGTATATGCAATGAACGACTCACAATAAAAAGTATTGTCTCCAGTACCTAGGGACAGGATGTGAATGAACAGCATCACTTCCTGTCCTGCATTTTCCCATAGCTTTTATTCCCATGTGTCTACTCAACTAGCCTCTTTTTTTTCTCATCCAAGCCAAAAGCTTATGAACTCTGAGATTATGTGTGTGCGTGTGTGTGTGTGTGTATGAACTCTGAGATGTATATGTTTATGAAGCGTATTGTAGAAATTAAACATGTACTCATAGGAAATAAACCTGTTTTTTAAATAGTTATAATTTATTCTGAAAGAGAAATATGAATTTCCACATTGCAGTACATTTTAGCTGGTCACTTCCATAGAACCAAGTGATTTATCAGATAGTTATAAAAGGTGGGATTGAAAGGTGTTTAAATGTGAAAAATGTACAGAGTATGGCCAGTTTTGAAGAGCTATTATTTACGATAACTTTTAAAAACATATAAAGAGAAGGGGTGTTAACATCACATACATTGTGCTTCCATCTGAAGATTAGAGCTCTTTCTTACATTACTTATCTTGAAAGATGGTAGCTCCTCCTCTAATTTTGATATATACATTTTTAACTTTTCAAAGCTGTTGAAGTGTATACCTATCAAATGCCTCAAAAACAAAAAAATCTAATATTCAACCCACAAAGTTAATGAAGTCTTTTAACTGCCTTGGTCTGCCGAAATTTCTGTGAACTCCTTCCCTTCAAGCAACTGCTCTCAATCTACTCCTTTTAAAGTTTCATGGGAAAAGCCTTGGCAAGCAGGCAGTGCTACTCCGAACAAGCATCGCCCTGAAACCCAGTAGCATTTTCTACTACAAATCCACACTGACTGCAGAGATGGATTGCTTCTCATGTGAGAAGGCAGATACATCCAGAACCTGAAAGGACAAGAAGCAGCAGAAAGTGTGTGCACATTGCTGTGGAAGCATAAAGCACCCTGGGCACAGATTTCAACTGCTGCAAGGTTGTGCCTGGTGGCTAGGCTGGTGCTTTGTTTAATTCTACCAGTCCATGCCCTTCCAAGTATTTCCACCTGGAACCTTATCAGCAAGTTCTAGGACCCAGTTCAAAAGCCTCTGAAAAGTGCTCTCTGTGTTGCTGGATCAAGGTATTTAATTAATAATGGCCCCAGAACCCTGAACCTCAATAGTGCAATTATAACTTATTTCCTTCTTTCTTTTTTGAACTAAATAGCATATTTCATGAGTGAGGTGTTTGGTCTGATCACAGCATAAAGGTTAACGGTAAAGGGAACCCTGACCATTAGGTCCAGTCGCAGATGACTCTGGGGTTGCAGCGCTCATCTAGCTTTACTGGCCGAGGGAGTCGGTGTACAGCTTTCGGGTTATGTGGCCAGGATGACTAAGCCACTTCTGGCGAACCAGAGCAGCGCACAGAAACACCGTTTACCTTCCCGCCAGAGCAGTACCTATTTATCTACTTGCACTGCGTGCTTTCGAACTGCTAGTTGGCAGGAGCAGGGACCGAGAAACGGGAGCTCACCCCATCGTGGGGATTCAAACCACCCACCTTCTGATCAGTTTAACCCACAGCGCCACCTGCATCCCATGATCACAGCATAATAACTGTCTATTAGGATCTGCAGCTGAAGTGGTTTATTGGAGAATATAATTCTTCTATATGCAGTTTACACCAAAGCAACACTTGAGCAAAGACTTTAAGGAACAGAAAATGCTTTAGCAAATCTTGGCAAACAGCTGCTTATATTGTTTATAATTTTTTAAAGCCAATCATTCATTGTACATTATACAGAAGAGTGAAGTGTAGGAGAACAGTCTGTCTTCCAGCACTTTTGAGAGAATAAGCTCTTATGCATATATTCCAAGTTCAATGGCTTCAAAATATCTGTCCGGATCCTTCAGTGAGTCTCCAAAGATATGCTAAATCTTTCTCAGAAGTGGGAATGCACATGGAGAGAATAGCACAAAAGGAGCAATGTCTTACAGTGCACCAAAAGATTTCAAACAAACAAAAGCAGCCTCCATTGTACCCAGCAATCACCTGGCTCCAGCCCAGGCCTCCTGCCTCACCTCCCAGTTGAATAAGCACTGAGGACTGCTCTTCAGCAAGCTTCTGTTGTTCTTTAACATGTACAAGCAACTGATCCAAGTTAAAACTAACCTGCTTCTGCAAAGGTCACAGAAGGGTCTCCCACCCTTTCAATGAGCCAGCAACCACGTGATCAGCTTGAAGCCTTTCATAAAGCCAGCCAGACACCTTAAAAGAAATGTTCTTTTCATAACTCTTTCCTGCAGCAGCTCACTTAAAATCATAAGCATGCTATATTTACAAGAGCTCCAGCAGCAGAGACAGAAGGCTTGTTTGAATTATGTTTCTCTCAAATCGAGAGAAAGCACTCCAAACAAGACCAGGGCCCATTAGACTAAGTAACTAACCAGGACGTTGACCCTATTACTGATTATACACAGAAGAGGTGGTGGGGAACCTCTAGTCTGCAGGCCTAATTAGGCCCACCACAGATCCCAATTTGGCCCACAACCCCCCCCACTTGCCCCATCTGTGACATCATCTGTGATGTCAGTTGTAGACATGGCTAGAAGGAAAAAATCAGGAGCTCCTGATTGTTCCTTAGCAAGCAGAGTTCCCCTTCAGTGCCAATCAGCTAATCAGCCCTGACAGAGAGCCTCCCTGGAATCTGCTGCACTAGAGCAATGGTAGGCAACCTAAGGCACATGGGCCACAAGCAGCCCATGGGGGTCGTTTAACCGACCCCCAAGGGGTGGCAGAGCTTCATGCTCTGGCACCAGGGGGCAGAGAGCAGGCGGGGACGGGGCTGGCATGCGTCCTGGGGGCATGGCGTGCCACCTGCGGGGGGCATGGTGCCCAGCGCGGGCAGGGGGTCACCCCACCGGGATCCAGTGCGCTCCCCACACTCCTCTTCCTCCGCCAGTCCCCCCGAGCCACCTCCGAACAGAGCCACCCGCTCAATGAGTCCCCGTGCACTGCGCTAAACCAGCACAGCATGGTGCAGGGACTCACTTCCGCAATGCCGAAAATCGCATCTTTGCATGCTCAGAGACCAAAAATCGCATCTGAGCAGATGCAGACATCAGAAATTGTGTCTGTGCAGACGCAGGTGCCAGAAATCGCGGCTGCACATGCTCACACACACGATCCAGCCCACAAAGGGATCTCCACTGGAGTGAACTGGCCCAGACAAGGTAAACCTTGCCGACCCCTGCACTAGAGGCTTTCCTGTCAAGAACTCACTAGTGCAGTCAAAAGGGATGGAGGAAGTGGTTTGGGGTCAAAGCACTAGATGATTTTTCTGCAGAAGGAAAAACATGCAGTTTTTAAATGGAGCATTTTTTCTCTCCAAAGCATGTCTCTTAGAAGATGTATTCCTAATGCCAATCAGATGGCTGGCACTGAAATCACATCTTCACATATGATTGTGGTAACCACCACTTAGCTGATCATTGGTTACAGCATTTTCCTTTGAACTTTAACAAGTGTCAATCACCTGATGTCATTATGTTGTCAGGTGATTGACAGCTGGGTGGACCTGTTCACCTATCAATTGTGAACTGCAAGGGGTGGTGGATTTTGGAATGTGACCCACTGGATGGATACAATTCCCCAACTTTGATCTAGTGATTTAAGACAGCTAAACAAGGTGAAAATATAGATAGAAATATTTCAGCATAACTTCCTGGTGAATGTTTGCCCAGAAGCAAACTGTAATATAATCCCAACAATGAACCATTTACCACTAAGAAATACAAGGTGCACTTCAAAGTTTGCAAGCATCTACCAAATCATGTACAGCTATATGAACCTATCTGTACACCAAGTTCATATTTAGAGGCCCTTCAGAGGGTGCCTCCAAAGCAGGTGATTGCTGGAAAGAGTAATCCTTGGTTGTGGCACCCTGCCATGGATTAGTCTCCTGAAACTCACTTTGATGGATTTCTACCACCTAAAGACAACCTCTATTTGTTGTCCAGGATGTCTAAGGAGATAGATAGATAGACACACACACAGAGAGAGAGAGAGAGAGAGAGAGAGAGAGAGAGAGAGAAATACTTTCCTTACATGCAACTCAAGGTGACTTACAAACACAGTGTAAACAATCAAACCAGTTCAAACAAACCATCAATAAAAACCTAAAAGCACATCAATACAAATATTACAGATCCAGCCCCACTAAAAGAATCCGTAAGTACTTAAAACTCTTCAAATTAAGGGCCAAAGGTCTGGGGGGGAAATAGGTAAGGATGGCACAAGGCAATCTACCCTGAGGAAAACAAGTGGGAACCACCACTGAAAAGCCCACTCTCATGCTACCATGATGGAAATGCTTTATTGCTAAATTTCTGTGTTTCTTAATTATACTGTGTTTATCTTTGTGATTACTCACTTTGAAATTATTGAAGAGCAGGATAGCAGGGTATTGATTCAATAAATACAAGCAAATTAGTTTACAGTGCCCAACAATAACCCAAAGTATTGGGCTTGGGCACCAATTTCATTTTTACTGTCAGCACCAGTTGGAAACTTCTTAGTGCTTACTAAGACAGAGCAGACAACCACCTATTCAGCTGCCATCTTATGCATGCCTGTCCAAAACTGCTATTGGTGGAACTTCTAGTTGTCACTCTTGCCACCCTCAAATTACACACTATTTAACACTGTATTTAACACTGCAAGTTAAATACAGCATTTTATCAGAATTTGCTTATTCTGCACCATGTTGCTTATCTTTCACATTTTATTTTGAAGAGGTACACAAGATTCTGAAATATTTGGAGAGAAGTATGATGCCATGAGCAGATATATGGAAGAAAAGGTAGCAGTACCGGTCCCCCTGAACATTTGAGAATTTACTACTACCCATGTGCTTTGAAATGTCACCTCCACAACCATTAGAGAAATTATGTTAGAACTAAAATCCTCATGAATATTAATCAGATTCCTTGTATAATTGATTCAACATGGACTGTACTTATAAACAACTTTCAGATTGGCATAAAGTGGGATGCAACTTCCCTAAGTATAAGCACATCATTGCGGTAAAAATAGTCAAATACAGGATAAAAGGCAACCTTTCAGATTAACAAGAAGATTGGATGGCCATCTGTCAGAGATTTGTTAGTTGCGATTCCGGGCTTTGCAGGGAGTTGGATTAGATGCCCTTTAGGTTCCTTCAAACCTGAAAATTCTATGATGATCCATCACAGGGTGGTCCAATGTTTCATACCAAGAGGGCTACAAGAGTAATTTTGACATGGAAATGTGCGTTGCATTCCCAAAGCTGGGTAAGCAAGGCACCAGGCTTTGAGAAGGAGGCACGAGAATCAGGCAGGGTCTTAGATCCTTCCCATCTCTTTTCCAAAGCTGAGAAAGAACTAGATTCTTGGGAAGGAGAACTCTAGGATCCTGTCAGAGCCTTGCACCTTCTTCCCAAAGCCCAGTGCCTCCTTACCTGGATTTGGGAAGGTAGTGATGCATCAGATCACATTGCATTTTACCATAAAGATGTAGTGTTCATGGATTATGAGCATTAGCAATCCTTACCAAAAGCGATAGAAAATCTAAAATAATGGTCATGTTTGGATGATAATTTCTTTGCTTAGTGAACAGAGACATGAAAGATATTTTGGTTACACACTACAACCCTTTGTGCAAGTCAGCAAACAAACCAGGAAGCCTTCCGTTAACTATAGTTCCCATTTTGTCTGAACCAGGAAACTAACAGTTTTGGAATAAGCTAGGATATTAAAACATGGATTTAAATTGGCTTTATATCCTGGCTTATGTGCACAGCCAAAAGCATCATTTCATATCTCAGCTTATTAAGTCAAGATTGTCTGAATGCAGCCAATACCAGTAATAGTAGAAGCATAATTTTTTTTAGAAAACATGAACATCCTTTTCAACATGAAACAATCTTAATGAAGAAAACCACAGACAGTTTAGATTGCCAAGAAGAATAATCAAGAGCTAACTAAAGGTTTTGTTTTTTTGGGGGGGAAACAAGATACAGCTCTCTTCATATTTATTAGAAAATGGAAGCCTGCCAGAGAATCAGCAGGGCCATTGGACATCCAAGGTCTGCAATTTCTCATTTTGGACAATGGAGACATTGCAAGAAACAAAGCTACAAAATTCGTTACATCTTGAAACAAAGTATCTCTAAAATTCTTTTCAACTGCCAAATCTGAAAAAATGTCACACAGCCACATAGACAAGATTTTCATTCATTCTTAACTTCTAGGAATTCAAACAAAATATTAGGTAACATTAAGGAACTATTGACACCAATACGTAACCCTTGAAATCTGCTTCTAAACCAAATGATTATAAAATAGTTAATGTAATATAGATTTTCCTTTTTAGTAAGATTTTCAATCCTAGAAATGCTAGAGTCTGACCTGAACTTCAGGCAAGGGGACAAACAGACTATTAACAATAAAGTGGGTAAACACGTGTATAAACATAGAGCAAAAGTGTAGGTCACAAATATTTAACATGCTTAAAATGTTAATATGAATTATCTAATTAGTACACCAGCTTTCAAAGCAAACCTTTTAACAAGGAATGCCCCCCCCCAGAACAACCACTAGCTGTAAAATAGTTTAAGTGATCGGTTTTTACAATGAAGGTGGCAGCACTGCATTCACTAGGATTCACACCGAACCTTGATCATGATCTGCCCTTTAAGTCCAAAGGATACCAAAGAATTGCAGAATGCTACAGCATTAGGATGAGCAAAGTCATTGATTAAGTTTACAGTATTATTCTATGCCTGCTTACTCAGAAATTGCACTTTCTTTAATTTGGTTTATTCACTAGCAAGAGTTTAGGATTGCAGAATTAGGATATTGAGCTAAGTCTATCACTGATGTCATGCATTATAGTTGTTAAGAACCACATTACAGTCACACCACTCAGAAGGGCAACATAATAATTTAGCTACTAGCACCACAACCACCTACTTTACAAATTCAAACTTGAGAACAGTGGTTTTGGAAATAATCATGGCTCCTATTTTACTATGTGTTATGGTTACAGCGTAATCTAAAGATTATTAACCTCTTGCAGGGGTTCACAACCCATGCATTCCTAGAAGGATTTTGTGCTGAGCCCACAAAATAGTGAAGGGTATACATCAAATAACCATTTTTACACAGCAATGGCTATAGTTATAGAAGAAGGAAACCTTGACAGTGTTCTTATGTACCAGTCAAATAGCCATTTCAATAAGTATAAATCACAAACGTAGGCAGAAAATTTTAAGCACCCAGCAGGGATCAGACACATACTATCCTGGATTCATTTTAACAGGCCATTTCAACCTGCCCACTCATTTCCTCCTAAAGCAGTCTTTAAGCAGCCTTCACTTCTTCCCATCCAGGGCACCAATGAGGAGCTGTCATTTCGCACTCTAGAGACAGGCATAATTCAGGCACAGAAGCAGCAAGGACATCTAGAAACACTGCAGGGATAAAACAGGTTTGAAAACCATGTTCTCAATGCATCACTGTTCAGAAACACAACCAACCTGTACATTACACAGTAAGACAACTCATTCAGAACACCATCTGTGATTTTGTACCATTCTAATAAATATTGAAAGTAGCTGCATGGTTTTACTACTGGAGCGACCAGCCTACAGTCAACCACTCAATTTCTTCTAGGCAAGAAGTTTGCAAGAGCATCACTTGCACTGCACACATCCCACAGGTATGTCAGGCAAAGCTGGGTTTATCTCTCAGACTAAGTAGGGCATCTTGATAACACCCAGTAGTAAACAGAAAATGGAGGCAGCTTTACTTCCTCAAAAACAGATGTCTATATGGAAACCCACACAAGAACCTATAATACCAAACATATCTTGAAGTAACTACCTGAAACTGATTTTGGACTGGTTTACCTGATGACTGTGCTACCAAATGGCAACTTCTCTGAATCTGTGCCCAATCACATGTAAAACACCATAAGAAATTTATCTATTGACACAATGCTTTTCAATTATATGCTCAAGATGAGTCATCAGTTGCCACTTGACAGCACAACAGCCCCCAGGTATTCACCTCAGAAGTGTTTGGGACCAGCTTGTGACAAGCTTCTGCATGATGCTTAACAGATCACTTGCATGAGGATGCTTTCCCACTGCCCCTACAACAGCAGAAGCTCTGAGAAGTCCCATCAAGGCTGCAGAACTCACAACAGTTGTACAGGCAACACCCACACACACCCAAGGGCTGTTTGCATAAATCTACTCTGAATATAACGCAAAAGCAGACCCTGATGCTCCCAAGGAAACTGGAGGTTATTGTGAAACACCCCCAAACGATAAGGATTCATGGCACACACAAACACAAACATGTAACCTGCCTCTTATCAAATGTATGACTACTCATACCAGTTTGCTAATTGTGGTAGCCTCCAGTGACATTTCATAGTGACCCTGGCCATGCCCTCTGTGCACAAAAGGCTCCACATTCAGCATGAAGGAAACCAGGTCACACGCAATTCCAGACCATTGTGTACACTGGAGTCTAAGCAAGCTTCTGCCCCAACCCATCTGTTAAGTTTCCAGATGCACCGCAAGGATGCCCACATACATGTGCGCATGCATGCGTTCACGGTAACAGTTTTAACCCCTCATCTGGACCTGCATGCTGTCGGACATTAGGTGCCCGCACATTCAGTGCAGGTCTATCCATCTCTCTCTCTCGGGCCACCCCGCGGCTGGCTGACACGGCGCTGCCCCCCCGACGACCCCCATGTGCTCGGGAGCACAAGCCCCGCTTTTGTGCGAGCGAGCGAGTGCGCGGGCGGCGGCAGCGGCGGCAACTCCACGCGAACCCGTCCGCCGTAGAGCCCGAAAGGAAGCCGTCCGCCACCACAACATTTCCAAGGTGCCACAAGGCTCCTTTTGTTGTTGCTGATGCAACAGACTTAGCACCCCTCCCCCTCCCCCCACTCTGGGAACTGTTACCTGGTCTCGAGACTTCAAATGTGTTGTGTTTGGGGGGGGGGCGAGAGAGGAGGGGGCGCACGGAGGACGGGGGGGGGCGAGCAAGGAAAGTGGAGAAGCAGGTAGAGACCACCACCATTACACGCGCGCGCACACACACGGGCGCCCATCATGGAAGAGGCGGGGAGAAAGGCTCCCCCTCCCCCTCTTGCAGGTCCTCGAGGGGAGGGTGAGCGAGGAGGTCGCGATCCACTGGGATTGGAGAAGGGATCTTAACCCGTTTTTATTTTACGTGGGGTGGGGGCAGAATCTCCTCACCGACTCCGGCTCCTCCGGCCTGACAAGAAGCGTGGAAGGAGGCCCGGGGCCTGGTGTGGCGCCGCCATGAGCAGCCCAGCCCCAGCGCGCCCTCTCGCTCGCTCGCTCCCCGGCCCCGCGCACGAGCCTCTGCCGTTTCCCTGCCTCCCTCCCCCCGCCCCCCCCCGCGTCTCTTTCTCTCCTCAGACTCACCCTCGGGTTCCGGCCGGTGCCGGGCGCGCCCCTCAGCCGCTTCCTCCATGGAGCCGCGCTACTACCTCGCCGCCGCCGTCGCCTTAAGGGCCCGGCCCCGCCGCCATAGCCGCCTGAGGAGAAGCGAGGAAAGGGGAGGTCTGGCGCGCCGCAGTCCCGGCTCTCGGCTCCGCTCGGCCCTCCCTGAGCGCGGCCGCCGCCGCCGCCGCCGCCAGAAAGGGAGGGGGCAGCTGAGGGGCGCTGAGTCTCGCTGAGCTCAAGCCCCGGATCTGAGGGTGGCGGGAAAACGCGGAGGCAGGAGTCAGGAGCGGGAAGGAAAAGCCTGGAGAAGGGCTCGGTTTTATGCGCCGCTCCTCCTGGGAACCGAAGGAAAACCCGGAGCGCGGAGTGAAGGGAAGGGGTGACAACCCTCCGGAAGGAAAAGTTCCTGCGCGAGGAAGAGGAAGGGAAGCGGGGGGGGGTAGCGGGGATGACCCGCAACTCCAGAAGGCGACAAAGCGAGTTTCTAGCGGACTGCGCGGGCCCCTTAATTTCAAATGATCCAGTTTTGCAACAAAAAAAAAACCCAGTTCAAGGCAAGGACGCTCAGAGTTTGCCCCTGCTGATTGCAAGGCTGGTTACTCTCGAGTAAACGTGCATCGGCTGTGCAGCCTGACCTGAAGAGCCGGACTGGATCAAGGAGGGCTGCCCGCGACCCTCCAGGTGTTGCTGGACTACAAATCTACTCTGCTGCAGAAGGCATGGCCGGTGGTCAGAGATTGCAGACGTTGTAGTGTGGTGGCGGCAGTGGTAAGGGTTGCCATATCTTAACAAGTGAAATTCCTGACGCCTGCAAAGAAGTTGTTGAGCTTTTTTAAGGACGACCCCATATTTTTTTCCATCACACTACCATGCATCCAGGTTTTTCCTGACGCCATTTTTACACCTGAAAACCTGGAGTCTCAGGAGTTGGTAGAGCCTGAGACTCTTAATCTCAGAGTCTTGAGTTCATGACCCCTGTTGGGCAAAAGATGCCTGCATTGCAAGCTAGATGGTCCTTTTCAACTTTACAATTCTGTGATTCTAACACCAGGAGAGCCACAGGCTCCCCACCCCTGAACTATATGAAGGAGAATCCTTCCTTGTAGCCCTAAAGCCCACTTGCTACAGAGAATAAGACCCAATGAAGACAGTAGGAGTGGCTTAGGACTTCACTGCATCCCTGGTGAATATGTTGCTCAGTGAATTGGGAGCACCTTTTTAGCTGATTAAAAGCTTTTTCAGCCCATCTAATCAATTAATCAGCCCAGTGTTGCAACTATCCTAATAACAATACAGTATACTCTAATTATTATCCTGACTGTGAAACAAGGAAGAGATCATTCTTTGGGATTAACCCAAAGGACAGCTGTTGACCTCGAGTATATGGTGAAGGCCTGAATAACTCTGAACTTGGAGGCTATTTTCCCACAGGCAGGGGTTTTGAAGTGAGAGGACACAACGTTCTTCAGTTGCAGTCCACAGCTCAGTTACTCTTTACTGTGTGTAGAGCAAGCCAGAGTCTAACCATATTTTATTGGAAGTGACTCAGAAGTGGCACCTGCTGCAATAAGCTGCAGAGTACCTTCACACCCTTACAGGAGTGCCTCTTTAGCCAGAAATGCTCTTCTTCTGGGCATCATAACCTTTGTTAGGAGTTCAAGCAGAACATTCCACCCCTCCTCCTTTCTTTCCCTGACAACAACCAGCAATTCCATGGCTACACTCCTCCTTGCTCAATCCTCCGTACTCAGCCCTCCTTAGGCTTTTATTTAACCCCTGTGTGTGTTTTCAAAGTTGTGTTGTACTTCTGCAAACATCATGGTTCTACTGAGCACGCTGTCACTCCCCACTCTTGTTTCTCAGCAGCCCTCATTTCCCAGGAGAAGGGTACCTCAAGTGTACAGCATCTATCTTACTTGAAAAGGTTCCAGGGTGTTACAGTCCCTGGCATCTCTGATAGAGACTCCTGGTTGAAACCCTGGAGAGCCAGACAATGCCAACAGTCCTGAAATGCTGGACCAATGGTCTGCCCCCAGTACTACAACAACAACAATAATTTATTATTTATACCTCGCCCATCTGGCTAGGTTTCCCCAGCCACTCTGGACAGCTTCCAACCAAATATTAAAAGCACAATACAGCATTAAACATTAAAAAAAACTTCCCTAAACAGGCATCTTCAAGGCATCTTCTTATGTTCCTGTGTTTTCTTTTGGGTCCAGTCCTGTTGATACTTACCATCAGAGTTTACTGTTAGAGGGAGTGATTGGAGGGCCTAGTCTTTCTACATATTGATGCCCTTCTTCTGTTTCTGGATTAAATTTTCTCAATTTCCCCATAAGCTAACACAATCAGGTTTTTCTAGTCACCACTGCTGAATTAATATTAGGCAAGGTTGAACACATTGTAGGCCCAGAACAGGGAGCTGTTTATTGATTATTTATTGTTTAGTGAAAATGATACTGACACAGTAGCAAACCTAAGGGTGGAGTCGAAATTCCAACATATAATAACTGGAGACAACATTTAACTATAATTACCAATTACTCTAACCTTCTCCTGCACACACCCTATTAAATGGAAGCTTGACAAGAGACATGTCCTCTCTTCCCCTAGAAGGAGCAGAGTGTAATCTTGTGGTGACTGCAGAATAGGTATGTCATGTTACACTGCAACTTGCGCTGCTCGTTGCATTTATGCTCTCTGCTCTAGACTTGGCACTGGAATTGGGGAGAGAATGAAGAAAAGGGAGGCAGCGGGGGAATGATCTGCGCTCCTTACTCAGCTGTAAGCAGTGCCTAGCTGAGAGCCCACCATCTCCACACTGTGTCATGATTTACAAGACTGATTGCTGATTAGATTGTTCTGTCCAGTTATGCAATAAATAAAACTGCTTACGCCTGTGAGGGGAATAGCGCAGGCCGTCTGACCCACAGCCACATGCATCTCTGTAACCAGGGGAGATTTATTGCCTTTCAAGAACTTCATCAGACTTCTGCAGATTAGGCCTGGCTTGGCTTGG
This sequence comes from Podarcis tiliguerta, assembly GCF_965153285.1. Taxonomy (NCBI): domain Eukaryota; kingdom Metazoa; phylum Chordata; class Lepidosauria; order Squamata; family Lacertidae; genus Podarcis; species Podarcis tiliguerta. The sequence continues at coordinate 9,229,996 of NC_139547.1, read as the reverse complement.
CTTCAGGTTGCAGTACATTATCTCATTCACAGCTGTTGGGAGAGCTATTCAGAATATGTCTAGTTCCACAAAATAGGCTCTCTTGGCTTGTTGCAGCTGTTTGAGTCAAAGCCTCCCCAGGCCTGTTTTGGATGTTCCAAACCCGGCTGGCAGTCAAGGCATCAAGCAGTGCAGTTTTGGTTTCTACAATATACACAACCAATAGTATATTTTATCTTTAGGACTTAACAGCACAATCCTGTAAATGCAGGTGTAAGTCTCACTGAGTTGAATGGGACTTACTCCCAGGTAAGTAAGACTGCACCCTCATCGGGCCTCCCTGCAAAAACCAAAAGCCTTTTCATAATGCCAGCTGCAGCTTGGAATGAAACTGATTCTTTTGCGATTTGTACACCATTAGCAGCAATGAAAGCCATAAGGATACAGACAATTTGCAGAACTGAGATGCACTCGGTGGCAGCTGGCCTATGGCCAAAGAGGTACACTTTCTATTATTACACTTGGCAGGCAAGAGAAAAGGGTATGTTCAAGATCCTAAAAATCTGTTTCATCCTTTAAAAAAAAAATGTTTTTGTTTTCAGTATTGTAATATACATTTGTTGAACCTGAGTTAGTGTTTTTGCTTCAAGCATCTTCATACAGCCTAGTATTATAAAATGGAAGGGTCCAGACTGTCACATTTCCTGTGGGGTTGTTCAATCATTTATTCTGCTGGTGGGGAGGGGACAAAAGATAGAATAAGCCTCTCTTACTTTTCCAAAGTGACGGGATACGTTAACAAGATCTGGGTCAAATCATGCTAATGTTCTGGAGACCTGCAGTTGCCACTCTGTTTATAGTCCTTCAACACTAGAAATTGACTCCTAATTATGTAATAGACTATTGGATCAGGTGGCAAACAAGCAGGTAGCATTCTATAAAAGTGCTGAAAGACCTGTTGGATAACACAGTGAGCAAGCAGATAGTATTAAATATAAAATGGTAGCTCTTAATAGTTTTTCATCATCATATTAAGCTAGACTTTCTGGATTTTTATTGAAACAAAGTGTTTGGGCATAACTCGTTTTCTTTTAGTGCTGGGTCTGGGAGCCACCATTTGAAATTTCCATAATGCCCTCAAGCCAGGAGTATGGAACTTCAGGGGCCAAATGTGGCCCTCCATGCATCTTAACTGGCCCTCAGGACTTTACCCCATACCACATCCTCCCCTTCTGCCCAGGACTTGCCCCATTTCATAACCAGAAGCTTAAGTAGTGTTTTTGTTTGTTTGTTGCCAAGCTTGAATGTGTCCTTGAACTCTGATAGTGACCCTTGCTTGCCTGGAATGAGGACAAAGGGGTGAAAGGGTGTGTAGCAACTAGTCTACTGCACTGGGTGCGTGGAAGCTGTGAAATGGGTTGCCGAAATGCAACCTATGGGGCTATGGCTCGTTGGTAGTGCTATGCAGGCTGAAGATCCCAGGTGCCATCTTCAGCATCTCCAGGTAGAGGTGCGACTGTGGGAGTGACCGTGTCCAAAATCCTGGAGAGGCACTGCTAGTCAGTGTAGACAACAATGAACCAGGTGGATCAAGGGCCTGATTCAGTACAAGGCAGTTTCCTATACCTGTATTCCTATATAAAACCTGAACGAATGGAAGCAGGCACTGAAGGGAGCATCCAATCTGTATGTGTGTGCGCGCGCACATTGACTTAAGCAGACTTAAATAAACACAGCCCTGTTTCTCCGTTACAGCTTGTGCCCCACCTTTGCTGCCCTGGTAGTTACCATGTGGGTGAATATTTGTAGGCACTCGCCCTCCTGCATTCTTCTCTCTTTACTCTCTCCTACCTAACTCACCAATTTGCCAGGAGTGGCCAGACAGATCCCCCTCCCCCTTCTGTGTAAGGCCTAAGACGCTTAAAATGGAAGAAAAATGGCTGTGAAAGGTCACTTAATAGACCTGGCCTTAGCGTATTGACTGGCAGAGTCTGGAAGAGATTCAGTTTTCCTTCAGGGTAAAGAAGAAAAAGAGAGCGAGAACACTCAAAAGTAATGAACTTCATCTCCTATAATCTTCAAGGAATTTTAGCTAGCATTCTGTCTCCAAATACCAGCTGCTGGGGAAGGACAGCCAGAGAAGGCTGTTATGCTCATGTCCTGCTTGTGGGCTTACTGGGGGAATCTAGTAGATCACTGTGAGAAATACATAGGGTTATCTAGTCCAGCATATATCCTATCATTTGATCTGTCTAGACTCCTACAGTCTTTGAAAAACTTAAGGAACCTCCTATAATCTAAAATCCTATATAGGAGGAACCTCCTATTACATGTGAGGGACTTTAGGTAGCTCTTTGCGGGGGGAGGACATTAAGAGGTCAGTAATCTGGAAGAAGAGTTTGGATTTGATATCCCGCCTTTCACTCCCCTTCAGGAGTCTCAAAGCGGCTAACATTCTCCTTTCCCTTCCTCCCCCACAACAAACACTCTGTGAGGTGAGTGGGGTTGAGAGACTTCAGAGAAGTGTAACTGGCCCAAGGTCACCCAGCAGCTGTATGTGGAGGAGCGGAGACGCGAACCCAGTTCTCCAGATTACGAGACTACCGCTCATAACCACTACACCACACTGGCTCTCAAGTGTGACAAGCAGTTACATGGTTTTTTTCTCCTCCACCATCTTCCCTGGATGAGACTCTCTGCCTATTTCTCACACATTTGTGGGTTTTACTCAAGGAATTTCAGTTTTGCTCTCCGTCAGATAATCAGAATGGAGACCTGCTTCAGGCTGCAAGTCCAATTTGACTTTTAACATCAGTATTAGGACCCATTTGCAGTATACATTTAAAGCAGTATCTTACCACTTTAAACTGTCATGGCTTCCCACAAGGAATCCTGGGAATTGTAGTTTGCTAAGGATTAGGAAAGTTATTGGAAGATCCCTATTCCCCTCAAAGATCTACAATGTGAGTGGTTTAACAATAAGCCCCTCTTCCCCAGCATTCTGAGAATGGCAGCTGTCTGATATTAGGTGTCTCCTCTTAACAGACAACGGTTCCCATAATTATTTGGGGGAAGCCATGACTGTTTAAAGCGGTCTGACACTGCAGATGGGCTGTTAGAGTCGAGCAGCTGTGTGAGAAACAGCAGTTATTTATTGATTTAATTAATTAAATTTATTTCCTGCCCTTTCTCCCAAAGGAGCCTAAGGCAGCAATCCAATTAAGGAACGGCTGGTTTTCGGTATTGCATGCCACCCAAAGTGTGCATATATTGCTTTAAGAAGGGATGGGGACCTGTGGCCCTCCAGATGTTGCTGGACTACACCTCCCATCATCCCTGACCATTGGCCATAAAGGTAAAGGGACCCTTGACCATTAGGTCCAGTCGTGACCGACTCTGGGGTTGCGGCGCTCATCTCGCTTTATTGGCCGAGGGAGCTGGCGTACAGCTTCCGGGTCATGTGGCCAGCATGACTAAGCCACTTCTGAAGAACCAGAGCAGCACACGGAAATGCTGTTTACCTTCCCGCTGGAGCGGTACCTCTTTATCTACTTGCACTTTGGCATCCTTTCGAACTGCTAGGTTGGCAGGAGCAGGGACCGAGCAACGAGAGCTCACCCCGTCGCGGGGATTCAAACTGCCGACCTTCTGATCGGCAAGTCCTAGGCTCTGTGATTTAACCCACAGCGCCACCCGCGTCCCAACCATTGGCCATGCTGGATGGGATTGGTAGGAGTTGGAGTCCAATAATAGCGGGAGGTTTGCGGGTCCCCCCATCCAAAGATTTAAGGATCACCTTCTCACACCCCCCCCCAAGGTATTCCTCTTCCTTCACCAGGTAGCTGTGCTTCCTGGGCTCCTAGTCCTTTGTAAGAAAAGGCAGGCAGGTTTGAGTTTCCCAGCGACATGGGTGGGGGAAGTGAACAATGACTGGCTCTGCACAAAGTGCACTTGGGACATTTCAGAGGGAAACAATTGCTAGCTGTCAAGAGCAGGCATCAGTGTGAAGTGGCCTAGAGGGATCACAGCCAGATTCTAGTGCAGAACAATCACCTGCGGCATGGCGCACAGCAGGAATTGTCAAGCAGTAATTTATTGGCAGATCAGCTCTTTACATTCCAGACTGCAGTAAGTCTGTGTCTCTCTTGTAGCAAATATCACAGGTAGATACGTGAGCTAGCAGGTGCAGAGGGAAGCTGCCCAATGCCTGGTCAGACTATTCGCCCATCTGACCCGCGATTGCCTTCTTGGACAGGCAGTGGATTTCCAGGATATTGGACAAAGGTCTCTCCCATCACACCTGCAAAGGGTTGCCACCCATCCCTAGAAAAACGAGATTGCCCCATTTTTGGACAAAAGTATTCCTTGTCCCATTTGGACTTCAAACGGGCACCTTTGTTCCCATATCTGAGCTGGGCTGGCCCAAAATGGCAGTTGTGCCACTGTTGGTGCAGCTGACGAGGAGCCCAGCTTGGCACGAGCAACAATAGAGAGAAGGGGGAAGGAGCAAAGTCTTCTTCCTCACCCCTTCCTTCCTTTCCTCTCGCTGGTCCAGCTAGATGTAGACCAGCCTTCAACTAGGCGACTCCTTGGGAAGACACACCAACAAGCAAAACCAGACATGTATCGCTGCACAAAGGTATTATTATCTCTAGATAAAGTGTTGGGAAGGCAATAGCCAGTGTAGTGTAGTGGTTAGAGTGTTGAACTATGAACAGGGAGACCCAGGCTCTAATCCAGGCTTCCTCAACCTCGGCCCTCCAGATGTTTGAGACTACAATTCCCATCATCCCTGACCACTGGTCCTGCTAGCTAGGGATCATGGGAGTTGTAGGCCAAAAAATATCTGGAGGGTCGAGGTTGAGGAAGCCTGCTCTAACCCCCCTCAGCCATAAGTCTCACTGGGTGACCTTGGGTCAATCACAGTGTCTCAGCCTAACCTACCTTACAGGGGTGTTCTGAGGATAAAGTGAGAGGGGACCTTATATGTTCCTTGAGATAATGGGAGAAAAGGCGGGATAAAAATAAATGGCAGTGCAGCATACCTTATCTGGTTTTTTCCTTATCAATGGATTAGCATTTTAAACAAAAATACTATTACTAATAACAATTTATAATAACTCTTCCCTCATTACAGAATAGAGACGAATTAATAAGCAAACAAATATGTGTCTGCAGTACAGACATGTTGGTTCTGTGGACGGCAAGAAACTGCTGGGATGAAAAGAAGCTCATCATAATTAGATTATGTCTCTGTTGTTTCAATCCCGAGCTTCTGCAGAACTATTTAAAATCCGTCCTTTTGCTTTCCTGTTGATAATGAGAAAGATAAGGAACAAGATCAAAGAAGCTGAAAGGGTGGGGAAACCTATCTATTTATGTGCAGACAAGGAGGTGGTTGTAGCAGGGAGAAGCGAGGAAGACAAGACTGCAGAGGCTCATACAGTTGCCTAAAATGTCAGTGTATTAAAACCATGGTATGCAAAGGGACACGGGTGGCGCTGTGGGTTAAACCACAGAGCCTAGGACTTGCCGATCAGAAGGTCAGCGGTTCGAATCCCCGCAGCGGGGTGAGCTCACATTTCTTGGTCCCTGCTCCTGCCCACCTAGCAGTTCGAAAGCACGTCAAAGTGCAAGTAGATAAATAGGTACCATTCTGGCGGGAAGGTAAACGGTGTTTCCGTGCGCTGCTCTGGTTCGCCAGAAGTGGCTTAGTCATGCTTAGTCATGCCGGCCACATGACCCGGAAGCTGTACACCTTGGCCAATAAAGCGAGATGAGTGCCGCAACCCCAGAGTCGGCCACGACTGGACCTAATAGTCAGGGGTCCCTTTACCTTTACCTTATGCAAAGGACTGGGCACGCAAAGAGGCCCACATATTTCAGTGGAACATCCTTGGTTATAGAGATCTATGTGGAGGTGCTCAAGTACATAAGAATGGCCTGCTGGATCAGGCCAATGGCCTGTCTAGTCCAGCATTCTGTTCTCCCAGTAGCCAACCAGATACCCATGGGATGCTTAGAAATGGGATCTGAGGACAACAGCACCCTCCCTGCTTGTGATGCCCACAAACTGGTATTCAGGGGCATACTGCCTATGACATTCAGGTGTGTGGGGTATTAGGGGAGGGGTAGTACCTTTGGTGGGGAACTACCTTCTGGGGTAGCTTGTCCACCTTTGGTCCCCACTATCATATAGCTCTCACCTGTCAGCGTGCTACAGTGTCCACACTCCAGGAAACGGCTTTGACAGGCTGGCTATACCAGGTGAAGGTAGCTGATGGGTCTCAAAACATCAGACAGTTAGGGAGAAGACTGGCTGCAGTGGATTGAGCAGACAAGACCAACAGTGAGTCAAATGGTCCAGAAGGTGGTTTCGGCACATGCTGTGGGTGAAAGTAAGGGGTGGATCTACCTGAGAAGGCAGCCCATCTAGGAGAAGGAAACCTCTGATCCCAAACCTCCACTGCCTTGCAGGATATATTCAGAAGAAGAAAAAGCTAAGGAGCAAACCCTACACAAATCCAGAGTGGTGTCCCTAAGACGTTTGGATGGCGCCTTGTACACCTCCTTCCAGCAGCTCCTGCAGCCAAGCTGGTGCCAAACGTATTGATCTGCTTTCCTTTGGACCATATCAGTGAGGCCCAGGTTTGCACCCTGGGATTTGCACCCTGGGAGGTCACTTTGGTGCTGCTAACTCAGTGGTTTGACTTCACTCTTGGAGGCACATTCCATTGTTTATTGAGACAGACAGATGTCAACAACAACTGCCTACGACAGTGGAGGTAGGACTTCTTTTTGACCCACCAAGGCATGGATGCTAGCAGCCAGTTCAACAGCTGGTTGAAAAGCCAAGGCTGACTGACCACAGTCTGCCAACCCCATCAGGGGTTTGGCTGGGTTTCGGAGGAAGCTCATGAACTCAGGCCACTTTCATCCCAAGCAGTCAGGAAAGAGGATGGGCCACAGCACCATAATAGGCAATCCTATAGCTTAAAACTTAGAATATTGCCTATAAAAGGTACTAAACTGATAATAAATTTATTTTCCTGGCTGTTTCGGAAACCTTTTGATTCTCCTTCTCTTGATTAGGCTGGCCTCTCAAACCATTATATAGTCCGTCTCCTGATCCCCACCATGGAAAGATAGGCAGAGATACCTATGTTTCAGTTCCCAGCTGTGAAAATACTTTGCTAAGGAATTTATTCTGCCCATGGGGCTTTATCCATTTATCATTGCAGTAAATCTATTTTCCATTCTCAGGAATTCTGTTTCAGAAGATGTTAACAGCGCAAGAGAATGAGCTCTTCTCTGGCTCCTGTTCTTCTTTGCTAGTTTAAAAAATATACAACACAACCCTGTTGTCTGGAGTTCCATGCTGTAATTTAAGTCCTAGAGAATCCAAGCAGACTGTTTTCCCTGGAAACATTTTGTGAGATGGCTTTTCTCCTTCTGGCATCTCCTTTGTGATTCTTTCTGTCTTTCTTGATAGTCTGAAACAGCCTTCAACTGCCAAATAGATTTTGATCCTGATATGGAGCTTCTAAGCACACAGATGCATGCGTTTTCTGCTACATCTGAAACGGTACCCAAATGCCAATTTTCTCCACCAACATCCCAGTAATACTGCATGATTAGCTCAGGTCACATATGACACCAAGCCATGTTTCAGTATTACACAAACAAGCCTTGGGATTGTGTGATTCCTCTCCCTGCTGGCATCCTTTTTCTCAATCACCAAAGCAGAAAACAATGGTTTGTCCTCCAAGTCAAAGTTCAGAAGCATAACTGAATCAAGAGCCCCAATTCACAACCATAGTTTACCAGTTCAGGTGTGATGGGAAACTGGTTTACCCTGAAACAGGGACAGAATCATAGCAGGTGAGAGGAGCAAGGGTTCTTCAGACGCAAGGCATGCTCATGTAATGCCAGACCATGGTTTGGCACCGCATGCCAACTGAGGTATAGTGGGTAGGATGCATAAAGTTCCAAATTAACATGAGATGGCTAGTTCACCGCGGGAAGAAGCAGATGACACAAGGGATCATCTCAAAAGTAATTTACAATTGAGGGTACTGGAGATTGTGCATTTGGGCATTCCATCTCTAGCTGTTCCCTCTTACATCTGAGGTCATCAGATCACTGGTGTCCTGACTTGTCTCTGGGAAAAGAAGCACTATTTGGGAAAAAGCCAAGAAACAAGGTAAAACCTGCAACCAAGAGGCTGATTATACTGCAGCACATCTAGAATCATAAAGTTGGAAGAGACCACAAGGGCCATCGAGTCCAACCCCCTGCCAAGCAGGAAACACCATCAGAGCACTCCTGACATATGGTTGTCAAGCCTCTGCTTAAAGACCTCCAAAGAAGGAGACTCCACCACACTCCTTGGCAGCAAATTCCACTGTTGAACAGCTCTTACTGTCAGGAAGTTCTTCCTAATGTTTAGGTGGAATCCCAAAACAAGTAGTGCAATGCACATGTATCTATCACCCGTCATCTCCAGAAAGGGTCAGATTCCTCCTTCGACTCCAGTTTCCTGGCTCCAAGCATTGCACTCTGATAGACGTTCCTGGTGAGCAGAGCTGATATGTTGCCTTCCAAGAGACAAGCCCTCAAGGCTAGCAGTGCGTGTGCCTCTTGCACTGACTTTCTGTCAGAGGGACAGGGTTGTGGTGCTGGAGTGAAGGGAAGATCAGAGAAATCCCCACCTCGCCTTGTTTCCCCCTCACTTTTTATGTACTTCATTTGCCTGTGAGTGAAGATTTGTCAGCCTAGTTCTTTGAAGGATCTGTACAGCTGGGCTGTGATATGACAGAGAAAGGGGTGGAGGAAACTTTGAGGTAGAATGCAAAGAGGAATCCCAACCATGTGGTTCCCAAAGAGATTCTATTTCCAGCAGAGCCAAAATGATGCCACACACACACCCTGCCAGGCCAGGGAAGAAGTGTGAAGATGCACATCAGTAGCAAGGGGGGAAACAAATATCTGTATCAGGATCTGCTGACCCAGTGGATGCGGTCTCCTCACCTTGCCTTGTATGGGTGGACCAACCCTCATCTGCAATAAGATTTGGGACCTGCCATAGAGGGACAGCTTCTAGGCTACTGCAAGACTCATGTAGGAGCTGACACAGCTCCTTGTAGCATCCATACATGAGATTGGATGGATGGGTACGAGACGGGGCCTTCTCAGTGCTGGCACCAAGATTACAGAAAACTGTCACAGTAGAGATCCACAGGGTTCTCTTTCTTTCCAGTTTCGGACTGCTGCTGAAGACCTTTTTATCTCAGTTGGTGTTGTTTAAAATGGTTGTTTTAGTCTCTTGCTTTAGCTTTTAAAAGGCTGCCTGTTAGCACTGCCTTTTCAGCACTAAGCCGTTTTGGTCATTTTATACAGAAAAGTGGGGTCGACATTAAATAAGAACAATTCAGTCTCAGCTTGTGTATGGGTGCACATGTTCATGAAAAACACTTGAGTTGTTGCTTTTTTTTTACACACTTGCTCAAGGACTGAATCATTCAGCAGTGAAATTGAACTGTTAAAGAATCCCTTTTACACACACACACACACACACACACACACACACACACGGGGCGGGAGGGAGGGAGGGAGAGAGAGAGAGAAGTAATCCGCTCCTTTGCTAAAAGGAGGTGCTAGATGAGGCTTTGTTCTAGGCAGTTTCCCATCTGCCCTGAAGGCTCTTAGCAGGAGCATTTTGCTGCTAGGCCGTCTCACTAGCACAAAGGGCTACACATTTCTGCATGTATCAACAGTGCATGCACCCACACAGGGGATTTCCAGACATTTATGGCTCTAGCCCACACCTGCTCAGCAGGTGGAAGTCAAGATTTGCACTGCAGGGCAAGACACCAGAAGCCAAACAGGAGCTCTGAGGAAGGAGAAACGTCAGTGGGAGGAGTGCTGGAAAGAGGGCCTTATAGATATTTGGTTGAAAACAAGATGACTGTAAGAGGATGGACAAAGAGGAGGCAAAAAGGCATGTGACAACTTGGAAGCAGAAGATGGGATAAGTTCTCCAAACAGCTCCTTGGCAGAAATGCTGAGCTGAGAAGATTGGAATGGGTGACTTTAACAGTCCTTTGTGGAGACAAATTTTGGCTTTCACAGTGTAGTGAGCTTACAGATGCCAAGGTGGCAGTTAGCAGGAGGCGGTAAAGAGAAATCAATTGGAGTGCTATACAGCACAGTGAGAACACAGCACTTTTAGTAGCTTGCCTCATACCGAGGTCAGACCATTGCTCCATCTGGCTGAGTATAGACAACACTGACTGGTAGAGGCTCTCCTGTTTCAAACTGAGGGGTCCCTCCCAGCCCTACATAAAGATGCAGAGGATTGAATCTGGGGCTTTCTGAACACAAAGCATGTGCTCTACCACTGAGCTATGTCCTTTCTCTCAGACGTACCTGTTGGCACACACAAACCAAGCAGGGCCAAGCTCCCTGCCCATCAGCTGATGTTCAGGGGGCTCAACCCTGATGTCCAACTGCAGGATCCAGCTGTATTGCTACCTGCCCCACATATGATGTTGCATATGAAGGCAAGTGGGAGGTGGGGGCAGGTGAGTGTGGCTTCAAGAAAACATGGGGAGGCCAGGCGGAGTTTCCCACCCTGGCTGTAAGATTAGCAGGAACCAGTGGCATAGCGTGGAGGGTGCAGGGGGGGCCGGCCTCACCGGGCGCAACATCTGGGGGTTAGGGTTAGGGGGCACAAATCCACGGGTTAGGGGGCGCAAATCCACGGGATAGGGGGCGCAAATTACTTGCCTTGCCCCGGGTGTTGACAACCCACGCTACGCCACTGGCAGGAACAGAGGCACCATAAGGGTACGCAGGCGAAGAACCAAGTGCCCAGATATAAGGCCAGCCACATAGCTATGATAGGAACAAAGGCCAGCTCTGCACACTTTACCAGAATGGCTAGCATAATAGCCTTTGTTGCAAGCCAAAAGTACCAAAAATTACGCTCTTGGTCAGTGCCAGCTATCTGTGTAGGAGAGCAATGGCAGCAATATCCATGCAGAAAAATGTTGGGCTATACAAGCATTTGACACTCAAGACAATGCAGAGATAGGGGCAATTCACAGGAGAGAGAACCATTCGTAACAGAGATAGAGCAAGTTTGCAAGGAGAACGGCACTTTGCTAAATATAAAGTATATAATATAAATATAAAGTATTAAAGAGAACAGGGGTGGAGGGGCATCCATTTTATTCAGCCCATTTTATGCACCCAGATGAGAAGGGACCAGTTACTCAGCTCTGTCTGCTTGTCTAGTGCTAGTGGTCTATGTGTGTTCGTTCACATAAAAAACCAGAAGTGGTGATTTAAGATGACAGTTTAGTTCAAGAACTCAAGAGAGCAAGGAGCTGGCAGTCAACCACATTCCATCCCTGACACCTTGCCCTGTCCTTAGGCTTGAAATTAATAAGAGGGTGAAACGTAGCTCAAGTCCTTTGGCCCCACGTGGGAGATAACTGCAGCAGGCCTTGACGCCAAGCCAGTGCTTCAGGCACCTACAGCACATCTTCCTCCAAGCCAGTTAGCCGGAGGATACTCTAACGGTCCAGCCCTCCCGCTGCAAAGCGATCTCGTCTGTTCCGTGCCCAGCAAGAAACAAGGCCAAGAAGAAAACAAAGCCAAACGATGCTTAGCTTTAATGCATAGGGTGATGATTTGAAGCTCTGGCACAGGGCCAATTCCGAAAGCACCTCTGGCTTGGCCTGAAGCCAGCCAAAGGCGGAAGAGATACTGCTAGCCCATAATCCCGGCCTCCTCCTCCAGGGCTCCCCACAGTGCTCTTTGGCCACAGACAACTCGGCACCCAATTTCTCTCTTTGATTGTTAATATTTATGCAAGCTAACAGCAATCCCTCCTTTGCTGGTGGATCCGTCTTTGTCAGTGCCTGCATTTTCAGAATGCCCTCTTCACGTATCTGGGGCCTCCGCTCCGGCAGCCTCAGTGGTCGGGTTCAGATCCATTCTTCTCTTGCCTGGGAGTGGGGTGGGTGGGTGGTGTGTGTGCCCTCCGGCTCACACCACTGCTTTCTGCCTCATTAATCCCTTCTTGGCTCCCTGGTGAATTTTCGAATCCAGCTTCCCTGTAAAAAAGGAAAGAAGCGGGGAGGAGGGGGGAGGAGTCTCATGAGTACTTGTTTTTAAAGGTTATTTGCAATGTAAATCAGCTGAAGGCAACAAGGTCTCCCCCTGTTAGTGTGCTGCTGTCACATCCAATTTTCTTGCTTCAGGAACCAGGCATTTCCAAACCCCACCGCTGCTGCCCTGTGATGCAAGGAGCTGTGAAGCATTGTGTCGAGCGGTGGGGAGAGAAAAAGAAATCCAGGGCCTTGGAGAGGGGAGTGCGGCTAGCGCTGCTGCCACCACCTCCTCTGCTGTCACAGCTGCAAAGAGGAAAGCAATCTCTGTTTGAGGGGAGGATACAAGCCAGCTGGTACACTCTGGGAAAGCTAAGGGACAATTGCCAGACATTTTGAAAGACGGGCGTGGGCAAGACAGGCAAGTTTATCCAGGGCCGTGAGCAGAGAGAGGGCAGTAGAGCATCCTGGAAACAGGCATGGCCATTCTCAGGACAAAAGGCTTCGACACCTGTTAGTTAAGGGCACAGGTAACAGCCTGAAAGCCCAGCACGCCAGGTGCTGTGATCCTGCAATTCCGTCTCATCGTCTTTCCTTTGGCAACTCCAATCATGAGAACCTACTTACATTAATGGAAGCTTTGAAGTCACCTCCCTGGTTCGAGTTATTGTGCAGCGACCAAGCTCACTGGGAAGCTCTTGAAAAGCCACCATCTAATCTGCCACATAAGGCTGTAAGATCCGTGGATGAAGGGAGGAAGGCAAACTGGACAGGTAGACAGACCCTGTCAGTGAAATTTGCTTTTGTTGGCTGGAAGAACAGGCTGAAAAGGCTGCTGCTGCTGATAAAATTCTGCACCACAGATAACACTTAGGATACAACAGGAGCCTGTTGCAGCAGAGCAGGCTTTTGAGCTCTATCCTTAGTGAGAGGCCCTCCAGGCAGGTTTAGGGGTGGGGAATCAAGTGTAGGCAATGCTATCACCTTAAGGGGGGGGGGGGGGAAACCCTAGTTAGACTTATCCATGTTCCTGGATGCATAGTCCCATCTCAGAGACCATGAGCACTTCAGTCAAGAAACCACCTTATAATAGAGAGCAATGAAACCTCTATTCCAGCTATGGGAAGCAGAAAGCAATGGAAACCTACAACTCCAAAATGCGGTAGTGGCTGCTCTTTTCTATGAGGATCCACACCTGCAAGGCAGAGGGAAGGAGAGGCACAGCAGGCCTGTCCCCTGTCCCATCACTTGACCAGGAGTGGGGACCTTTTCATCTTGAGGGCTGCATTCCCTTCTGTGCAACCTTCTAGGGGCCCCTGCCCATGGCTGGTTGGGGCCAGAGGCAAAAGTGGGGGAAACAACACCTGCAAATTTTACCTTTGCACAGTAGGCTACAGCATCTACACACATTCTCATCCCTCTCTCCATCCAATCAGGGTTCAAGGACACATTCCAACTGGGTCAGCCTGGATAGCTCAGTTGGTTAGAGCATTGTGCTGATAACACCAAAGTTGAAAGGTTCAATCCCTGTATGGAACAGCTCATATACCTGCATTGCAGGTGGTTGGACCAGATGATCCTCAGGGTCCTTTTCAACTCTACAGTTCTATGACTCTATGAAATAAACTCAAGGAAGGCCTGAAGCAAGACCAGTGAGAGATATGGCCTGAGTTCCAAAGGCCAGAAAGAGAGCCCTGCAGGGTTTACTTGGGCCCCTAGGGCCTGAAGTTCCCCACTTTGCACTAGAAGTGCGGATGTGGTGGGTGGCTGAGAGATCAAGAGGAGCATAGGAATCTAGCAAGACCATCTCAGGGCCATGCCCTTGAACTGCTGGGAACAGTGAACGCAAGCTATTAGGGCTCCTGAGCCAAGAAGCACCTGAGCCCTTCAGATCCTCTCAGACGGAGCTGTCAGAATCAATAGCCACAATATTACTGGCTAAAACAGGATTAGCAATTCCTCTCTCCCCTCTGTCAGCAAGATGGCACTGCCATCGTATGCAGCTCTGCACAGCAGATCAATTCAGCTTCTGTTGCCAAGATGGAATCAGTTCCAAATTCATATGAGCTCCCTGGCCAGGCTTGGATCAACCATAGAGTCACTGACTCTAACAGCGAGGGGACAAGATGGAGGAGAGAGGGAGACCCGGCGACATATCAGTAAGCCCCTGCCCTTTACACCCAAGCCCTATCCTTTGTCTTTACAGCTCAAGCATGCGCTCTGCCACCTCTTGTTTGATGCTATTTTGTACTCCTTAATCAGTTTGAAGCAGCAGCTGCCCTTGGCTCGCCGTCCATTGCTCTAGACAGGAACATTTGTCAAGAGGAGTCTGCCTGCATTGATCTCTCGGCTTGGTCAGGGCACCGGCTGACTTGAGACATACTCATCCATAACCAGCAGTTACTCATTAGCTGCCTCTGCACCCCTCAGACACGCACATGCTACTGTACAAGCTGAGCTAGACAAACTGATAGCTCATACTGTTCGGGACACCGCTCAGCTGAGCGTGGGAAAAGGAGAGCGAGTCCATGCATAATGATGCCAAAGCGATTCCAATCAGGCAAAAGGAGTTGCCGGCTGGAGGTTCGCTACCCCTGACCTAACGTTTCCTTGCACTCACCACCAAACCTCACCAGCCTTTCTCGGTTAAAAAGTTAACATCCAAAATGGTAAAGGATTGATTTTGATTTTGAGGTTGTTAAAATTCCAAGGTGTGTAATTCGATTTTTAACACGAGATTCATTTTTATTTTATTTTTTTTTACATTAAAAAATAACACTCAAAGCAGCTTAAGTACAAGAATTCAAAGCTGAAAAGAAAACCAGCCAAGTATCCTGGGGTGGAGGAAGGACACAAAGGTTTGAGTAGGGAAGGCCTTTCCTTTGACATACTTATGCAGAAACATAGTAGTATTTTCCTCTACAAATCAGCCAATCTGAACATGTAAGTTGGTCCCAAGATTGATAGCTGGGATGTGGAAAAGCCTGGTAAACCCCAATTTAAATGGGTAGCTGTTAAGGTCAACAGATATCTGAGAATGAAAGTCCTGTGTCTCAGGCGCAGGAAATCGATGGATTGTACTGCGCATCTGCATATCAAAGCAAAAATCAAAGAAATATCCTAATACTGCACCTTGGGACACCCACTAGCCCACTAGTATGCACTGTTCAAATATCTGTAGCATTCATAATTTTCAACTTGCAGCATCCCCAGTCCCTTTAAAAGTCTGCTATTGTGCCTGCATCTTTTATAATACAGGCAACAAAAAGATCTTTATGGATGGCACAGAATGGCCACTTCATGCTCAACCAACCATTTCATGCCCATGTTGTTCACAGAAATGAAGGTTTCCTCCAAGGCACACTCATATCGAGGCAAAAAATAAAGGTTGTTTCCTATGGTCCTGGCTTGACGTTCAGCAACAACTCTGCTTTATGGCAGAGAACCTCAGATCCTAGGCATGAAGTACCAAACCAGTCACATCAATACCAATTCTTGATGGACGCTCTTTACTTAGATACATGAAATCGTATTTGCAAATGCATTTCCCCACTGCTGCTTTCCTCAAATGCCATCCCATGTGATGTGTTCACCTGCAGTCCCACTTGGGGCAAACGTACCTTTCACAAGCAACCGAGCAGCACAGCAGAACATGTTTGCAAACCCATCTGCTTAAAAGGAGCAAACACAATGTGCGGGTGTGAGTGACAGGGTGGGGTGGGGTGTGCAGCTTTTGCAAATCCATTTCAGATAAACAGGAGCTGCATGAGAGCCTGTTCACAAGCTCTTGTTCAATCCTTGCTAATTTCATTTGGACTTGAACTGATGGATCATATCCAAATGTGAGAAGATTTGAATGTTAGTCATTGTCTGAACTGGGCTGGCAAGGGATGCTGCAAGAAGGAAACATTAACGTTGCCTGAATGATTCAACTAGGCAAATGGATGCCATGAGAATAACGACTTTTGAGCTAATATCCAAGTAGAACTGAACTCTTTCCTACTGCAGCTCTGCCACAGTAAAACAAACAACAGGGCATTGCTGTGATAACAGCTACAGGATTCTCTGTCCCATAGCCTTATCACCAACTATTCTTGAATGGCCTGGAATGACCAACCACCACCACCCTCTCCCTGCAAACAACAAGCTTTCCTGTTGCCTAACCTCCCAAGAGAGAGAAAGCCTAGGGAAAGTGATGAGGGAGCAGGGGACTCAGGCAGCCTCTGGCACGGGCAATCTCCTTCCAGTCTGTTAGGCTGATCCCTCCTCGAGCAGGAAACTGTCGCTTTGGAAAGGACAGACTGTGACATACTTGAGAAGGGTTTGTACTGGCAGCAGAAGTGCACATTCTGCTTCACAGAAGTGGGGGTGGGGGATCCCAACCTCATGCTTGGCTGTCTACTGCAAGCAGCAGAAAAGGAGCCGGTTTGATGGACAGGCCTGGTGCCAGCACACAGATCCTTGGGCAGCTGCTAGGGCCCCCAGCAAGAGCAACCATTGGCATCTGTCCTGTACACGCCCCCCCCCTTAAAAAAAAGAAAAGCACTGGGTGCCTGGAAGCTGTTATTATAATTTCCCACAATGCCCCAGAGTGATGCTATGCTGGGGCATTGTGGGAAATTTAAAAATCAGCTTCCGGCTGCTTAAACACCCATCTAGAGCACTGCTAGCGCCTACCATGGGAGCCAGCCAAATTAGGAGAGAGCACTTTGCCAAGGACCCTTCAAAACTGGCCTTCTTGGTTAATGCCATTCATGCAGGACTTCCAACAGCAAACTCCTTTCTAGAATGCAGATGGATCCACAGGGACGGAGGGCAGGCAAGACCCAGAAAGGATCAGAGCCAAACCGAAAAGCTCTGAACATTTAATCCTGGTGCCTGCAGGAAGCTGATTTCACAGTAAGTTCCCAAAACCACCATTCCAGCTCGTCTAGCCCTCCCCAATAAATACGTTGAGGTAAGCCTCCTTGCCAGGTGCATCCCTCTTAAGGGTTGTGCAGCCACAGCTGCCAAATCTGTTCCAACAGCAAGAGGCCCACTCCCTTTGCGGGAAACAATGCTGTGGCATAAGCCAGGAAACCAACCCACATAAAGACATATTCAGCTCTGTTTCTACTGTAAACACAGGAGTGTGGATAATTTGCTCACACTCTGTATATCCAAGGATGTACAATGAGAAAGAGGCAAAACACTACAGGGATACAATAGCAGTTTAACCATCAGTGGGGAATGGCAATGATTTTAAGCTACGCTTTCAAGGATTACACTAACATTGGCAGGGGAGGGGCTGTGTTGGTCCAAGGGATTGCGGGGGAATCTAACCAGGACCCAATTTATTAGGACCTACTAAAATGATAAAGAATTACGCTAGCTTTTGACATTCACATTACCCTTCCTCACACTCAGTGCTGGTAGGGAACCAGCATGCGACATGTTATAATCTTAAAATAATCTCTCTCTACACCTAATCAGAACTCTCTGGGTCCTTTGGAAAGCAGAAAGCAGAAGAAAAACTATGCGGCAGCCCTTAATTGTAGACGATGCTGTAGGTACAGAATCAAAAGAAGCTAAATTGGGTAGTAATAGCTAGTGGTTGGAGGGCATTCCTTTAGATGAAACCAAAGCTATTGCAAAGTCCTTTCAGCATGACACAGCCAGGAGCTAGAAAACATGCCAAGCCCTGAGTCACAACACACATGCCGCCCAGGCCCTCAGGCCAAAATATACAACACTCCATTGTTCTTTGCAGATTAGCTACCAGCTCACTAAACCCATTATGAGAAGCTATTGGGCCTGGTTCAGACATAACAATCTTGGTCCAATATTGCCCAAACATGCCCCATAGATCCCTCTCCTTCCCTCAGGCTATTGTGGGTTGTTAAGCCAAAGTTTCCTGTGCCATCTGAACAAGGAAGCTCATTTAAACACTGCCTCCATTTGAAGCGGGATGCTCAAGGAGAAGAGGGGAGGGGCAGGGAAAACATGTGACTCGTTCTGTCCAATAAACTATGGCTTATCGAACTCATATTGTTAACAGCTAAAACTAGGCCAGCTAAAACCCAGCTGTCCAGAGTGGGCAGGATATAAATATAAATATAAATCCCAGTACGTTTCCGAGCACAATTCAAAGTGTTGGTGCTGACCTTTAAAGCCCTAAACGGCCTCAGTCCAGTATACCTGAAGGAGCGTCTCCACCCCCATCGTTCTGCCCAGACACTGAGGTCCAGCACCGAGAGCATTCTGGCAGTTCCCTCACTGCGAGAGGCCAAGTTACAGGGAACCAGGCAGAGGGCCTTCTCGGTAGTGGCACCCGCCCTGTGGTACGCCCTCCCATCAGATGTCAAAGCGATAAACAACTACCTGACATTCAGAAGACATCTGAAGGCAGCCCTGTTCAGGGAAGTTTTTAATATGTGACATTTTAGTGTATTTTTCATCTTTGTTGGAAGCTGCCCAGAGTGGCTGGGGAAACCCAGCCAGATGGGCAGGGTACAAATAATAAATTATTATTATTATTATTATTATTATTATTATTATTATTATTAAATATAAATATAAGTTACTGACGACCACTCCTTATGCAATAATTTGCTGCCAGGAAAGCCTGAAAGAAGGGAACCACCAGAAGGGCATTATCAGCCTACCCCCCCCCCCCCCGCAAATGCCCTGCAATGTGGAATAGAGAAGTAGAGCTTACAGATTTTGTGTTTGCCTTTGATGGGAAACTTCAAAATCATCTCCTGGGCATTAGAACAGATGAAAACAAACGGAGAAGCTGACTCCTGGCTCATCTGCGGATACTAGAAAAGAACAAAACACACAAAATGGGTTAGCAACACCGCAATGAATTATAAGAGAGAGAAAGAGAGAGAATTGAATGTCTAAAAGTTACACAGATCAGCAAAAATATGCTTGAAGCAGCATAGAGCAATTTAGAATTTAATTGCAGGGAACAGCTCGTTGGCCGTAAGAGCTCTTGAGGTTTATTCAGAGAATAGCTCAGGTGTAAGCGGACCTGGGCTGCATACAGACAAATTCAAGCAGCTACTTCTTAAGACAGGAACTATGTGCCTGGAAATAGGGCTTTAAAAAGATCTTACATAACAGGGCTGCTGCTATAAGGGGACATGACCCCCTCAGGGAGATTCCATGCCCCTAACCTAAATTTTCCTTAGGTTTGTTAGCTTTCATTCAATAGCAAAAGCAAAGAAAAAACATAAGTCTTAGTAGCAGCAGTCTCCAGCCATTTTATGTAAAGATAAAAAAAGCCTGCAGGTGGAATTCCATCTAATTGCTCAGTAGGAATCCTATCAGTGTTCTAGTCAGTGACACAGAATCACAGAATCACAGAATGAGCACAAAAGGAATTAGAATGGTCACTGACAGCTAGGCATTTATTTTAAAATTTTATAAATCAGATGCTGTGAATTTTAACACAGTTAAATAACCACCTTAGGCTACCTGGCTATTCTGCATTTCCAGCTTCACTCTCACATGCCCTTAGGACTCTCTCATCACAATTTTTTTGCCTACAATTCTGTGACACGAAGGCATAGCTATGTTTGATCGGGCAGTTTGATGTGGCAGAAGCCAGCCCTTCAGAATGCCCTATTTATGGCCGTGATCCTAGTCACACTATCCTAGGAGTGAGCCTTATTGAGCTGAAAGGGACTTGACTTCAGAGTATTTACTGTCTTATTAATTTATTTAATTTACATCCTGCCCTTCAAGGAGTCTGGGGTGGCCAAAATGTCACTAATTTAAAAATTACCAGAAAAATAATAATCTATAAACAGTTATCCCATGGTTGCCAGGAACAGTGTCTTTCAGCCATCAGTACATGCAACTGCTCTGTAAAATGCAGCCACGTGAAATATTAGCAGATCAAACAGCCCCTGCAAGCTATTTTCAGATCTCCAAGGGGGACGTGGAATGGCATGCTCAGCACAGAACATAACGCTTTCAGAAATCTGACTTTCACTTCTCACAAGGGGAGACCAGAAAGGGATGGACTCTTAGACAGACCTCACAACTGGCCTTTCAGAGTCGGCCTGTGGACTAAACAGCAAAGGACACTGATGTGTGAGCTAGATCAAAGCAAACCTGCTAAATAAAGATGAGCGCAGAGAATCACCGGGGACCGAGTGATGAGGACTGAGTGACAAAAATGCCCAAGAGAAAAGGCGCTGGCTAAAGGCAACAAAGAGGTCCAATCTCAGTGGTTGAGCTCTTGCTCAGTATGTGCACACCACTGAAATGGGGATGGGGATTACAACTCCCATCATCCCTGATGACTGGCTACGCTGGTTGAAGCCAGTGGGTTCCAAGTTTCCCATCCTTGAATTAAAGGATGTCCGATGGCCAGCCCAGAAATGTTTTCTAGCATACCAAGATCCCCACCCCCACCCCACAAGTACTTAACAGAAGGGCTAGGTGGTTTTATTTATTTCTAACATTGCTACACTTCTCAACAGCAAAAAAATTCTCTGGGCAATTTACAAGAAAAAAAATTAGAAGTATAAAGTACAGCGTTAAGAATAAATCCAAAAATTCAGGACAAAACCAGGGGCAAAGTGGCACTGGTGCAATAGATCTAACAATATTTATGACTGAGAAGCCAGAGAAAAGAAAAAGCTATTCACCGGGCATCAAAAGCAATAACCCAGAAAAAAAGGACGATTGGGGTTTCGGCAGGATCACAGAATGGGTTAACAAGTTATCAACAGCTGTACATACTTTGCACAACAAATAAGTAGGTATTAAATGAGAACAGCAAAGCTAAGAAGTTTCTGTTATTACCAAGGGCTGCCTCTCTGTACAGTCATTATGCTTATCTCAAATGCACTTGAGTGTTGCACAGAGATGTCCAAAGTCTCTGTGTATTATGTGTACACACCTGTGTCTGATGAGAAGGCTCTAGTCTTATAAAAGCTTCTGCCACAATAAACCTGAACATATATAAAGGAGCTGCACACTTTGTTGAGTTTGTATGATTTATGAAAAAAATAATGCAGCGGCATAGATACGCTGCTTTTGCATAATTTCTGCTACTTTGGCAAGCCAGAAGTGGGCATGGTAAACGATGCAGGACACCAGAGTCTTACTCTCTGAAAATCCAATGTGGAAAATCCAATGGGGAAAGGAGCATAATTTAATAGCAGAGCAAATGCTTTGCATACAGATAGTGGCGTAGCGTGGGTTGTCAGCACCTGGGGCAAGGCAAGTAATTTGCGCCCCCCCCCCGCTGCACTGTCCCTCCCCCAGATAGTCCCTCGCTCTCTCTCCGCACCGCACCACACGCCTGGCACCCTCCCCTCCACAGTGGGCGGCGACCCAGTGGCTCGGATCGGATTCGCACAGCCAGCACTGCAGTGAGAGAGAGAGAGTGAGCCAGGTAGGCTCAGAGAGCTGCGAGTGCGAGCGCCCCCCCCAGATGTTGCGCCTGATGCGGCCGGCCCCCCCTGCACCCCCACGCTACGCCACTGCATACAGAAAATCCTGAGTTCAATTCCCAGAATCATAAAATCACAGAACTATGGTGTTGGAAGGGACCCGAGGGTCATCTAGTCCAACCCCCTGCAATGCAGGAATCTCAGCGAAAGCATCCATGACAGATGGCCATCCAACCTCTGCTTAAAAACCTCCAAGGAAGCACAGTCCACAAACTCCTGAGGAAGACCTGAGACAGCTCCAATTAAAAAGATCTTAGGTAGCAGGACTAGGGGAAACCTAAGGCTAATACAGTGGTACCTCGGGTTACAGATGCTTCAGGTTACATACGCTTCAGGTTACAGACTCTGCTAACCCAGAAATAGTGCCTTGGGTTAAGAACGTTGCTTCAGAATGAGAACAGAAATTGTGCAGTGGTGGCACAGCGGCAGCAGGAGGCTCCATTAGCTAAAGTGGTGCTTCAGGTCAAGAACAGTTTCAGGTTAAGAACAGACCTCCAGAACGAATTAAGTTCTTAACCCGAGGTACACCTGTACCCTGTAGAACAGCTGCTAACCAGAGGAGAAAATACAGGGAAAGATGGGGCAATGGACAACAATACCTCAAGGACTGCCTCTTTCCATATGAACCTACCCAGACCCTGATAACCAGCATCTGAGACAATGACAATATCCACCAACAGCATACAAATCAATATGGCTAACCTGATCCAAAACACCCACCCACCTCACTCACATACGAAAACAAAGATCACCACAGCCAATCACAAGCAAACAATCACACCCTAGGCCAACCCCAACCTCTCTCACCACCA
The DNA here is from genome assembly GCF_965153285.1 of Podarcis tiliguerta. NCBI lineage: Eukaryota > Metazoa > Chordata > Lepidosauria > Squamata > Lacertidae > Podarcis > Podarcis tiliguerta. Next base: position 9,207,637 of record NC_139547.1, on the reverse strand, counting down.
AAGGAACACAAGCGAACAACACAAACAACGCTGACCCCAAACTCTACATACATTAAACACAATAGAAACACCGCCACCCAACCCCACCCCCTTCCATTTCCCCTCTCTCCACCCCCCTCTTTCTTTTTTCTTTTCCTCTCCCCCTAATGCCTCAACAAATGAAATGGATTTGTAAAAATGTTACATGGAAAAACAACAACGAGGCATTACACTTACTTCTGTAAAACAAGAAAAAGAAAAAGAAAAAAGTAAAGACCAGGCCTCCTGGCTGCTGTTTGCTCTGGTAAAAAAAAAAAAAAAAAAATAACCAGCATCTGAGGCCCTTCTTTGTGTGCCTCGAGAGGTCCAGAGGATGGCAACACGAAAACGGGCCTTCTCTGCAGTGGCTCCCCATCTGTGGAATGCTCTCCCCAGGGAAGTTCGCCTGGCACCTTCATTATACACCTTTAGGCGCCAGGCAAAAACGTTCCTTTTTAACCAGGCCTTTGGTTGATCTGATTGACATCCTATGTCCTTTTAAAAGGGGTTGGGGGGGTTATTGGGTTGTTTTATTTTGATTATATATTTTGTGGTTTTATATTTTCATTTTGTTCTGTGAACCGCCCTGAGACCTCCGGGTATAGGGCAGTATATAAATTCAATAAATCAACCTTCCCCCAACTTGGTGCCTTCCAGACGCCGTTGGACTACAACTCCCATCATGCCTGATCATTGTTATTGCTGGAGAAGGCTGCCTCAAGATAGGTAACCTCACAAGTGGCTTCCCTTGAGACGGATCCAGAAGCTGCCACTGCTGCAGAACCCTGCAGCCTGCATGTTGAGTGGTGTGTCTGCATGTGCACACATTACACCTGTCTCAAGGGAAGGGTGCCGTCTGCTGATAAACTACTGGGCCACGTTTACATTCCAATTATTGACAAAGCCCCGAACAACTAAGAACCAGATGACATGAAAGATCACTGCCCCTTATGCAGAACAGTTCAATCACTGAGGTCATTGGGGAAACCCTGTTAGAAGCACAATGCCCTATAGACTGTTATAGGGCTGTGACCAAGAAGTGGGCATTTTCCAAGGCATCTCCAAAGCTATATTAATCAGTACCTTAATCAGTTACTGCTTACACATTTTCAAGTCCACCGCCACAGCCTTTAGGGCTAGAGCTTGTGGGGGTTTTTTATTTAAAAGAGAGAAAAATAAATCGAGGTTTTGTTATTCAGGGCACCCAATTTGGTGCCCAATATCCAAACCAATGTGTGCGAGATGTGCAACATGCACGCAGCTCTGCTTCAGCCAGAAACCTGACCTTGATTTATTGCTTGCTAAAAAAAATCAGTAGCCAAAAAGCCATCTTCGAGAAGCATACTACTACTCAATGTATATAATTATGTCAGCGTGAAGTGCTCTCTCCTAATGCCAAAGTGCAATGGAAGGCAGAGGAGAGCAGGCAAATTGCACTCAGAGCTGTGGGGGAAAGCAAAGAGCTCTCCGCATAGCCACTCGAAGCCCTTCTTCTTTACCAGTGCCTTCACTTTGCTAAAGCTTATCTTGGCAACTATCTGGGTCAGAAATGTGTGCTTTTCCCAGTGCTGGCACTCCAGCTGTGCGATGAGCAGCTGTAAGCGTGCATTAAAACTCATGCCTGCAGCCGGGAAACGGGTTTTTGCAGATGGCATCGGATGAAGTGGGCTCCGGTCTGGGAAAGCTTCTGCCACAATAAATCTGTTAATCTCTAAAGGTGTCATGATGACACCTAAGCTGGCTTTGCTTTCAACATGGGGGATGCACATACCTCTCTGATCGCCAAACAGTAAGGAAGCTTAGATACTAGGCCATTCAATTTGCTTCTCTTCGGCTGTCCCTGGCAGGAGGTCTCCCCTATCCTCCCAAAAGCATGGGACAGTTTCCAGCTAGATGGAGCCATTCAACTCTTCCTTCCCTGGAATGCCTGCCATTAAACTGCTGGCATGCACACTTTTGCAAGCAGATACCAGCTGAATTGGTATATTTCAACACTTGGGCATCTCTGCTGTGTGCTGGAAGCAGATGCCACAGTGGAGAGTAACCAGTTGTTGCATAGATCCACCATACCATGTGGAACAACATTCTAACCCAACTCTCCATTTTCTTCCTCTCCAAAAGATGCTAACTTCCTTCATCCAATCCATAATTTCTGTTATGCAATTCACTGCCACAAGATGAGGCAACAGCCTTTACATCAGGGACAGGGAACTTGGGGCCCTTCAGATGTTGCTGGACTACAACTCCCATCAGCTAATGACAACATACCCGATGGTCAAGGACGATGGGAACTGTAGTCCAGCAAGATTTGGAGGCCACAAATCTTTTGCTCTTGGTGTAGATATCTAAATAGAGATTCAAATTGTTATAGCCTTCCCAAGCATAAGACTACACTTTGTTTGAGAAGCAGGGCAAAGCCAGCTGGCTTGAGCCAACATCCAATTTCTCCAACACAAAGTGAAGTAATGTTGCAGTGGGTACAACCGGCTGCTTGTGCAGATCCACAGATTCTGTAGCCCTCCAGATCTGTAGCCCTCCACATGTCACTGGACTCCATTGGCATGGTAAAAACTCAGGGATGAAGGGAACTGCAGCCCAGCACTACATCTAGAAGACTTAATACAACAAGACCCTCTTTCTCATATACTGTATAGCTATCAATTTTTTTGTTTTGCCCTGGTTCAAAATCTCAGCTGCAGATTCACCACCAGGCTGCCGTCTTAAGGTAAAGGTAAAGGGATCCCTGATCATTAGGTCCAGTCGTGGCCGACTCTGGGGTTGCGGCGCTCATCTCGCTTTATTGGCCGAGGGAGCCGGCGTACAGCTTCCGGGTCTTGTGGCCAGAGTGACTAAGCTGCTTCTGGCGAACCAGAGCAGCGCACGAAAATGCCGTTTACCATCCCGCTGGAGCGGTACCTATTTATCTACTTGCACTTTGACGTGCTTTTGAACTGCTAGGTTGGCAAGAGCAGGGACCGAGCAACGGGAGCTCACCCCGTCGCAGGGATTCGAACCGCTGACCTTCTGATCAGCAAGTCCTAGGCTCTGTGGTTTAACCCACAGCGCCACCCGCGTCCCAGGCTGCTGTCCTACACACCTGCAAAAACACTGATCTACATCTTACACAGATGTAAGGATGAACAGGATCATGCAGATGACACTCTTCCAAGCACTATAATAAAACATTATACTGTGAATTCTCCAGAGGACTAGAAAAGGTCACATGTGCTAGAGAGGAATGCAGTGTTACTGTGCTTTTTCTTTGGCTGGGCGTTTTGTGTGACACAAAGCATACAAACCATGCACACTATCTTGAACTCCTTGGAGACCAGGTGGGATACAGGCACGGTGAATTAAAACAAACAAACCAGATCTCCTGACCTAAACTCAAATAAAATAGAAAGGAAGAGACAACCAAGATGGGATATAAAAACAAACCAATAAGGCAATAGCTCCAATGCATCCATTTAAAGCCGTGGGGTGAGATTTTTAAAAGCCACACAGCCTGTGGTGTGAAAGTCTGCTAGGTCAAGCTGAGACAGGTGAGAAAGGAACTGTGCAAAACCACTGCCGCTAATAGTCGTGGATTTGGTAATCAAAATGGCTTTGCTAAGAAGGAGGGGGGAAACACACACACACACTAACTGCCTCAACTGCTGAGGTTACAAACCACAGCCCTACTGTGCTGCTGAATGCAAGCAACATCTTCCCTGGAGGCTGTTGAGAGCTTCTATCTGCTGCTTGCAGATAACAGAAACATGCTGGCAAGTGGTTTGGCTGCTTTGAAGAGGAGATGGACGCATCTTAGCCGGGCTGCTTCATTTCCCTTTCATCTCGCACTTATGCAAGCTCCTTGTCACTCTTCACACTGCCCACCCTGAGCAGGAAATCAGTTGCAAGCATGATCAAGTTGAGAGTCGGAGCAAAGGAGGCACCTTGGGAGCGCAGGGGAGACAGCCCATGCCCCTCTCTCAACAAAAGGCTTGGCAAACAGTTCCAGGTCTGTGCTACATATCTATATCCTTGCATAAGTTGGACACAGCTGGAACAACCCGGACTTTTCTCATTTTTTATAGCCTATCATTGAAAAGGAAATATATTTTCCAAGGCAGTTTACAAACACAAGCAATAAATAATAATAATAATAATAATAATAATAATAATAATAATAATAATACAGTGGCACCTCGGGTTACATACGCTTCAGGTTACATACGCTTCAGGTTACAGACTCCGCCAACCCAGAAATAGTGCTTCAGGTTAAGAACTTTGCTTCAGGATAAGGGCAGAAATCATGCTCCGGCGGCGTAGCGGCAGCAGGAGGCCCCATTAGCTAAAGTGGTGCTTCAGGTTAAGAACAGTTTCAGGTTAAGAACGGACCTCCGGAATGAATTAAGTACTTAACCCGAGGTAAAAAGGTACCCCTGCCCGTACGGGCCAGTCTTGACAGACTCTAGGGTTGTGCGCCCATCTCACTCAAAGAGGCCGAGGGCCAGCGCTGTCCGAAGACACTTCCGGGTCACGTGGCCAGCGTGACGAAGCTGCTCTGGCGAGCCGGAGCAGCACACGGAAACGCCGTTTACCTTCCCGCTAGTAAGCGGTCCCTATTTATCTACTTGCACCCGAGAGTGCTTTCGAACTGCTAGGTTGGCAGGCGCTGGGACCGAACAATGGGAGCGCACCCCGCCGCGGGGATTCGAACCGCCAACCTGAGGTACCACTGTAATAATAATAATAATACATTCAAAAGGTTCACAAAAGTAAAGCAACAGCAGCAGTGACAACAATTCATAGAATTGTAGAGTTGTAAGGGACCACGAGGGTCACCTAATTCAACCCCCTGCAATGCAGGAATCTTTTGACCAACAGGGCTCTCGAACCCATGACCATGAGATTATGAGTCTCATGCTCTACCAAATGAGCGATCGCATCAATGAGACTTTTTCAGTGAGTTGATAGTTCACATTTAAATGCTGGGCAAGATGCTGCAGCTCTGGAATTTATGCTATCAGGCATCATCCTCAACCGTCCCTCTTTTCAATAAAGGGGGAATTAAGACTTACCCAACATGGTGCAAATTAGGCTTTTTTTTTCATCTAGTCTAACATACTGATTCCACTTGACCCCATTTTTTTGCTTGTTTTGCTTAGACAAAGAGTTCTGTCGAACCTGAAAGCTTGCTCTCTTCCTAATATTTCAGTTGGGCATTATGAAGGTGCTGCCTACTATTACTTTAGGATTTTTGTCCTAACACAGCTATCTAGATTAAAAATAAAATAAAATATTAGTATGTAGAAGGTACATGGATAGCAATGGGTATAATTAGTTCTTGTTTCAATTTTGATCATCAGCTCTAAATGGCCTCCTCACTGCTTGAAAGCTGTGTATCCTCTTGGATAGTTGCTAGCTGTCTTCTATACGTAATTAATGAAAAGGGTGTGATTTATGCACACTTTTTCTGAAAACAGGCAAAATGCTTTTAATTAAAGGCAACCAGACCAGATACTGAGCATATCTAGCCACACTGACATGTATTATTTATGGCATTGCTTACCAACAGAAAAATATAGCAGTATTATCTATTTTAACTTTGTAAGTATGGGCATAGAGATATGACTGAATAAACATAAATGATGTGAAAGAGACATTTTCTCAAAATATATATGTTGGCTACTGAAATAGAATTATGGAAGCAATCCGCTCCCTTTTCAGGAAGTAATGATGTCATTTTTAATGAAAGAAGCACATAATATGATTTCTCTCAGGCTAGAGTTTTCTGGCATTCTGCATTGTTTTATCCAACAGTTGCGCAAGAGGAGGGAGGCTAGCAAGCATTCAGAAACTGATCCACAGGACTGACCTGTGTTGAGCAGGAGATGGGAACCTGTGGCACTCCAACTCTCACCAACCTCAACCAGCATGGCTGATGGTCAGGGATGTGGCAGTGTGGTGTGGAGATTTATATTTGGACTCAAGTCCTTACAGGCTTCTTCCCAAGCGTAAGATTACATACGCTTTGTTTGAGAAGCAGAGTATAAAGCTAGCTAGTCTGAACTAGCATCCGGTTTCTCTAACACAAACTGTCTATTGGTTATCAGGATCTGCAGTAGAGAATCTATGGCCCTACAGATGATGTTAAGACTACCCCACCCATCATCCCTGACTATGGACCATGTAGCTTGGAGCAGATGGGAACCGGAGTCCAGCAGCAGTTCAAAAGCACCAGTCTTCTACCTCTGATCAAGATGCTGGGCAGCTCTGCTGTGACACTTTGTTAAAAAACGGATGCATATTAATATATTTGCCTCTCATTTTCAAAAGCAGCCTTCTGGCTTCCAATGTGGAATGGCTTATATTCTATTCACCTCCTTCACTGCTGGGAGATTTATTTGTTTGGAGTCTAGCAAGAGCTGGAGAGTCACCAGTTTGCTAGCCAAGAGCCAGACCAATGCTCTGGTGTAATGTTTTATTTCCTTTTTATTATTGTGCACACTCATTGCCTTCCTCCTTACTTTTCCTCCCTCTCCCCCCCCCCCTTTCTCAAATAAAGAGAATTTTCTCAAATAATCAGATCCCTGGGCTTGACTGGATTCTTATAACACCTGAGGGTTGGGTGTCCTTCCATGGTGGCTAGGCTGTTTGGTTTCAAGTTAATGGAAGATAAGGAAGGGAAGGGAGCTGAAGCGACTGGCAGGAGACCAGGAGCTTGGCTAGCAGTCCTCCCGTTCCTGAGTAAATAAACTGAAAAGTATTGGGTGTCCCTCTGGTGGCAAGAAGAGAGCAAAGAGGCAGAAGGCACATCATTAAGAGCAACAGAGCTTCCCCTGTGCTATGGCACACAGGTAAGATCAAGGTTTGCTTTATACCAGGAGTGGAGAGTCTTCTGCTGTCTGAGGACCACATTACCTAGTGGAAAGCTATTGGGGACACCTTCCAGGAATGGGCCAGAGTCATACACCATCTCATACCCTTAACCATATAGGTATTATAGGGACAGAACTACTCAAACTGTATAGAAATCTATTCATGCATGCGACTACAGCGGCAAGAATGTTGCTTGCCCAAAAATGGAAAGAAGAAGTCCCAATGAAAGAAGAATGGATACAAAAACTGATGGAATATGCAGAAATGGCATACAAAAAAAGGGGGGGAAAGAAATCAAGATAGCAAACTTGGTTTATGGAATATTTACAAATTGTAAACAGATAAGAACATTGGCAGGATTATTGTAATAACCTGCAGTTTCATAAGACTATATATTTAAAGCAGGCAAATAAATGAGTAAATTAAATTCATTTGGATATGCAGAGAATATTTAAAATAAATTTAAGGAACTGCAGAAAAAGGGGGAAGGAAGTCAAGTCTTGAAATGTTAAAATGGAAGGAAAATTGTTGAAATGTATAAAATTGAAAATCATAGTATTTAAAAAAAACCCAAAACATATAGGTATTTCCCATGGAAGCAGAAACATATATTTAATTCTTAAACCTTCCATTCCTCCATAGACTTTATTTTACAAAGTGTGTTTAATAAATAACAACAACAACAGCAACAACTCCTCCCCAACACCCTTTATTTGCCCTGACCATATAAAAGTCAAAGGCAACTTAGTATTTTCCACAGAAAAATTCTAAGAATGGCAGTGTGTGCACTTTGCCATATATCAAAGCCCTTTTCCCCTCTCAGCTGCTGCCCACAGAACAGCTAATTGGCACAAGAGCACCCAGAAGGACAAGGTGAAATCTAGCTCCAAGCTGCACCCAGCTAATGGCCTGGGAGAGGGTCCACACCCCTGCTTTCTATATACACCTCTAATAGGTAGGTCTGTCAGTGTTGAAGAGCTGGCTGTCTAGAAGCAGATAACCTGAAAGTCAGATGACCTGACTTGAAGAATGCAAGACTTCAGAAAGTTTTGCTACATCTGAAGGAATCCTACATGTGTTATCAGCCAACCATTTGTGTCACATTTCTTTAGCACATATACATCCTGCTGCCTTCCTGCAATCAGGAAACTCAATCATGACGTCCCATCCAGGCAGTGACCAGACCCAGATCTGCTCAGCCTCAGTAAAGTGGTTGCGTCACATGCCCACCGGTGAGGTCCAGGAACAGAACAAGGCTTCCCCACTGTGACAAAGCCATGCCTGGCCCTACACCACTGCCCAGCCACTCTAAAGACAGTGCTCCTTTCTGCAGAGGTCAACCCAATGCAGCCATATCCCAAACCATTACTCATGGAAGCAGTGAAGGACAGTGGAAGGCTCTCCCACTCTAGAGGACCTCTCCAGGTGAATCATCATGGTCAGCTTGATCTTCTTGCCAGCCTCCCATAACCTGGTGCCCTCTGGGTGTTTTGAACTATAACTCCCATCACGGAGCAACACTATTCCCCTCAAAGAGCTGCGCTTCCCAGATTTCCCTGGGAAGAGAAATCGATTGTTAAAGCACTCTGGGAACTGTAGCTCTAGAAGGGGAAAAAAGGTGTCTCCTAATAACTCTCAGAACCCTTCAGAAACCAAGAGTTCCCAAGATACTTTGAGAGAAGCCACGCCTGTTTAAAGTGGCATCAGTGCTTTAAAGGGGGACGTGGGTGGCGCTGTGGGTAAAAGCCTCAGCGCCTAGGGCTTGCCGATCGAAAGGTCGGCGGTTCGAATCCCCGTGGCAGGGTGCGCTCCCGTTGTTCGGTCCCAGTGCCTGCCAACCTAGCAGTTCGAAAGCACTCTCGGGTGCAAGTAGATAAATAGGGACCGCTTACTAGCGGGAAGGTAAACGGTGTTTCCGTGTGCGGCTCTGGCTCGCCAGAGCAGCGATGTCACGCTGGCCACGTGACCCGGAAGTGTCTTCGGACAGCGCTGGCCCCCGGCCTCTTTGAGTGAGATGGGCGCACAACCCTAGAGTCTGTCAAGACTGGCCCGTACGGGCAGGGGTACCTTTACCTTTACAGTGCTTTAAATGTACACTGCAGGAGGGGCCTAAGTTTAGGTACAATTATTATTATTATTTATTAAATTGATATACCACCCTTCATCCAAAGATCACAGGGCGGTTTACAACATAAAAACACAAAATACATAACTCATAACAAAAGAAAACCAGATATCCCATTACTAGATACATACAACCTATTAAATACAGGCCAGGAATGTGATAGTAAGAGGGATCCTTTGAAGCTCAGATACAAAGGCCACTCACTGAGCCTCCCTCGGAGAAAACTGTGAATGAAACACCAGGGTGTGGGCGGGTATGCATTTTAACTACAGAGTAGTCTGAGTTCACAAACAGAAGATTTTGCCTCTATGCAGACCATTACCAAACATGGGTAAACAAGCAGTGGCGGCTGCTTTTGTCTGGTAGAGAAAGATCTCCCTCCCTGCCAACGGACTGCTATGAATCTACTAGGTGTGCTGGCCTAGCTGCAGCTGCCTCTGTAAATCAATAACCAACCAACTGGTTGCCAGGAGCCCTATTCAAAAAGGGATTTCCCTGACTCAGGACTGATTTGGTTAAACAAATACAGGTCACAACTGACATGGCTCTGAGAGAGAAGAGTGATGCTCAAAGCCACACACAAGGTTGAGAAGTGCACCCCCCCCACACACAGTCAGACACTCCCCCCCCACCGCCTCTGCTTCCACCATAAGCTCAAGAACAGATCTATCCGAGAGGTATCATCTGCAACAAGCCTGTGGTCTGTGTGCAGAAGACTTGCTTTAAATTTGAATTCATACTCTTCGTTTTATGGTGATTTCTCTTATGTTTCTGGAAAAGCAAGCTGTTGGTGCCTCCCCAACTCTACCAGAGGAACAGGTTGTTGCCTTAGAGCAGGGCAACAGCCGTGGGCCAGTCCAACGTCCCTCAGACCATGTGGTGGGCCGGACTATATTTTGGAAGAAAAAAAAACGAATTCCTGTGCCCCACAAATAACCCAGAGATGCATTTTAAATAAAAGCACGCATTCTGCTCATGTAAAAACACCAGGCAGGCCCCACAAATAATCCAGAGGTGCATTTCAAATAAAAGGACACATTCTGCTCATGTAAAAATAGGCTGATTCCCAGACCATCTGCGGGCCGGACTGAGAAGGCGATTGGGCCGCATCCGGCCCACAGGCCTTAGGTTGCCTACCTCTGCTTTAGAGAGAAGACCACAGAGCACATGCGCCACATGCAGAAGGTCTCCAGTCTCAATTCCCTGGCCTAAAAGGACCAAGCAGCAAATGATAGGAAAGTGGATAGTGGAAACCTAATACACAACACTGGGCAGGCTACATGGATAAATAGTCCTGACTTAGGATAAGGCAGGTTCCTATGCTTGAAGCAGCAGAACTTGAAAGAGACACACTCACAGCCCCTTTGGAAACCTCCATTCAGGAAAATCATTGCAGTAGCATAATTTTGCCACCCTACTGGGGGGAGGAAGGAGAAAGGAGGACCTTCATTTTTGCCAAAGGCAGCCAAATAATGTTCTCCAGCTTCAACACTCACAAAACCAAGCAGGTTTTTTTTTGGTGCTCACTCACCTGCTCCTTAAATTGCTCTTGCGACAAGCAGTCAATCAAGTCCACACAGCCAAGGAGGCAGCCAGAGGGATAATCTTTGGGAAATTCCAAATCTATGGCAAGCCGGAGAGAAAATTGTTAGGCAAGCTCAGGCATGTGATGCAGCGCCCTGCCATTCTCCACATGGTCTTGATTAGCCTTCGAGTGCCTTGCGTGAGCTCTCTCCACACTGTTTTATACAGCTAATTTCATGGTTTGGACAAAAGTACGTTTGCTTAGGGAAGCTCTTCTGATCCTGGGGAAAGCATTTCTCCACGAGGACCTCGGTCTCCCAAGGCCTTCTAATCTGCTCCATTAACATGCCTCCAGCCAGTGCAAAGATCAGCCCCAGGCCTTGCTGAGGTATTATCTAAGGGCAAATGTTACATTTGGTCCAGGTTCACTGGCAAGAAGCACTCTAACTCTCTAATTGGTTAGGACACATTTTATGCAATTCAAATGCTGTATTCAGACTGAAGAATTTGAGTCCTTGCAGTATTTAAAATGAGAATGAGAAAAGGAAAATGTGAGGCAAAGGAGAAAAGAGCCAGTGGCAGGAGAATAAAGCTATGGCAGACTTCTTCAACTTTGCGTCCCCAGATGTTGCTGAACTTTATCCTTCATTATCCACAGCTGGCATAGCAAATGGCCCTGTTTTGATACCCCAGTTGTGTTTTCACACTGTAAGCCCCTTAGGAGACAGGGACCTGTCCTCTCATTCTTTTCATCTATGTACACATATATGCACTATATAAATAACCAGAACATGTATAGCAGTAGCCACTCTGAAGCCCACAAACTAATTTTCGTTTAGCCAGCTGGCCTCCAAGGAAAAACACCCTGACTCAGGGCAGGCAATCCAAAGGTCTTAAGAGGTGGGAGGGGGGGGCTCACCTTTCCCAAGCAGTATTTTGTAGGTAGCCTCCTGCTCACAGATTTCCTGAGGGGATGGCCTTTTGGCTGTAGCTGCTATCCACAATCGACCCCGGTGTGATGTGTACCAAGTCCTGCCTTCTACCCTGGAGAGAGAGGAACAGAAACAGATTCAATCTCCAGGAGGTATGCCTTCCTCGGCACCCACATGATTCAGGGAACGCTGAATTGCCATTCTAGTATCCAAGCTGTGTAATCTGGGGGAGGCAAGCACCCTTGGCACAGACAGTCCTTTCAAAAGGAAGGCGCTAGTGACAGAATTAAAGTTGCAAGCTGAAAATCCATGAAAGGGCCTCAGGCATTAGGAGAACGGCTTAAGGAATCATGATCTTCAAAGCACCAAAGTTTATACATTTCCCCATTTAGCCATAAACTGCTGACACATTTCCCCCCAGCTACAATACACTGCCAGAAACAAACTTTTTACTTTTATTTCAAAGCTGACGTTCTCTGAACTCATCCTGGAGTCTCGCCATACTGACGGCATCGACATATGAGCAAAAGAAAAGCCAGCTGGGTCAGGCCATTAGCCCTTTCAAGTCCAGCATCATGTTCTTACAGTGGCCACCCAAATTCCTGTGGGAAACCCGCATGCTAAATTTGAGCACAAGATCACTCTCCTTTCTAGAGTGGCTTAACAATCATTCTCTTGAATGATTGAGCGAGTGGTTGCTGAACAACTCCAGACACGCCTGGAAGAAGCGGACCATTTGGATCCCTTCCAGTCAGGATTCAGGCCTCATCATGGGACTGAAACTGCCTTGGTCGCACTGGTCGATGATCTCCGACAGGCTAGGGACAAAGGTGAGAGCTGTTTCCTAGTTCTGCTGGATCTCTCAGCGGCTTTTGACGCCATCGACCATAACATCCTTCTGGACCGTCTAGAGGGGCTGGGAGCTGGGGGCACTGTTATACAGTGGTTCCGCTCCTTCCTCCTGGGCCGTGTCCAGAAAGTGGTGGTGGGGGGGATGAGTGTTCAGACCCCTGGGCCCTCACTTGTGGGGTGCCTCAGGGTTCTGTCCTCTCCCCCATGCTTTTCAACATCTACATGCAGCTGCTGGGAGAGATCATCAGAGGGTTTGGGCTGGGTGTTCATCAGTATGCGGATGATACCCAGCTCTACCTCTCTTTTAAATGGGAACCAGTGAAGGCAGTAAAGGTCCTGTGTGAGTGTCTGGAGGTGGTTGGAGGATGGATGGCGGCTAACAGATTTGAGGTTGAATCCTGACAAAACAGAAGTACTGTTCTTGGGGGACAGGAGGCGGGCGGGTGTGGAGGACTCCCTGGTCCTGAATGGGGTAACTCTGCCCCTGAAGGACCGGGTGCGCAACCTGGGAGTCATTCTGGACTCACAGCTGTCCATGGAGGCACAGGTCAATTCTGTGTCCAGGGCAGCTGTTTACCAGCTCCATCTGGTACACAGGCTGAGACCCTACCTGCCCATGGACTGTCTCGCCAGAGTGGTGTATGCTCTGGTTATCTCTCACTTGGACTACTGCAATGCGCTCTATGTGGGCTACCTTTGAAGGTGATCCAGAAACTACAACTAATCCAGAATGCGGCAGCTAGACTGGTGACTGGGAGCGGCCACCGAGACCATATAACACCGGTCTTGAAAGACCTACATTGGCTCCCAGTACGTTTCCGAGCACAATTAAAAATGTTGGTGCTGACCTTTAAAGCCCTAAACGGCCTTGGTCCAGTATACCTGAAGGAGCGTCTCCACCTCCATCGTTCTGCCTGGACACTGAGGTCCAGCGCTGAGGGCCTTCTGGCGGTTCCCTCACTACGAGAAACCAAGTTACAGGGAACCAGGCAGAGAGCCTTTTCGGTAGTGGCACCCACCCTGTGTAATGCCCTCCCATCAGATGTCAAACAGAAAAATAACTACCAGACTTTTAGAAGACATCTAAAGGCAGCCCTGTTTAGGGAAGCTTTTAATGTTTTATAGGTTATTGTATTTTAGTGTTTTGTTGGAAGCAGCCCAGAGTGGCTGGGGAAACCCAGCCAGATGGACGGGGTATCAATAATAAATTATTATTATTATTATTACTCCCAAGTAAGTGTGGGAATTAGACCTCTGAGAGGGGAATAGGGGCTTCCCAATAATTCTCAGCACACTTAAACTACAGTTCCTAGGATTCTTGCGGGGGGAACCATGAGTGTTAAAAGTATGGGGGGGATGGGAGCCAGAGAGAGTGAGTTAAGCAACAGTCAGCTTGCAAAAGAGGTGCTGAAGCCCAAGACTGCTTGGAAGAGCCATGCAGTCTCTATGGAGACAAAAGCACAGGTGTCAAATACAACAAGGAAGAAGTGAGGTAGTCCCCATATTAATTGATCAAATTTCTATCACCCCTTTTCTTTGAGGAGCTCAAGATGCTATAGGTGGCATTGGCCCTTGTTACCTGCTCCACAACTGTGTGAGGCTGCTTAGGTCATGAAACAGGGACTTGCCCAATGGCACTTAGCTTGCTCCACAGCCAAGCAGCAATCTGATCACATCAGAAGTGGTTTAAAACAACAACAACAACAATAATAATATTTTCCCAGCCACTCTGGGCGGCTTAAAGTAAAGGTAAAGGTACCCCTGCCCGTACGGGCCAGTCTTGACAGACTCTAGGGTTGTGCGCTCATCTCACTCTAGAGGCCGGGAGCCAGCGCTGTCCGCAGACACTTCCGGGTCACGTGGCCAGCGTGACGAAGCTGCTCTGGCAAGCCAGAGCAGCACACGGAAACGCCGTTTACCTTCCCGCTAGTAAGTGGTCCCTATTTATCTACTTGCACCCGGGGTGCTTTCGAACTGCTAGGTTGGCAGGCTCTGGGACCGAGCAACGGGAGCGCACCCCGCTGCGGGGATTCGAACCACCGACCATGCGATCAGCAAGTCCTAGGCGCTGAGGTTTTACCCACAGCGCCACCCGCGTCCCCCCACTCTGGGCGGCTTACAGCATATCTAAAAACATAAAACATCAAGCGTTAGAAACCTCCCGATTGTCTCCAATGCTGGCTCATAATAAATTCAAGGTTAACACAAAACCCATTTTGCAACCATACCTGGACTTGAATACTCTGAATTGTATCTAATGTAACAGAAGTCCACTTGAAATTAGCAAATACAGGCAACGACCATTTCGTGTGGGGGTTCCATTCCCAGCTCCTGCACATGTCAGCAGAGCATGCATAAGCCCTGCACCACACCCCCATTCTGCCCTCCTCCAGGTCCAAAAGGACCTGTGCATCAATTGGAGCCACCTAAAAGGGCCACGGCCTGTATGACTAGCTTATAGCCATTAACTTCAACAGATCTGCCCTGAGTGGGACTAGCGATAGATACTACCCTCAGTCTTCTGATCTACATTCAAGTGAATAAAGCAGTTGTTCAAAAGGTTATCTCCTTTCCACCCAGAGGAATAGAGGAAAACACTGCCACCTAACACTTGAAATGGGAAGTGAAAATTTTAAGGCCAGAAGCCAGTAAGTATAGGTCAAAGTTAATCACTAGAAGCTGGTCCTTTAAAAAATACGTAACATTTAATTTTACTACACACTTTCTCCAAGACGCTGACAGTTCCCAGGCCTTTTATCTTGACAGCACCCCTGTGAGACAGCCCAAGCAGGGATTTGAACCTGAGTCCCCAGGTCTAAGTTCAGTGCTCTAAGCTGATGCATTAGATTCCTTTCACCCTCTATTACATGAATAAGCCTTTACTGAAAATTAAGCCCCAAGGAATATTTCTGTAAGTGAAAGCTCTCCTTGTGTCTCTTATGTTGCAGCAAGGACAAAAGTGCCTCATGTCCCTGTTATTTACACATTGCAGTTACTGTCACAGAAAATTAAGAGGCTCTGGATAACGCTCATTAGATAAGACAGGCCACTCCATTTAAGGGGAAA